>NW_009648043.1:1291642-1461495 GCF_000708025.1 Charadrius vociferus
CCTGACTTCCACTTCTAGCTTTCCTCATTTGGATGATTTATGGGCTTGTATAAATCAGTCTCGAGCATAAGTGGGTGCCTGTTCTTTTGCTGATTCATACTCCCTCCATTGTAAGCAAAGTGATGCCCTCGGACGGTCTCCATTATTCACAGGTTTTGCCTGCCCTGAATTTGAATTTGCAGGAAAGAGGGTAGCTTTGCAGAGATTTCCAGCTCTAACCAATTCTTTTACATTTTGTCTGCCTAAAAAGTGAGCTAAACATTTTCTGAATAAGCAGGTGTAAAAAGCATGACTTCTGGGGCAGAATCAGCAGTCCCACTGTCTTCCTGGTAAATAATTGCATGATAACTGAGGAAAGTTGAAATGAGCTATATGTGAAGATGTCCCTGATTTGCCCAATCCAACACAATATATGTCAAAAGACTTGAAGGTCACCTTTAAAAATTCAGGTTCTGTTTAACTATGCTTTCACATGCTGGTTTCTAATAATGATTAAAACACATTGGCAATGACATTTTTGCAAGGGCACTATGAAAGGACAAGGCAGTATATGAAACAAGTATTTCACAGTGAACACCAAATTCCTGCACTTGTAATGAACACAATATACAAGGAACAACCCGCAAAGTACGCTATGCTTTCCAGATATAAAATGTAAATAGATTTTTAAAAAGTGTTTGAGGTTTTCAAGCCCAGTGAGGGGATTTCCCTCATTAGCTTTGGAAATCTCAACCAACGTGTTTGAATCAGGTAGTTCAGTCCAAACAGTCATGCTTCGTAATATTTCTCCCCAGACTTACAGTGGAGGTGGCTGTGACACAGGAGGATGAGATGGTTTAGTCATGGTTTTTCATTGAATCAACTTCTCTCCTTTAATGGAACTTTGACCTTTTACTTCTAAGACTTGCTGAAATCACCAGACCTCACAACCTTCTCAGAAGAGAACAAGAATAAATAATAGTGTAAAATCAGCTTAATGAACTTGAGTAACAGGGCTAGTTTGCAAAAGCACTATTGCCTAAAAATGAGAAACCTAGTCAACTGCAAACTGGATTGTGAAAGTTTCTTTCCTCCTTTGCTGAAAGCAGTTAAAGTGATCAGAACGGGGACAAGGAACAAACTAAACTGGACTTACTACTCCTCGTGCGTGGAGGGTTGGGATTTTTCAGAAGTGCACTATATGACTCATACTCTTCTCACACAGAGTTCAGTGTAAAATGCCCATTGACAGCAGCGGGAACAGTGTGAAATTCTACCCTACAATTTATTGATATGATCTCCTTGAAAAGAACAGAACAAAGACCCAGCTCCCACGCCAGACAATTCACAGTCTCGACACAGCAAACGGCGAGTGAGAGTTGCAAAGGAGAATAATGAGAGGCAGTGCAAAGACTGTAGTAATAAAATATTATAGTGTCTCACTTGTGGCATATGCACACCTTGTGAGGTTTTCAAGTGTTTTGATTTTAGTTTCATTTTACGTGTTTGCCCTGATCAATGGATGCGTACAGCTGTGCGTCATTATTTTGAGAAGAACTATAGCTTTTACACAGTGAAAAATAATTTGAATTAATGTGCCATCAATGGGAAATTCAGCACTGGATTGGCAGCAGGTCTCAAATACCACATCCCTCCTCTAAGCTCATCCTGTGAAAGAGTGAATTTCAAACCCCTATGCCTACACTCCATAAATTATACAGAAGTCCTGGCCAAAGACTTGCAAAACAAAAGTGAATCATGTAGTATCTATTATCAGAGACAAATAATGTAAAGGAAAGCCAACAAAAGGTTTAAAGCTACCAAAGAATGCAAAAATGTTGTCAATACCTTCTTATTTATACTGATCACCAGATTTTTAAAGGAGGCACTGGGAAGTGTCTACCAGGAACATCATATGAAGGTATGTTGTAAATGTCTTGCTGCTTGGGAGTCAAAAGGAGATGCTCTTATTCAGGACATCCCATCCTATCCTATCCTATCCTATCCTATCCTATCCTATCCTATCCTATCCTATCCTATCCTATCCTACCCTACCCTACCCTACCCTATCCTATCCTGGCCACATATGCCACTTTAAGCTAGGCTGTGGCCTGCTTTTTGAACATGCAGAGCTGTCTGTGAACATCTGGTTTAGTTCATTTGCAAGCAATTTAGTTCAGCTCTTCATCTGTGCTCTGTAAGGGTCAAATGTTGAATTGTGTACAGAGAGTTAGCTCCATCCGTTTTCATGAATGTAAGGTGACTTGCATGAACTGACAACCAGGCCTGACCATAACACTCCATACTGACTCTTAACTCCTTGGGATGGGAGTTGGTAGTAAAAGTCTTACAAGAAAATGCTTAACAGCTATGGTATCGTCCAATTTACTGATGATAGCAGGTTTGTCATGGAGAGACAACTTAAGTCTTGACAGTAGAGACCTATAGTAAACAGACTGTGATGGTTTACAATACTACTTTGTTCCCAGCTTCCTTTGAGGACAGCTGTTTTCACCTTTATCCAGAAAATCTGATAAATAACAAGTTAAGCTGACGTTTTCCATCAGTTATGAAGACAGGTGGATTAGTCTTAACCAACGCAACTCAAAGCTTGAAAACTCATGATGGAAAAACTATGTAATTTTTTTTGCTTGCTTTAAAGGCTTTGTAAAACCTATGGTGACAGAAGGTCAGAGAAGAAAAGGCAGTTTATTTAATAGTTTTGTCAATGGGATGGTTAACACACTAAGCAGTCAGCCAGTTGTGAGATAGCTGGAAGAAGAACAATTTTTTAAAAATGTTTCTTCCTTTTTGATTTATTTCTGAAATGGCAAAGAAAGAAAATAATTTCTCACTGTATTTCTCTCTCCCTCTATCATTTTTTTTTCCTCATCATGTTTACTGTTGTTATGGTTAATCCTTGTAGGCAGCTTAAGCAAATCTGAAATTGTCTTTTTTCATGTGCCCAAATAAAGAGTGTAATGTGTAAAAATGTACATTTATTATGTGGTGCCTTTGGTCTGTGAAGGGTTACATATCTGGGAGTGGAGTGCTTACAGGGCTTGCCAACATCTCATCATTCCCAATTAGTCAGGAAAATTGGCATAACTGTGGCTTAATTAAATTTATGAACCAAAGAAACTTCCTCATGCCTTTGCCTAGGTTCTTTGTGGAAGCAAAGTGCCCTTTTAAGAACAGCACGTAAAACATATTTGTAAAAAGCGGTGGGGTTTTTTATCTTCTATTTTGTATTTGCTTCATTACCTTTAAGTTGATCTCTAATCATAATCATTGAGAGATGTGGAAAAAGTCTTGTCCAGCAGTCTGCACTCTTACCTAGAATCACCCGATACCGGTCATGGGGACCTGCCCACTTGATGAAGCAGATGATGCCTGACTCAGTATGCCCAAGGAAGACAACAAAAATATTTAGATCTCTTCCAATATGTTGAGGGGAGGTGGGGAAGAATGCCTTCCTGACCACAGATTTGGCAATCACTTCACTTTGTACATGTAAGTAAAAAATTGCTATACTTACAAGCAACTCATTTATACCCCGAGGTACTGTTTGTGTCATGGTAATTTTCCATTCACATTTTCCCCTTTTCAGTTAATTTTAGGGATTCAGCCCATTTACTTCTATGGGCAGAGAATTTGAAGCCTTCACTTAGTCTCTAAGGACTTGATATCTTCAAGCACTCAGGTAAAAGTAGTTGCACCACATGTGGGACTTGGGTCACCTAAGCACAGCCATTTAAAAAGGTGATCTTGCCACAAACTCAGATTTTTGTCACTGGAGAAAGTCTAAGAAAGATAGATGCAGGTGAATTCAAAGGGAAACTCACCCCTTTCTAAGGTTTTAGGAGAGGTATAACAAATTGCCCTCTTGAGATGCCTGTCTCTCACTTCGGGCTATATTGCAATTATTTATTCAGACCAGATGCTTTATTTTCCGATGGCTAATGTTGACTGGATGAATTCTATCCTCTTTCTTACCTCCTTAGTGCTGGTGTAGTCAATGTGCCTAATCAGAGTGACTAGTGATCCACCCTGATGGAACAGTGAGTTAGCACATTTACTCACTTCTCTCTCATGCTACACAGAAATTATTAAACATTCAAATGCTGGTTTATGGAAAATGGGGCCAAATATTCAGAAGGCACAGCAGCTGATCCAAAGATAAAACTGATCTCCAAATGGAGTAAATTCTGCTCCTTGGCCACGCTGGTGTAAACCCGCAATAATTCCATCAACAGTAACGTAAACCAGAAAGGACTTTGGATCCACGTACTTTGCTGGTATTGTTTACATTGCCAGGAGTGACCATTTTGCTGTTCTTTTTTTTTGTTTGCTTGTCTTACAATAAAAATCATTTCATCTCCTAACTCTTTGGGTTTTCCAATTTAGCTAAGGGAATGAGAGAACTATTTTTATTCAGATGGATTTTAAGAAAAAAGATTATGGGGAAAAAATCATTAGGAATACAAACCAATAAATATGGTGTATTTCTCATTAACGATTTAAAATATACTTTCACTAAGCAAGTGGGAGGATTTACTTCTATCTAATAGTTTATAGTCAATTATACATGCTAAAATGGTACTTACATTAATGAAACATAAAGTTCTCATTTTTTGCCACTATGTAACCTTCATTTCTTGTGTGTATTGTTTTTAATGAGACCCACTGTGTTCTCAGGATATTATGTGCTAAGCTTTTTACCTTCCAGAAAAAAGGTAATTAAAAGTAACATCAACGTAAGAAAATTCTTCTACCCTCATCTGAGCAGACTTAAATTATGTTGCTGATGGTATTTACAAAATATCTGCGGCAAGTACAGTGCGTCTGTGCTAAAGTCAATGAAGCATACAATGAACAGGACATAGTCACATGAGGCTTGAATTCATTCCAGTTTGTACTCTGGAAATTTTTTTTTTTTTTTTTTTTTAAACTCAGATGATTGCAGTGACCAACATGTGATTCGAAGCGAGGATCACTCGGGTCAGGCCTGCAGAAGCTAGTGGCAGAACGCCTGAAAGCAGTTCAGACCAGGAATGTTTGTGTGTGGTGGCTCAGAGAGCGTCACATGCAGATAGATATAATTTTTGAGAGAGTGCCAGTGCAGCTGGGGCTGTTTCACGCTGACATACTAACAAGGTGTTCTGTTGAATGGTAAACGCTCCTGAGATAACACCTGAGATCTGTATACCCCTTGCCACCGAAGGGAGGACAGCTGTTCCCTTCTCTTTGTTGTTTCCAGAGGTAACTTCCCAGGTGTGGGTCTCTCCTCTGCACCTCTCAGGGCAAAGCTCGGTTTCACAGACATTTACCAGTCAAACTGCAGAAAATTTCCTTGTACTACTTAAATACATTACATATGTACATACATTATACTAATACATTTTACTAATGGCCATAACTGTATAAATAAACAACATTTTTTATCACAAAGTCACAATGGTGTAGCAATTATGAAAAGAGAGGTCCTAAGGAACTCTGCTGTTACTCTGCGTACATGCGTTGGACCATCGCTAAGGCTGAGCTGAGTTCTATGTGTACATGAATTACATGTTGCCCTCGCTCTGCCTAGGTTTTGTGCACCACTGCTAGTCCACTGCTCCTATTCCTTGTGTTGCACAGACCACTGTAGCCTTAACACAGCTTTACAGGGAAGAGAGCTGAAGCGTTTATCAAAGCTACCGGTCATGTCCCCAGACACACGGCAAGGGCAGAAACAGTAATACAGCAATCTGGGAACAGCTTTGGTGTTGGGATGCCCCCAGCTGAATTGGCAATAGAGATGTCTTAAACCGCTTCTGTCTTTCTGACTCATCTTATCCAAACTATTCTGGGTGTTTCCTGAAAATAGCAGTTGAAAGCCATTTAAACCATTTCTCTAGCAACAGTGGCTTTTTTTTCTTTTCAGAGGCAAACTCTGCTGTCCCATCAAATGTCAAGGGTGAAAAAACCTCACCCACATATATGATAGAAAGAGCACTCAAGTCTAACATTTAATATAATTATTTAATAGCTCCCCCACATTAGTCAGACCTTGAATTTAGGAAGATTGTTAGTGTTTAAAATTAAGTTGCAGCGTCCTTGTCATTAAGTTGTTCTTCTGAAGGAAGCCACACAGTAGGTATGGAACATATAAATAAACACAACTTACACTGGAATATTTAGGGAAGAGGAACTAAAGCACAGATGTACCCACGCCTTCACCTTTCTGACAAATACTTGTGAAAAAGAAATAGTCATAGACAAAACCCACGATGATATGAAGGTAAAGACAGATCTTCGAGCCGTGCAACAGCGTTAAGTACAGTAATGCTGCATGCCAGATGGCAAGCAGGCAGATTCCCTGTGGGATGGGCTGCCTGCTCCCGCTGAGGCATCTGAGAGGACAGAGAGGCACGACACCAATAAGTATAAGCAGTATAAGCAGCTGAACACTGGCTTCTACTACTCATATGGGACTAAATTTACAGAAAACTAAAATCATTAGGAAAGTAATTACGGTGGCTGGCAGCCTGCCTTTGTATGATGCTGTGACAGACATGCCTCACACAGTACACTCTACTTAAGTAAGTTATTGCTTATAATGAACATTACTTACACTGTTTTTCCTTCTCCTTCACTTAACTCATTTAGGTAACTCATGTGCTGGTATGAACCTGTGACTAAGAGCAAAGTAGTCTCATTTAGTGGGTAGTTCATCTTTGGAAGTCTGGCAGTAGTTTTTTTTTCTCCAATATTGTGCTGCACCCTTTCTCTCCCATACAACACATACATACAAAGGAAAGGGGATGAACTGCATGAGGTGCACTCAGATTCCATGGAAATAACAAGGATTTAGATGCCTAACCATAAAGCACAAGATGGGAAAGGAATATTTTGTTTTAGTAGAAATCCCATTTAGTAAAATCCCATTTCCTGTTGTTATCTAGTTAACTAGAGCATTCTTGATGAAGAAACAAGAACAATTCTAATTTTTCTTTAAATCCTGAGGCATTTAAGGCTTGAAATAAGCTAAAGAAAAAAAAGATAAAAAGAAAAAGGTATGATACACTGGATCTGTTCAGCAGTGTGGCATAGCAGCTCAATGACACTGTTGCCGGACTCTTTGTATTTGGAAGGAGTGAAGAAGTTAATTGACAATATACTACTGTAACCCTGTTTGTATTACAGTCACAGGGTTATGTTCACTCTAGTGGCTAATTTACTACAACAGCTGTTTTTTATGAAGAATCTGGTGTAACTTGTCAGCCATAGTTATTGAGCCAAACTTTTCCACCACTTCACGGTCACGAAAAAGTAAAATTGTGCAGAAATGTGACAACATGAGGAAACACTGAGGGTTTGAATGTTGGTAACAAAAGTCTTTTTGTCACTGATTTGAAAAACTGTTTTTCTATAATTTAATAAACAGTAAGTTCTAATTGATAGCAGTTGCTGTTGTTGCAACACTTTATTCAATACTGTGGGTAGTTGATAACTGAACTCTGCTGGCTTGAGTTAGTGTATTTTTACAAGACATCCATTGGTAGCATCTGGCATGTAGAACTTAAAGCAAATTTAATTTTAAAATATCTGAGACTTGTATTCAGTCTCCTTTGCTGATTATATTTACCTGTACATTTATTATAGTTTTGCAAGGAAGTTAGAGAACTCCACATGGAAATGGTGTGTTTGCTGGCTTGTACTCGTATTTGTCTGGCCTATGCTGACAACTGCTGCTTTTACATGCTCATTTTGATAATAAGATCCTGTTTGGAAAGGGTGAGGAAAATCGGGTTGTTCCTGAAGTTTATTACTAATGCTGGGATAGATCTTGATACTGTCCATTTAACACTTCACACTATTGTCTTCAATTAAACTACAATACTACCATTATGGATAACTTCATAGTCCTTCATTTTTAGATTTATTTACAGCAATCAATGAAACTGCAAAATCATTTAACAGAATGCTGGGAAAAAATTACTATCTGTTCATGGCAAACAGGTACACACATTTGACAACTTTTGCTGGGTCTTTGGCAAACACCACTGGAGTCACAAGTCTACAGATATCAGTCCCAGTGCCAGAGTGCTCCAAGGCAAATGGAAATAGCACTATTACAATCCCAAAGTTTCCTCTGAGGATGCTCTTGTTTTGATAGAAGTCTAGGCAGGTGTGAATTGGGTTATTATGTTGCAAGAAAAGGGGCTGGGAATAGAATTTTAGGCTGAATTCTGGCAAGTTGAAATGAAGGTCTTATGACTATTTCATCTGACATCTTGGTTGTGATTAACTATAAGGCTTTAAATACTTGCAATGCAGAGCGCTGTATTTCAGCTACACACCTGGACTCCCTTTAATAGCAATGAGTCTGAGGTTCCAGAGTACTATTCAACTCATCCCAAATTAGACGTCTAAAACACATCAAATCAGTCATGCTGTAGAAATGCCACTTACACTCCATTTAGTACAAGCAGGCTCAAGATCACCAGCTCAGATGTTGATATTAGTACAGAAAACCTTAAACATTAGGTAAGATGAACCTTATTCCCCTTGATGTGTGAATGACCCTTGGACAGACCATTCAGATATCAAGAAGCTCTGCATCAATATTTTGAGGAAAGCTATTTGAAGAATATTTATTTATTCATGTTCTATACATATGTACGAATTTCTGAAAGTCACAACAAGCAATCCTCTGACACAGAAATAATTTAAGACCTGAGAAGAAATGTTTTAAAGAGTACAAAAAACGAGAAATACACTATCATGGTTTTAAAGTGCAATTTCCCTCTGAAGCAGCAACATTTATGAGGTGAAATCTCAGAGGAGAATAGGGAATCACAGTTTAACTCTGCATAAGGACAAAACTTTTTTTCTTTATGAGGACTACAGAGAAAAAAATCCATGTATACTAAGTTGTATATATTTTTCTCCATTGTGTCCATTGGTCTAATAGAAGATGTTACCTCTTCCCAGGAACTTGGTGTCACTAGAACTACAGTCAAACTAAGTTATTTTTCCAGTTTCCAAGACCTGAACATTCAGGAGGACATGCTGGATATTTTATCTGGCTGAGCATTTTGCCAACTATCTATTTGGTGGAAATAAAACTACAGGGAGAATATGCACCTACCATGATTTGGCCCTGAAATGACACGAAGAGCACGATGCAGCCAGTGCAAGTCTTTCCAACAAGAGCAGTGTGTTAATGACATGCCTTTCATGGAGAGGTTTCAAAGTGCTTTCTAAAAATTCATTAACTGAGCCACTTTACATGATTTGGTTAGACTGGGATAATTTCTTCAATACTGAAATACAACTGCCATGGCGATAACATGAGGGGAATGCATGAGGCCTTAATCCTGTCTCAGTGACGATGATGGGAATTTGCAACAGCGTTCTCCTGGAAATGGCTCAGATATAGGAACTGCCTGTAACCTTCCCAAGGGCCTCAGCTCTCGGAGTCTGCTCCCTGCTGTAGGAGAAGATGATAAGGCTTACTGAGTTGGCACTTTTCCAGAAATTATGATAGTTTTAATTTCTTCTGGGGAAAAAAAAATGCCTAGACATTGACTGCAACTGGTCACAGCCTCCACTTTGTAATCCCTTCAAGAATTAGCACTTCTGTGTCTCCTACAAACACAAAGCCTGTAAAGCTGGTGCTGGAAACCACTACCAGAGAGCTCTTCCTTGAGAGTTACCCAGAAAGCACTGACTTGATCCAAACCTTATCTGCAAGAACTGATAGCATCATGGCAGAAGTTGCCATATTTGCAAGTTTGCAAACACAATAAGTAAAATCTTGCTATTATAAGTCATCCTGACTTTTTATTTTTTATTTCCTGAGTAAGAGTAATGAAGATACACAGAAAAGCTGCTGTAGTTTTCTGAAGGTCAGGGGAGATTTGCTAAAATGCATGAATTGTTGCTTTTGCTGCGCAAGCTGATCAACAGCAGAGTTCTGGTCAAAATGCCTGAATGCCAGTTCTGATATGTATTATCCCAAAGGCAAAGCAGCGCCCGACAAAGTTTTCCTCCAGGAAGAGAGTTGTCTCATTTGGTTGATTTCAATTAACAACTTCCTTGAAACATTGTTGACCTTTCTGGCATAGTACACTTTCAAGTAAAACGCAGGATGCCAGTCTAATCCACTCAGCTCCAGAACAGTTTAACCAATATCCGTAGGGCACACATCCTGTGACTTAATTTAATCTTGTGATCAGGGGAGTGTCACTTGATGTGTTAGGTGCAGAAGACTCAGGAGGCCCTTGATCTTTTTAACAACTATAAGACTTCCTTGTTCTCAGAACAAAAAGAATGATGATGAAAAGTGATCTTTTGGGGGGCATTTTCTTCATTTCATGAACACAAAGCAGATGAGAACTAGCAATGATTACACTCTTAAAAAAAATGTTTTTTAAAATCAAGGATTTTAAGAAGTCTCTTTTTGAAATGAACTTGATGATGTTCCAGAAGAAAATAGTTATTGATCACTGCTTCATTTCATTCAAGTAATCATAGTTGCATAATGAGCTGATCATTTCTACAACTAGTATAGAGAATTGTTGTCACTTTTCACAATTTCTGCTATTCAAAGTGGCTAACTGCTCTCCGGGAGTCATGTTTTCTCTGATGTTACTTCAAATTCTAATGTTCATAGGGAAATAATATTAGATTTTTATTTCATTCAGCCACTACAACTGGTGAATTTCTTGCAAATTTCTAAGCCTTTTTTTTTGAGATATCTCATAACATAAAAACAATGTGACCTTTGTTATGAATAAGTAGACAGCTCTCACCACCTCTGTGATTCTGAAGTTCTAGTAAGCATAAATATTTATCTGCACAGGAACCTCCATATAAATGAAATGTTTCAGCCATTGTTCAGATATTCAGCCTAAATCCAGGAACTCTCCGTGCCGTTGGGTTCCCTCAAGGTAAACACTTGCTTTGTCATCTGGAAATTTTACAGCTAGTGGGAAAAGCATACAAATGAAACAAATTTAAAATGCCCTCTTCTTGTGTGTCTTGGTTTCTTACTCTAAAATTCAAAGCAGATCCCTGAATAAGCACTGTGGTATAGACCATTCCCGAAGCCAGTGAGTGTTTGTCTCGGGAAACGCAGACCTTCTCCTGGGTTCCAGAATGGGCAGGGCACAAAGACTTCTACCTTCTGAGTGTCAGAAACAGAGACTGAGGATTAGGGCCCTTCACTCCCTCAAACCCTTGTAAAGACCAGGAATGTACATGTATGTATGCATCTTTAGTTTGTTTCTGTCTCAGTATTTGCTGTGAGTGGTGTGTTTTTAGCCTAAGAAATTAGTTTTATGGGATTACACCATTAGTGAGCAGTCTATTGACCACTTTCAACTAATTTAAAGAGTCAGGTCATGTCTCAAAGACCTTAATTGCTACTACAATTAAGCTTGAGCAACGTATGACCCACGGCAAAGGCACGGGTGGAACAAAGCTGAGCAAACCCAACCAGAAAGGTTGAGTTGCACAATTCTGACATGGCAAAGCAAGAGCTGAAATCTGAATTATCTATTTTACTTTAACATACAAACTTTCAACTACAAAGCTGACATCTTCAAATATCTGATCTGTTAAATTTTAATTTTAATGAAATTATTTCAAATACATTTTAAAGCTCAAGGTTTTGTGGGGATTTTTGTTGGTTTTTTTTTTCTCACATTTATTTAGAGACTTTATTTCACTGCTGACAAAAATACACAGTGATCTGACTTTGCTAATTTATCTTAAATAAAAAAGTAAACATTCTTGGAAAAAACTTCCTGTAAGAGACTGTCTGTACAGCTGCTTTTTCATTTTAATGGTAATCAGGTACATAAGAAATCTCAGATTGTTTCCAGGCTTCGTTATAACACTGAGTCTGCTCGTAATAGACCTTGTAATGATTTACTCATTCACTCACTCATTCATTCATTCATTCATTCATCCATTTTTCTGCTGAGATGACAGTAGTCATGTGGCTTGGACCGCACTTATTCTAGTGGCAGCATATAATCTAACTGATTAAAGAAAGTTGTTCTGCTTTCTTAGGCACCTTTTGTGAAGTCTTTCAATTTCTCTATGATTTTGAGATCTGTATCTGCAATCTGAACTCCTATTGATGTTAGGAGTCATTCAGCATTCTGCAAGTGATTATATTAAAGACTGTGTTTTGTTTTATATAGCTTCAAAAGGTCAAATCCTATTTCTCTCAAAGGCCAATTTCAAATTTTGCATGGTTTGACCTAGGAAATAATGATCTTTTCTGTATACATAAGGAGGTGTGCTTACATTTGAGATGCCAAGGTACAGCTGTATCCTGCCTTGATATGTTTACCTTTGTCTGCTAATACAAGTGTCATACTTTGATTTTGATGTTATTTTTGGCTATGTCTAGCTATGTCTGATCAGCGCCGTGTAGAGACTTGAAACAAGAGTGAATCCCAGGAGAGCTGCATTGGCATAATTTTATGGCCAGCACAGCGTTTGTGCTGGTACAACTATGTGAATTCCAATTTGAGACCTAGTTTGTGTGGCACTAGCTGGGGTATCTTCTCATGTCCCAGCATAATGCAATGTAGGTATAACCCTTTCACTTCTGATATGTCTGTACTTAGGCTTATCACAGACACATTACCTAAACAATCTTAATAATAATAAAAATATTTAAAATGTTTCATTCAGAAAGCAGATACTAAGATATGATTGCATGCCAGAATTGAACTCACTCATGCAATCCTTTGGCAAGTGTGAATGATGCTCTGTCTTTCATTAAGCAATCAATCACCATTATTTCACAAGGTCTTTGCCCCGCTCATTTTCTGACAAACAGGTATCTGGGGAATTTGAGGGACAAAAAGTATTCAGTGTAATGAAAATCTTCAGAGAATTCTACTGTTAGTTTTCAAGACACCATTGAACAGAGATTTTGTAATTACACAATACAGATTAGATAGGTTTAGCAGTTTACTGGATGGGAAAAATATGCTCCTGCAAATATGATGATACCATGCTTAGAACTCTGCTCAGAGGTACAGCCTTTCAGTAGAGGGGTTTAAACAATTTTTAAAGACAAGCAGACGTTTTTGCATTTTTCTCTATTGTTTTCTCTTTTTTTGTTTGGAAATAGTTGAACTATATTAGCTGAAATTAAAAAAAAAATAGTCTGAAGAGAAAACTTTTCCTAGTAATTTTGGGAAAACTACAAAAATAACAGCATGAAATCTAAAGGTATAAAATTTTTGTGCAATCTTATTATCTAAAACAACAATATGATGAAATTGTGACTATTTGGTCATGTACAGGTAGGATTCTTGTTTCCTAAAAATGCTATCATAAGTGGTTTGACTGTCCTATTAAAAATTTTGCAAGTTATATGTAGGGTTGTGAAGAAATCTTTCTAGTTTGCTACATTTTCTGGTATGTTTTGTGTAATAACACTTTCTGTTCCATTAATAGTTTTGCAGGAACAATTTGTTTTATATGGTGGTTTCTTAGTGGTTTCCTCAAATGTTAGGCACATGACCCTTCCGTGTCTCCCCGCTGAGTGTCTGCTTGCTGCTATTGCAGGATTGCAACAAAAACCAAGTTTCAACAACTGGAATTTGACCTGTAACACACAGCTGCCCATTTCCTTTTACACACAGGCATTTAATACATTCTTTTTGAGGTGGTTTTTTTTTTTCCTTTTCTTTTTTTTTTTTTCTTTAGGGGAGGCATTTTTTTGCTGGTGGAAACTGTGTTTGACCTTTAGAGTAGGAACTCACAAACCTGTGCTGGCCAGAGGCCAGAGCTCTTGGTCCAGCGCAGAGGGCAGCTGCCAGGCTGCTGGTCGAGAGGAAATGACATGATCACGGTGCCACCTGTTTCCAAAGAGTTGCGCTGGCCGCCAGCTTGCTCCTTTCTCAGGTCACCTTGTTGTAGCAGGGCCAAATCATGCTGGGTGCTGAGCTCACTGGCTTTCCAGCACCCTGGGTGCCTTGGGCAGAGCCTGCCGTGGGCTGGCCAAACAATTGACGCTGTCTATAGGAAGTATGATTCAATCTGTTAAGAATAGTAACCTGAAAATGTCAGGAACTGGCTTTTTTTCACTCCTTTTGCCTGTAGATGTCAGCGATGACAAAGGGAAAAAAAGGGAAAGAGGTCAGTGATGCCAAGGAGAGTGTTAAGTAGTTGTCCTAAACCACAAACTGATTTCAACAAGCTGTGTAGAGTTTTTGCTTATACAACAACAACAATTTTTGAGACTGAGGTTTATTGTATGAATTCAAACCAATTCTGTGTCATGAATGCACCGAAATGAAACTCCCAGCACAGTTTCTACATGCGTGTCTGATGCATCTGACTCTCTGATAAGGAATGCAGTAGGTATATTAGGCTTAATTTGCCAGAGCAACAGCTTTTCCTATGACCTTCTTTCCATGAGGCTGGGAACAAGCTCTGGCTTTTGTGCCTATCTCTTGTGACAGCTTTATGGGAAAACCAGCTGACGAAGAGAGAATGGGCCCCGATTGGTGGTTTTAATATTTAAACTGTCCTGCTAACATAAGGCAGAAGAAAATCCTCTCTGAGTGGCTTTGAGAAAGTTGGTATTCTGGAGTGATGCTTGCTCAGAAGCAGGTCCATCTAGAGGTGTGTTGGGCAAAGTAAAAGTAACGTAAGAGGAGGAAAAGATGAGTTGTGCAGTGGCTCTCTTACTTCACAATTTGGACCACTTATTACAACACAAAGTGGAAACATCTGAAGGTCTTGGGGTAAATCTGCCGTTGGTCTCATCTACATTTGGGACATGAGGAATTCCCCGAAGCGCTGCACTAACAATGCAGCAGCGTGCAGTGCTGGTGGGATGCAGCTGGTGGAACAGAAGAGCTGTCGCTGTGATGCCAGCTGCACTTCACACCTTTTCTAACCCTGCATGAAGTTCAGCTGTCCAGATTCTTCTTGCAATGCCAGTGGCTGGTCTTGTTTGCAATATGCAGTTACGAACAGTTTTGCTGTTACTGTTTGGCCAGAGCTTGTAGCCCTACAAAAACAGGAGAGCTCCCCGAAAACGTCAGAAATAAAGTCACTTGACTTGAAGGGTTCACCTCAAATGAAACATTTTATGTTAAAGCGGAATGAAATAACGTTGCTTGCACATTGCTGGCTCCCCCCCTCCACAACATACACACTTTTTGACTCAGCAACTGTGCTGAAAAAGATCCATTATCTGTGCAGCTCTAGAATTTAGACCGAGACCCACAAAGGACTCGGGGGACATCCATGCGTGCACGGCAGGCAGACACAAGCAACCTCTGTCCACACTCTAAGCTCACAAAAAGCCCACGTGACTACAGTTTAGTGAGTCACTGAACCTCAGCTAACATGCTCTGCTGAGACGAGCAAACACGTATTCTAACTGCAGGGCAAAACATTTAAAAATGTGTTTACTGCTGTCACATTTCTTGGTATCCAAACTGTATTTATCAGTACCATTTTGTGGTAGCATCTAGAGGCCCTTGGCTCCTGCTGTGTTAAGTAAAAAACAAAAAGATGAGAAAGACATGGTTCCTACCCTTCACAGTTTGTGATCTAGTTAAAGGTAGAGAGAGATAGCAGTTAGAAGGGGCAAAATAAGCAGTTGTATTACACCAAGGTCACCTTTGGTTTGAGCAAAATGGTGCCTGCCTTTCCCATCATCTTCCTGCATTTTCTTTGGGATGATGCAAAAGAAGCCTTTTCAGGGTTTAAAGTCATACACAAAACATTGATGTGGCTAGGCAAAGCATTAAGAACAACACTCCCTTTTTGGCCTTGGTAATTAAAACTTATTCGTACTCCTTCTAACATAACCTTAGTGGAACTGAAAAGCAAAATTGAATGTGTATGCGCACTTCCAAGGCAGTAGAGCAGATTGTAGAAACTGCATCATCAAAGCTTTTCTGAAGCAGAGCTAACCTTTCTCCTTTATGCCTTAGTCTCTTGTTACACATATGCTGTGTTACATATTAACTGGAGTTGCGGGTGATTATGGAAAGCTGCTATCCTGTGTCAAAAGAGTGGCTGTTTGTGGGAGATGATGCCTGAAGCTACTCATAGAACGCATTACTACCCAGTGAGAGTAATTTTTTTTTTTTTTTTTTTCAAACCGATGGATGTTCTTGTGCTTGCAAGCTAAATTCTCTCAGTAAATAAACTGAACGGTGTTTTTTGGATGTATAACTCTCAACAACGAGAAAGGGCTGGGTAATTCCAAACGGTCAGCGCTGAATACTTTCTTGAAATGGGCCTGTCGATGAGATCCTTGAAAAGCCCCAGACAATCAAATCACAAGTTAATTTAAAAAACCTCCACCTAATTGAACGTACATTTTATTGCTTCCTTTAAAATAAAGGCAGCAGTAAACTATCATATGGTCTGAAGTTGCTTGGATATTACAGGGATAAGCTCCTGCATACTTATCACCAACACTTACTTCTCCAGTGCCCTCTAATCCTGAGCAGACATCTGCTTTATTGCTCTCTTTTTAGAGCCATGGCAGCACGGCACAACTGCTCTGCTTGCCTTCAACGCAGCTCCATACGAGTTGTTTTGGGACATTGTCACTGGGGGAAGCGTTCCTGAGTAATGACTCCAGGATTGAGTTTGAGGGAAATCCTTGCTCAGAAGTAAATCTGAGATAGTCTTCAATTCTGTACCTAATTCTGCCTACAAATCTTGTTATTTATCCCTTGATACTGAGTATTACATTGCTTTTAGCTGCTTCAGGATTAAGCTGTGTAGATTTTCAAGAGTGGGCGATAGAGCCAAAAAGGAATTTCTGTTTTGTTTTTGTTTTGTGGAGGTGGCCAGTGAATGAACTTTCTTCTTCTTCTTCTATTATAATTGAAATTTCACAGTTAGAGTCATCATGCGCTGGAACATGTTGTCTGGAGAAGCTGTAAAGTCTCCATCCTTGGGATTTTTTTAAAATAATCCACTGGACATAGCTCTGAACAACCTGTTTAAAGCTCTGAAATTAGCTTTGCTTTGAGCAAGGCCGGGACTAGATGACCTCCAGAGGCCTCTTCCAAAAAGAAGTGTTCAGTGATCCTGTGGTTCTGCCATTTGGCCTGTGGACTTTGTGCAAACCTTCAGGCATGTTTGCACATTGCTGTGGGTATGGAGCACAGATCTAAAACTAAAACTAAAGCTGACCTTTGCCAGTAAATCTGCATGGCAGAGAGCATCACCTCACAGACATACTGGCTCCAGTCCCAAAGCACTAGAGGCCTGGCTTATGATCCAAGCCGGTCACTCAAGGCTCCTTGGGACCATGCTGTACAGCTTATTATTTAAAACACAATGCTGTAGAACAATTCCAGGCCTCCAAGAACCAAGGAGAAGCTGTTGCAGAGAATACAGTCTGGGTTATCTTTTGTTCTGCGCCTACTGTCCAGTGGTGCAAACATCACCCTTTCTGGTCAGTCTTCCCTCTGTTCAGGCCATCTGCCTTGTGAGATGTGACTTTAGCGTTACTCAGTCAGCTCTCAGACTAAGCAAATTCTCCAATTTGAAAGACAAAACTTTCAGAGTGGCCCAGGAGCTCGAGAATAGTCACCTGCTATCAGTATTAACAGAGGATACTTGCTAACAGAGTTACAAACGGTGGTCGAAAGTGCATTTTTTTCTTTTAACTTACTGTGAATGGCACCACAGTTAATCAAGATGTTTTGTGCTAACAGCATTTAGTATTGTAGCAGGAGTAAATTAGGATGTTAGAAAGCTACTGGCCAAAGCATGAAGTGGGATTTGGAGAGGTAAAACCATTGTCCTGACAGTTCTTCCCAACCTCTAAAGAAACAAACACCCTTCCACAGTTTCTAGTTGTTTCTCATGTAGGCACATCCCGGATGAGGATGCTCAAGAGGCCCCCCAAGAGCTGAGCTTAGAGGACTCCAAGTCCTGTTAACATCCAGTTAGGCTCTGCTTAAGCCAGCAGGAACCAAAGGCACTCAGCACTTTACTTTTTGATACCTCATAGTATTGGGCCCTGTGTTACATTATGTATTACATTAACTTTCTGTCAGGAAGCACTGAAATTCCTTCGAGTTTCAAGGAGTAACCAGTAAGCTGTAACCAGTAAACAGAGGTACACAAAGGGTTTGAAGAAGTTGTTTAATTTTCCCACAGTCAAGAAAAGATGTCATAATACAGATTTGTAAATAATCCTATCTCCTCACGATGCTTTTACTACTGGTATTTGAAGACAATTTTAAACACAATTTACAAAGAGCTTTTGTTTACTGGATTTTTATAGGAATCAAGATGGATGCCTCGTGCTGGTTTTAGCTAGGATCACAGAGGCTATGGCTCTAGCAGTTGACTAGCACAAGAAACAGAATTCATTCCACCTAGCTTTTGTCATCCAGAAGTTAGGCATCTCAGTCGTCTGCGTTACTCACTGAGGCCTCCTTGATAATCTGTGCAAAGAAGGCATCTGAACTAGCCAGAATAAATATTTGTCTGCAAGTACCTGATTCTCTCCATTGACTATAGAGAAAGAGCTGACTGCCTAAGACCAAATATCTGATGTTTAATTCACTGGAAAATCACTTAAGTTTGTATGTGCATTATCAGAATGTGCTTAGATGAAAAAAGATACAAAATAAGCTAAAGAAGATTTGGATATGTAAAGGGATTTATTTTTCAGTTTATTAAAATGTTGAACTCTTTACATTAATCTGAGTTGAATGGCTATACTTTTGTCAACACACAGTGGAAAATAGCACTGCAGTTTCTAGAGTTATTGTTATTTTAGGAGACAGCGAGAGCTGAGTGTCCTCAATAACTCTCAAGATAAGCCCTTTAAAGTAGTTATTTAAGACGTAAGGTTCAGGAGGTTTCTATGGAGATGGCTCTTTTCATGTAGGTGTATCAAAACAAGCATTTGCATCAAAAGAGAGTTCTGGAAAACGGTTGTTACGAATTCTGTGTTTTTCAATCCATAGCTTGTCATATAGTCTAATATAATATCCCTGTTCTAAATATTGAAGCTAAAAGGAGTAGCAGGATTTCACCACCTATGCAAATCAGATCATGCAGATTAAATCCAATCCTATGAAATCCTGCCTTACAACAGAAAAACCTTCACTCTACTTATGTCCCAGATGACAATACACAGTATGACCGCCGCTGGCTCCTCTCTACATTGATATATGTCTCAGATCCTTCCCTTCACTTTTCTGCGGTGGGTACCATACAGTGCTCAAGCTTGCTCCAAACCACCCTGCTCAGTGAGACAGGCACTCACGTCCTCTCCAAACTCTGTGACAGTTTTGATAAATTGCCTAAATCCCGCCTAACATAGAAAACCTCCCAGTGTCACTGGGGGTTTGTAACTGAGCCAAGCTTCTGGTGGTGCCCTGCACCTCCACACCTGCACGGCAGGGTGGGAGCACAGATGTTCTTTGACATCCCCCACAGCCCACAGCATCTTAGACCTGCAGTATCCATTTCCCCAATATAAGCCCCCATTATTAAAATGCAAGTGGTGAGGACAGCTGGCAAGGGGAACTGCCTGACAGGGGTGCAGCGCCCAGTGGGTGCTGCTGTGGCTGTGTGCCCTCCTGCACCAGGCACGGGTGGGGATGGAGCTCTGAGAGACACCCTCTTCTCCCATCAGCAGTGAGTTCAGATGTTTCTTTCTCCCTGTCAGTGGCAGAGATCCTCTGCGCTTTTTCTGACTGCATCTTCGGCTTTTTTGCCTTGCTTCTCAAAGGTCCTCTGCTCCTTTTTCCACTCTGGAGCTCACATCTTTGAAAAGGTGTAGTTCAAAAATTTCCTCTGCTTCTGAGTGCATAAAAATGTCTGTCTTTGGGATGGTGTAACACAGATGGGGTCACATTTGGGACTGAGGCCTCTACTGGTTAAGCCCTCTGAGCCCACTCAGAAACTTAAATATTTGAACAACTATCTTAACAAAGGGCAAGGGGTAACACCCCTCTGTTTTTCAGAAAAGAAATTTTTTTCAGGCTGCAATGTTATTCTAAACCGTATTAACCATACTTCCTACTGAAGTTAGATAGCCTGCAGATTAAAGTTCAAGAAAGTGTATTTGCTGACCCCATGAATATATGAACATACCCTAAGGTATTGATTTACCACCATCAGCTACTGAAAACCAGAAAAGCATTTTACTTTAAAAAAACAGGGGTTTAATAACTTGCTATACCTTTAGACCTCCTCCCCGAATTAAAAATTAACCACTGTGGTTAACAAATGTTTATCAGCTAGCAGCAAGTTCACTTTGCTGATTCTCCAAATATTCAAATAGAATTGACATCTGATCCACAGCAATTTCAGCTCACGTGATTACAGACACCTACCAGATCAGATAGGTTCAGCTTTCACTGTTCCCTGCCACTAGGCTAAGATTTACCCTTGACCCACATTTTTCAGCTGCTCACATAGAAAAGAAATGGGTAGATTATAGTGGAAATTCAAAACAGGGCTATGTACCTATGGTATAATGCATATGTAAAATTTGTGGCAGAAAAAAAAAAAAAAATGGAAAATCTATATATCAAGACCAGAATATGAAGAATTTAAAGCAAGCTCTAAATGTTTTGCATATACACATATACACAGATGCTATAGTAAACACACTCCAAAGATCACTAAGGGAACTAGTTAATGAAATGTTCAAAAAGAACATCTTGTACATTTTACTGGAAGAACATCACATTGTCTGGAAGAACAATTTGAAGGAATGATTAATACTATCACTGCCTTCTGTGAAGAATTATTGCAGGAGTCTAATTTTATGAACCTAAAATGGCATACACTGTATCTAGGCTGTATGAAAGATAATAGAGAGAAAATAATGTTGTATATATGCAGAAAAAAAGGAAGTATTAATTACCAGTCAAAATATATGTTATAATGGATAAGAAGCAGTTGAACTGCATCAATTTTTTTTGATAGCCAGGGCTTTTTGGATTTTACAGTAATCATTAAATGAAGTTACATAGCAATATATGGAATACCTGTTTCTTTCATTTACCAAATCAGAGTTGTAGAGATTATTGCAATAACTATAACATGTTTTCCCATGTGAAATAAATAAGCCTTAAGAGTCCCATTATTTCTTCTCTCTATGTGGGAATTTATGCACATCCTTCCCAGCACCATTAACAGAGATAAGACTTATGTATGCAAATCCTAAGATGGCACGTGGAGAATAGACCGGTAAATTTTGCAGAATAGCTATTAGCCTGAAATTATAGGGAAAACACAAAAAGGAACTCTCTTGTAAGAAATTAAGTATTCTAGGCTTGATCTTTATGCCCACAGCACGGCAGATGGAAAAAAGTATAAATTGTAAGATTAAGATGTAAAATAGTACGATAGAGAATGTTTCTCCCTGTACTCCTGTCATGGGCAGGTGCCAGAGTGCATTGCGGATATTAACTGAAAACCTGTTAATCTGAAAATGTGCTAAGAGTGGGAACAAAGGGCCATATTCAGATGATGTGCCATGGGTACCTGATTTAGGAGCTGGAATTGCTCTGGGGTTTAAGGTCTGGAGGTTGATGAGTGAACCAAGCTCTTCTTGCCCAGGGCTGGCACACCCTAGTTTCCTGCAGAAGCGATGGGGAGGCACAAGTATACTAACATGAGGTAGCTCTGTTTCTCCTTATATATTGGAGGATATAGTTTCAGTCTATGGAAAGCAATGTTACAGAAAAGGTTCTGAGGAATAAAGACAAATGTGTTAATGCCCCCACTCGTTGCTGTAGGGCCTATTCACTGGAGCAGTTCATGAAGTTCAGGACTCCCACTATCACCCTGGGTTTGGGGTACATGTTGTTCTACTTGTGCAGTCTCTACTGCTGCTGGGCTTTGCCATTCCATTACCCATGGGTAACCAGTTAGCAGAACCCTTCTATACATCTTTTCTCTTTTATTTTCCCACTATGGGTTTGAACAATGGCTGAGAACCTTTACCTTATTTTTACTTTTAGGGTAGCTTTACGTTCAAGGTCTCACCTTGTCTGTGACTCAAACTGTGCGTGCCGTACCTTTTGTGTATGCCTTAGATATTTTCCAAGATGATGTGACACTATTTATTCACCTGCAATTATACACAAAGTTGGGAAGATACTGCACGTGTATTTCTGGATGACAAGATAGTAGCTGATGCCAGAAAGCGTCTCTGACACCTTGTCCTTTATTAATTATGGTTTTATGTAATTAATGGAAATAATGTTGATTTTGTACATTGCGTAATTAGAGTACATTGTTAATCATACCATCTGGAGATCTATTATATATGAAAAACATATGGTGACTTTGTTTTCCTGATCCACCAAATAATTTTAAACAATATATAATGTTTAGACAACCTGTGATGTAGAGAGGGTGGGAAAGTTGTTGGTTTCTAGTTAATTTCATTGAAGTTCCTGTTCTGTTGTGAAAATGAGAACCGAGAAAACACAATAGCCCCACTAGCTTTTCTATCATTACATTAGTAATGTAATGTAAAATATTACAGTCAATCTTGTAATAGACTGTAGGGCCCGCTGACTGGTACTAGAGCTCAGTTGTACTGGGAATGGTACAAAAAATGAAAAAAGGAAAGTCCTTGCTCCTGAAAATGTAAATTAATTTTCTGATATGCAACACAACTAAGCGGAACAGTTAATAGTTTCAGCAACTCTTCGTCCCTGTAGTATATAACATTAATTAATATTTATTTTTAAAGCAATAATTTTATTTGGCAAGTGACAATGGCCTTTCCAGTTTTCCTTTAGCAGGAATAATTTCCAAGTTCAGATAATATCTGCTTCCCTACCGCTTGTGCTAATGGAGAACTCTCCTTCTGTCGTTTAGAGCTATGAAATTTAATTGCCCAGAGTGGCTGATACTTATTTTCAACAGCTGCTGAACAAACTCTTTAAAATGCTATAATTGCATACACAAGAATCCTTAATTTAATGTACGCCTTGTGGCATTAAAAATGTAAGTGTATGTGAGGGAGATAAAAGCTCATGGGCCTTCTGAAGCATCTTAATTCGGGGAGGGGAGCATCTTGTGCTTTATTCTGCTCTCACATTTATTATAGACAGAAGTAAAGTACTTTGTTTACACAGACTTTTCCCCATTTGCACAGGTAGCAGTGAAAGGTAGTTTCAACTCTTCTTTTCGTGGACCGTTTTTTCAATGAATCTGAATACCTGAATGCCACACCTCATCTTTGGTGGTCACTGTGTAGTGCTTGCATGTGGGACAAGCACAACACATTTTCCCCCTAGAAATATTTTAATCTAATAATTTATACCTCAACATACAAACCAACTTTTTTCTCTGAAAGAGAAAAGCCTTTGGGTACAGTCTAATATCTGCTTTCACAGACTTATTCAGCATCCCATAATGTCTTGCGCAGATGATCTATTTGAATAGTTTTTTGACTGTATCAAACAAACATTATGACAAACTCTTTACAAGAAAGCATTAAGAAATTATCTACTGTAGTAGGAGAATGCATTGATTTTTGGGTGGTGGCCAGGGATTGCAGCACTTACTCTCCTTCATGCTCCCCTGAGGGCTCCCAAAGTTGATGGCTCCCACCAGATTGGTTGAGGTTCACTAAAAGCTGAAGTAAAATCCAACGAAGCCCAGCATGAAATAATTGTGAGCAGAAAATAGTACAGCACAGTAGCAAGTAGAGGTTTTAACCATTTGACTATTACGTAAATCAATCAAAACACTTATATTATAGTTAGAAATCTGGGGTAGGAAGCAGTTTGTACTAAATACTAGGAGCTGACAACTGAGACGTGCCTTGTACTCCACAGACCAAAGAATTGAGAACTTCTGCCCTGGAGACATATGAAAGAAAAGTAGTTATCTGATAGCAAAGAGTACTGTCTAGATTACAGCAGCAAGATACAGCTGCTGAAGTGCTGAGGCTCTCTATATTTAAAAAAAAAAAAAGGCATTTGGCCTACTCTGTGGGGGCGTGCCTTTCCCATTATACAGGTCACAGAGTAATAGTTTAGCTACCTGGGCATGTCCTCTTTCCAGTGATAGAGTCACTGACTCTGCCTAACCTAGGTCATATAAACGCTGCCAGGGGATCCATTAAGTGCACAGTGCAATTCCCAGCATTCCCATAGAAGTACGGGGTTTTTTTCTTAGCTGTATGTTTGCTGTTGATGAACTCCAGCATTGAGGGACTTCCAGGATAACAGCTCTAAAATTAACTCACAGGTTCAACAGAGAGCCAAGTAAAGATTTCTTGCTCAGTAGAAGTTCTGAAAATAGAAGGAAACGTCTTAAACAGGCTGTTTTCGCTGATCAGCAACCACAGGTTTCCTGTTGCCTTCCGGTTTGAAGAATCTTGATAGAAATCATCCCAATGAACATGTGGAAAAAAAAATGCGAACAAACTCAGCAATAAGAATTCATTTGGAAGAAGTTTTTCTCCTCCACCCTTGATAGAAAGTCCGAGGTATTTGCATAATTCACTCTCTGACTCTTGGGACTCGGCAAGTCATCTGTTTTTAGGATGTGCTGGAATGGTAAGAACAAGAGAAGTGGCACATAGGGGCAGAGAGTGCATTTATATGTCGTTGTCACTTCTGAGCTGCTCTCTGGGGACTGACCTTGCAGAGCAAGCAGCATTTTCTCTGAAACAGTATGGAAGTATTACTGGATTAATATGGAAATGTAGGTTAAAAATGTTCTCTGTCATTGGGAATGTACAGGAATTACTTAGCTGCTACCAAGGGATTGCGAATGAGTTTCAGGGCAATTGAACACTGAATTTCCTAGTGTATCACAATTACAGAAACAAATGTACTGTGAGTGGGAGAGCTTTTAAAATGTCATTAATTACTTCATCAAAGGTTTAATACTACTACTTGTGAGGATCAGGCCTTTCCTCCCCCTTTTCCAGCAACCATCATTACATTTCCTTTATCCTTTTAGCTCATGTATTTGGATGTTTATTGTACTTATTTTCCATGTTTGAGGTTATAAAATACATTCTCGGTTAAGGAGGGAAATGAGTGGAGGAAGGTAAATATAGAATTAGAAACACGGTCTTTATTACATAATGCTCCAGTTAAAGAAGTTTTACTGAGCCGGAAATAAAACATTTCAATTCCCATATCTTCCATTGCTGCCTACAAATGTATTTGCGTCCTTCACAACCACTTCTGCTCAATCGAGACCTCCTATCCTACATGAAGGAAAAGATTATTATACACCCCCGTCATGAGTAAGATAACTGAGAATTTGCTAGAAGCACGCTGGCAAAACTGGGAAGAGACCCATAAGACCCAGTTTTCTTTGCAGTGGACTGAGGAGAGTGCACACATTCAGCTGGCTCAGCTCCACTTGAAAGTAGCGAAGGTGTCTCCTCAAAACACGGTAACTGGGTTGCTTGTGGTCATGTAAGTATTCCTTCACAGAGGCCCTAGACTTTAATAAATTTGTTAGATTTGAGTGTTGTTTAAAAGAATTGGCCTAGAGTGAAATATCTAGTGTTGCTGAATTATCTGAAGGAATACAGAAAGCATTTGTGCCAGCATCTGATATCTCTGTTCCTCTAAGCAACAAGGATCTCAAGTGCTTCTACTCACACTGGGAACAAACACATTTCCACTATAATTTGGCATCTTCTCAGAGCATCTTGTATTATTCTGTAGACATCCCTAGAAAGCTCTTTTCCTTAATTAGAAAAGGAAACAGCATTTCAGGGCTACTGAAAACACTTAGCTTATACCCACTTGTGGTGGAGAAGGTATTACAGAATGCTTTTTATGGTTTAA
Organism: Charadrius vociferus; assembly: GCF_000708025.1. Lineage (NCBI taxonomy): Eukaryota > Metazoa > Chordata > Aves > Charadriiformes > Charadriidae > Charadrius > Charadrius vociferus. The sequence continues at coordinate 1,317,433 of NW_009648043.1, forward strand.
ACTTGGACCATTTTTCATGCAATTCTTTCATGCAATTTTACAAATTTTGAATGGGTTTCAAACACATTTTGTTTTTTTCTTTAATTCTTCTTATTCTTTATTAACTGCTGGTTAATCATGATTGTCTTAACCTCAACCTTGAAAGGCTGATGTACATTCCAGATGGATATTATAGTAATGGAATAATTAAAGCTGGATAAGAACTGGTATACAGTTGAACCAAAACACTACATATAATATAAAACTTCAAAGACTTTGTCAACTTGAAATTCAAATACGGTTCCCGGTCATATTTAGTAAGTCATCTGTAGCAAGAGAAGGGGCCAAGCCAACCTCCGCTTCATAGAATCATAGAATCATAGAATCATAGAACTGTCTACTTTGAAAGGGACCTTTAGGATCATTGAGTCCAACCATCAACCTAACACTGCCAAACCCACCACTAAACCATGTCTCTAAGCACCATGTCTACACATCTTTTAAATAACTTCAGGAATGGTGATACAACCACTTCCCTGGGCAGCCTGTTCTAATGCTTGATAACCCTTTCTGTAAAGAAATTTTTCCTAATATTCAATCTATACCTCCCCTGGCATAACTTGAGGCCATTTCCTCTTGTCCTATTGCTTATTACTTGGGAGAAGGGACCAACACCACCTTGCTATAATCTCCTTTCAGGTAGTTGTAGAGAGTGATAAGATCTCCCCTCAGCCTCCTTTTCTACAGGCTGAACAATCACAGTTCCCTCAGCCGCTCCTTGTGACATTTATGCTCTAGACCCCTCACCAGCTTCGTTGCCCTTCTCTGGACACACTGCAGCACCTCAATGTCTTTCTTGTAGTGAGGGGCGCAAAACTGGACACAGTACTCAAGGTGGGGCCTCACCAGTGCTGAGTACAGGGGGATGATCACCTCCATAGTCCTGCTGGCAATGCTATTCCTGATACAGACCAGAATGCTATTGGCCTTCTTGGCCACTCGGGCACACTGCTGGCTCATGTTCAGCCAGCAGTCAATCAACACCCCCATGTCCTTTTCTGCCAGGAAGCTTTCCAGCCCCTCTTTCCCAAGCCTGTAATGCTGCATGGGGTTGTTGTGACCCAAGTACAGGACCCAGCACTTGGCCTTGTTGAAACTCATACCATTGGCCTCTGCCCATGGATCCAACCTGTCCAGATCCCTCTGTAGAGCCTTTCTACCCTCAAGCAGATCAAAGCTCCCATCCAACTTGATGCCATCTGCAAACTTACTGAGGGTGCACTCAATCCCCTCATCCAGGTCATTAATAAAGATATTAAAGAGAACTGGCCCCAGTACTGAGCCCTGTGGAACACCACTTGTGACCGGCCAACCAAATGGATTTAACTCCATTCACTATCACCCTTTGGGCCCAGACATCCAGCCATATTTTTGCACAGCAAAGCTTACACCCATCCAATCCATGAGCAGCCAGTTTGTTCAGGAGAATGCTGTAGGAAATGGTGTTGAAGGCTTCACTAAAGTCCAGGTAAACAACAAATCCACAGCCTTCCCCTCATCCACTTTTTGCAGGGAATTTTGCAGGGAAAAAGGAATCTCCTTTATTCTGTCCTGGAACCAGCAGCTCTATTTTTCTCCACTGGTAGAGGCAAACCACTCTAAAAGTACAAATATATTGGTGTTACAAAATATAGTGTTACAAAAGCCAGCCCCCTTTGTTAATTTATTGCCAGCATATTAGCTGAGGGAGTGAATGTGGAGAGGGGGAACATCCAACACAAGGTGGATGTGATGAGTAGGAGTCTGCGGGCAGCAGTGCCCGGGCTGTGAGGATAGCTCGGCTGCCATGACCATTGAATCACTGATATCCTCTGCTATGCACGCTTGAAAGGGATCTGGTTTGTGCCAGTGGCATTAATTGCCTTGTAGGATTTTCACCTGCTCACAGGCAGCTTGTTTTGCACGGGTTCCCTCGCAGCCATCAGATGGCAGTAGCTTTCAGTTGTCACTCCTGGCCTCATTCGTATTCCAAACACTGGGAGAAAAGAGAGGTTAAAGACCACATAGCCCTTCAGCTCCTAACATAAATCCAGTTTTGCAATAAAACTAAGACCATAGCATAAAAGATAAGTTGGAGTTATTTAAGTTGTAGGGTGTGAGCTCGAGGTCTCCTCTAGGGGCCCATTCCAGGCTCTGAGTTCTGGGCAGCCAGTTTTGTTGTATAACTATGTCATCATCAGCTGAGTTTTGGTATTTTGTTTTCCAGAACTACTAGTGCAATAATAATAAGCCCAGTAGTAATCTTTGCAAAATCCCTTCTCATTGCCTGTTATATTGAAGTAGAATAAAAACAAATTGGCAGCAGGCATCTAGAAAATTAGATATTAACTTTCAAAAGTGCATGCTAGTTTGCCCTGTAATAGCTGGGAAGCAAGAACATTATGTTTCAGCACTGAACCTTTTTGTGGAATCAAAATATTCTCTCACTATAGCCTGGTTCACATCTGCTGTGGGCTTTAATGTTGTTAACAATACTTGTGATTGCAGTAATAGAAATGAAGTCAGGGAAGAGAAAGGGAAAAGCCCTCTTATTTGTATTCAGAACTCTAACTCTAACAATGCAGTTAATCCTACTGCAATTACTCAGAAAAAAAGAAAGGAACAAATCTGAGAAAAGAAAATGAATGTGAAAAAACCACTCCTCTGCATTTAATTAATGTTAAGGATGTGAAATAAACCCACATAAGCAAAGAAGGCAGGACTGTGACAGAAAATTGGGATCAAAATCAGGATCTTGGTAAAGACTGTTACAGAAATAACGTATTTGACCAGAGAGAAAGCCAAAGGAAAAAAAATACTCTCTTTGACTATAAGGAGATTTAGGGCAAATCAGACAGCTGAGTCTGTTATTAAAGTGACCATGGGTCACAGGCTAGAGGTAGCAGCATTACTGGAAGGGAAGTTGCCTCATATGAGAGTTGCTACTCTGCCCTGTGCCTGTGAGTTCACGTTTCACCAAGTAGTGCGGATGAGGCAGAGGTGTGCTGGCCTCTTTGCTTTCTCCTTCCCAATAAACCTGACAGAAGAGCACAAATAATTTCCCTGCCAGAAGTAAAAGAGAAGGTATGCCCATTCCCCCTGGTTCCAGCAAAAGTGCACCTGTCCATTTTATCCTGTGTTTTCCATATCTCATTTTTCTTTGAGCATTTTGGTAGGCTTCCCATTTCATTTCTTTCGCTGCTGCCTGACATGAAGCTTTATTGGCCATTTCTGCTGTTGGTGTCTGTGGCTTGAGCTCCTGTCCGTCAGCTTCTCAGGACCTTCAAATGAAATTTCTTTTCTGGATTTGCCCCTTCCTGTAACTCTTGTCACATGAAGACCTGTCCATCCTATTTTCTATAGTCTCTTATTATTCATGATGTCCTTTCTTTTTTCCAGCTACTAGTGTCACCAGCTTTCCTGAATGGGTTTCATCTGCCCTAAGTTATTCAGACGTTAGATGTCTGCACCTGAACTGCTCACCCAGTCTCCCTTTGGCAGCTATTCACAGGAAGAGACACTTGTACTGTGACTCATCTGACTTGTTTTAGATCTCTTCATTGGGATGAGATGTGTTCTGAAAATACCCATATATCTTACTGAAAATAACAGGGAGTTATACAAATAGGTCGGGTGATGTTGTTGACATTGTAGCTGTGTAAAATGAGGTGAGATGAATGCTTCTGGTGTGTTTCTTCAGAAGGTAGGATAGAGAAAACATATAGCAAAAATTTATTCAAGACTTTTTCTAACTAAATCTTAAGTCAATTTCTGAGAATAACTAAAGAACCCAAATAAATTTTACGCAGTCCCTAATTTTTATTACAAACACAAGCATACTATTTTCAGACTATTAAAGGAGGACTCAGAAGCACCTGTTTTCCTTATATGTTGGTTTGTTTTCTGCTGCCCATAAAATACATACCTTTAATCTTAATGACTGATAAAAATCGTGATTTAGCAGAATCTTTATGTTATATTGTTAAAATAAGACAAAAGAATTTGTAGATGTAGGAACTTAATCCATATATATTATGAAACTATCTCCAGTCCTGTGCAATGGGATATTGAAATTATCAGTTGTCTAACAACTATCTTAGGGTGTTCTTTTTGATATATATGAGTATTTTACAACACATCTTTTTGATTTTTCAATTATATTCTTTTACAATAAAACAGTTTCGGTTAATCTCCCATATCAGATATATCAAACCATCAGGTTATGTCATTGCTCACTACACATCAGGACATATAATAATGGATTTTACATAACGTAGTAATGTTATACAGTTTCTCAAATAACCTGGAGTATAATGCTGTTTACTTCATAGTTATGTTGGTCATCTGAGTATTGGCTAGTTCTGCAAACATTAAGCTGCACAGTTAATACATTATAAATGCATCTTCCTGCCTCCTGCAATGAACCACCGCCCTGTCATTGTGGGCTCTTCAGCCCTGTTCACTAGTGAGGCTGGTGCTGAGATCTTTCTGCTTTACCCCAGTTTACCTTGCTGAAAGGATCGTTGTGGTCTGTCTGGCTCATCCTTTTGACTCAACTCCCTTTTATTTCTCTCAGTGGCTTATGCTTCATTGGTGCATCTAATCAGTGTCTTGCCTTGAGGTCTCCACACAGTTCATCACTTTCCTATGTAACCATTCTTTTCTTCTGCTCAGTCGTCCTTATCCCTGTTGCTGCACCAGTGATTTTGTATCCGGTTTTCTCTTCATTAATTCTTCTGTCTTCAGTTTGCACTGTCTCCCAAGCAAATCACTTCACCTGGGATTCCTCTCCTGATGTGGCCTGCAGCTCCCTCCTCCTGCAAATTGCTTCTCAATACAAACTTTGCCAATATGGCTACAAAATTCAACCAATTAAAATCTTCTTTATAGAAATGCAGGTAAGGGTATGTCATAAATCCACAATATGGAACAAAACAAAATGAACAAAGTATGAAATATATCTCATGTATGTTTTTACCTTTGTTCCCATTCTTAGTATGTTTATTTTTCTATAACAATAAGTATTCACATAATGTGTTTATAAAGCCTAAAACAACTTGTGTGTTACTGAAATACCGAAGATTAGCAGAGATGTAGAGGTACAATCTATTAATGCCGATTATGGTACAATATTTGGTACAGCGCCATATGCACAAACCAGATGTTTTTGATAGGTTTCATCTTTTTATCTTGAGTGCTTCTATGAACTCTGTTATTGTTGCATCTCCTAATTATACCTCATAATTTATAGTATATTTGTTTTCCTAATACCAATGCAATGCAAATATGTGTTATTGTTCCCATTTAGCAGATGGAGAACTAAAGAACAGAGAAACCAAGATCCAATAAAAAGCACGGATATCCAAAGCAAAGCACAACTGAGGTGTCTAGATTTTTAAAAACAAACTCAAAACCATATTTGATAAACTTTACTCACTATAAGCATCATTGTAACTGACAGCTCACTGCAACTCTTGGTCAAAAAAACTCAAAAAAAGGATTATTTCCAGATTTATATCTCAGGATTTAGGGCATAGTATCTGATTGATGATAACAGTTACCCAAGAGCCACCATGCAATAGTGGACACCAAATACTCAAATTTCATATCCTTGTAAGTGTGAAAAACTTACAATAACAGTAATGAACAAACATACAAAAAAAAATCTCATCACATCTATGTAATATTTACAATCAAAGAATAAAATTGTGTTACACTAAGAGAAGTAGGTAAAAGGAATAACTAGCTAAAAGGGTAAAATTCTTACATTTTTACACTACCTTAGAAACTCGGAGAATATGCACTACTCATCAACAACACTTGTAAAAGGACGGTGCTCTTCAATCTTTCTTCCCGAAACTACTGATTGAACAGCAGAGGACAGGGGATTTTTAGGAAAAAAAAAATCATCCCTCAGAAATAGAATAAAGCTTTTCCCTAAAAGAAAGAAAAAAAGAGGGGAGGGTGAGGGGAAAGTATTTCAAACATTTTGGAAGCAAAGAAGCCTGCTAAAGGCAGAGTTCATTGATGAATAGGAGTGTAGTAAGCAAAGAATCTAGTACAAGCCTATAGATGAAATATTAAATTTCTTTCTTGCATTAGTGGTCATTATAGGAAAGATTAAGGAGCTACCTAGAGTGCAGATTTTCTTTATAGGTAAAAACACTAAGGTCTGTATCAGTGTGAACTGGTAAGAGAAGAGATTATATACCTCGTAATTTGATACCAAAATAACAGAAAGCAGCAAATGGTCAATCAGCTGTTAAAAAGGGGTCTTCCTTGCTTCAGCAGATCAGTAAGTCTGATGTTCTTATCAGGAAAATTTCTAGACAATAACAAATACTTAGTAGACAAAAGAGTAAAGGTGATACATTGGGCAAGAATCAGAACAACTTTTATAGAAGAAAGCCATATATTGTAAAACTATGGCAATTCTTTGAAGGACCTAAGATTTGAATAATGTTGATTCAAACTGATGAACCTGAATTTTCAAAAAGAGATAAAAATCATCAATAGAACTGAATTGCCATGGGGTAAAAGGGTAAACCTTCTCCTGGATTACTTAGTGAAAGACAGGAAACAAAGGGTAGGGTGAATTATCATTTTTCACAGCAAGGAACCATCAGCACTCCAGAGAGCTGAATTCATAAATACTGTGGAAAGGTGTTGAGCTGAGAGGTGATTTTTTGTGTAATGATACAGAATTAATCAAGATAGTAAAAGCATAAGCTGGATGTGAGGAATGACAGAAGAGTCTCATGATATTGAGCAATGAAATGACAGATGAAATCAATGTCAATAAATGGAAAGTCATGCACTGAGAAAAAATAACCTTCACTGTTCATACGCAGTGATGGACTCTAAATTAGCTATTACTACTCTTGAAAGCAACCTTACAGTCCCTGAAAACATCAGCGAAATGTTTGGTTGCTGCTTCTTCTGCAAGAAAAAAGTGGCAGTTAAAGTAGGAATTATTGGGAAAAGAATGAGGAATTAAAAAATTCAGATGGATGTGTAAAACCATTGTACACCCATATCTGAACATTGAATCTGGTTCTGGATAATCCATTTCTGAAAGGCTGTAATGGCACTAGAGAGCATAGAGAAGAGTGACAGGGATGGACTGTGCTACAGAACAATTTCTATACAAGCAGAGATGAAATAGATAGGACTGGTAAAGATGATTGAGGGGAAATGATGAAGCCTGTAAAAATAAAAAAAGAGTTCAGAAAAATTAGTAAAAAAAAATTATTCAGTGTTTCTTACAGTATAAGAATTAAGAAGGCAACCAATACATTTATTAGGTACCAGACTTGAAACAAATAAAAGGAAGTACATCTTCACACAGTAAAGCTGAAAGAGATATGGAGGAGAGTTCATCTTCATTTATTAAATTGTGGCTACAACTTCTGACTCAGGAAGTCCCAAGGGTGCTGAACTGCAGAGGCTGGGATGCTATATCAGAAAAAGTATCATTTGACTTGATCTATTTCCTATATTCTTTCCTTAAGAATCTATTAAGCTACATTTATTCTAGGAAACTAAATAAAGCCAGAGAAGAGACCCAGCTCCAGAGAATTCAGCTGTTCTGACAGAAGTTGTGCTATGCCATTTGTCTACAAGGCCAAAACCCATGCCCTGGCTTCTTTTATTCACTGGCAGAGGCATAACCCCAGTGGCCATGGTGAGAGTGTTGGGCAAGGCAGGTCTTTGGCTCCAGTAGGGCAATTATTTCCTTCTAACATTGGTCTCCCTTACTTTGCCTTGTACATTTTTTTAAACATCTCGGGGCTAGTTAAATCCTTTACCTCTTTTAAATCCTTTACCTTTTTTCAACTGTAACAAGTGCTTTGTTTGAAGTATGAGACTCTTTTTCCTTCTGCAGATTTTTGTTTTAGCTGTAAAAGGTGTGCCTAGTAAATTCTCTGCCTGCTTATTTTTCTGTAGTATGGTTGACAACTCAATCATGTATGTATGGAGGATGCATTCTGGTGTAAAGGAAGTGAGATTTGTTCAGATATAGGTGATAATTTGTTTGGTTCAAATCCAAACTACTATAATTTGAATTTATGTCAGCCCAGAGACAAAACTAACCGCAGATCTCTCACATGGGTTTTGTTCCATCCCCACCCATCACTAGGGTAGCTCTAGAAATAGAAAGAAAACAAATGTTTGTTCCCACGCTATTGTTACAATTAAACAAAAGCTTCCAATCTTTGGAGGAATTTTGGAAAGCTGTTACATTTCTTGTTTTACTTGCTTGCTACAGATGAAAAAGTGCTTTTCTGAAGAAACTTTTTGTATTCTATAACAGTAATTTCCACTTGTTAGACCAGCCCTCGTAATTTCTCACAGGCCACTGTCTACGTCTACTATTGCACTTCTAATCAGCCCATCGGTAAATTTTGCTGTTTAACAGTGCTCCATAGGCTCGTTCACAAACCATCACGGTTTCAGACCGCAGCTTGAGAACCAATGACATATTGGATAATGTAATTTTAACTTTCCTGATAATTTCCTTACTTCAAGATAATTCCAGGAGTGCTCTACTGAGTTAACCACCATTCAAGAGTCCCAACATTTAGGCTGATCACAGAACAGTGTTTATTGTATGCAGTGCTGGCAGACCACTTGGAGAGGCTCTCCAGACAGCAGATCACTTCTTACAGCTTGGTTTAGGCATAAAGTCAGTGTGGGCTGAGGAGCTGTGCGCCTGCAGACACACAACATGCCTGGACTCACGTGCCCCTCTCTGGACGACACTCTCCGGAGGCTATTGTCTCTCCAGCCTTCCTTATCATTGCACAAATGTCACCTATCTATACTTGTTATTTCCCCAGTAAGAATTATTTTTTATCACAAGCCTATTTCTCTGATAGCATGCTGATTATGACAATCTCCTGAGGCATGAAAAAAAAAATTTTTTTTTGCTTCCATATATGTGTCTGATTAAAACATCTTCAGGGCCTGAAAAACATATATTTTTGAATACAGATTAGTCATCTCTAACTGAAATCAGACGATTTCACAGATGCTTAATAGTTCTGAAAAAAACAGGACAAGAGGTGAAGCTTTTACCTTTAACTATAGGCTTACTTGAAGTGCATTTATTTTCTGAAAAATGAGAGCATTGTAAAGATGCTGTTGATGCAAGTGATTTTGTCAGGAACTGTTGGTATGCTTTCAGAGAACAGTGGTGAAGATACAGCAATGATAAGAAATGAAACAAGTATCAGAATTGAGAATATAATCGCGAATATTTAGATGATTCTGTAACAATGTATGACTGAATTCATTCTGAGAGCAGTCATCTGAGTACATACTGAACTGAACAAGAACGCTCCCTTGAAGAAATTATTAAGAGGTTTTAACTGTAACATAAATAACAATGTGACACAAAATATTTGGGTATGCCTTTAATGGAGAGGAGATAAGCTGAGATAAGAAAAGAATTGGAAGAATTTCAGCTAAGGACAAGATGTATTATTCTCAGACCCTAATGTTATACATGTGATTAGGGCTACATTGTTCGGATAACATTAAGTTTTTTAGTAAGTCTACATTGTGGTATTGCTGTTACATAAATTATAGCCATTGCCCCAGGTAAATCTAGGAATTTGACCTTGACGCATAACAAAATTCTGGTCCATTGATCTAATTAATATCTCTAATGAAGCAAATTCATTTGTAGCTAAATATAGCATCCACTTCCATGCTTACTAAGATTTATCTTTGAGGCAGTAAACCGAGTGTGATTCTCACATGCATGAGCATGGCTCTGACATGCAAATGGGAATTTTCATGAGACTTGCTCCAGCCCCAAGGGTATCAGGCTCCATACAGATTGCATGCCTTCTTGGGATACATCCTGAGTGTGTACACTGGTCAAACAAGTAAGAGGGTAAGAAGTACCTTCTTTTTTAAAAAACAACTTTTTTGTCATTCTTTTGAATTGGGGATTTACTGTGAATCGTCCATACCTGACTTATCTTGTTTGGCCAGCTCAGTCTTATAAATCACATAATACCAATTCTGATTTGACGTTGTGGTGAGGTGTTTTCAGAACAAAGAATCGTACTCACTTAATTGTTCCCTTTCTACAAACTTATGGAAACCTGATCATTTCCAGTGATCAAAAGGCAGCCTCAAAATAGCTGTGAATATGGATGAAGAAAATTATTAAAAAAAAAAAAAATCAAACATCTATTCACCAAAAGAAAAACTGCACAGTTGTGTAACTGTTCAGCACCCCTGAATGGACTGAACATAGACACGGAAGACACTTGTACTGTCATGACCAAGTGAGCTTTAAAACTGTTGGTCTTGGAGGATGACAGATGTGGTAGTGTGGGCTATTTACTATGAAATGTTCCTGAGAACCTAAGTGCTCAGGTGACTAGTCTCAGCTATGGCCCTTGTGGCAGCTATCGTTCTCCTACATAGGCCATTTAAATTGCTTTAGTCGACAAAGCTACAGACACCTCAGTAACAGTGCATCATAAGTGTTATAAACTCCAGTTGGAAACTTTTGACAAGTAATCAGTAGCTCCCCTCTGCTTATCTTACCGAAAATTAGAGAAAATATATCCATGACATATTCCCTAAAAGAACCCTTAAGGGCATGTCTGCACCAAACTCTCTCTGAAATCAGAAAATGTGTGAGAACAATGAGAAGAAAGTGGCAATGATGACCAGATTTCAGACTAGAAGTCTCTGGCATAAAAGGAGAAGTTGAAGCACCTGCTGATGCTTAACCTGGGAAAACAGGTGGGAGAGAGTTCTCTTCTGATATACAAAAAAAACTTTTGTAGAAAATCAAGGAATAAACTGGAAAACAAATATTGCCAAGTCTACCATGTCTAGGAGAAGAATAATAGGCTGGAGCTGAAGCAATGTTTAGGACATTAGGAACCATCAAATAGTGTGGTAGATTGCTTAGGGAAGTTACGAGATGTCCGTCACTGAAGATTTTTGTGAACAGACTAGAAAAATATATGTCAGGAATTATTTGGATAAAGCTGATCCTGCCTTTGGGCAGAGAATGACCTCTTGAGGTCCTTTCTTTTCTTAATTTCCATAATTTTGTGACCATAGCAGTCTTCCCAGACTTATTTTCTTGGGTGCAAGACCTTGCTAACATGATTGTGCTGCATTTCAAGGCTGAAATGTTCCCTTCACTGAATTAATGAACCCACCTAGTGGTAGCTTGGGTGTCCCTGTACCAGACTCTAATATGCCCCGCAGATCTGCTGTTTAGCATCAAATAACCTTACACATTCAAAAGATACACTGAAAATCAGGTTAAGTACAACATCTATTGAGAACACCTTTGTGCCCACAGGGGTCAGCTAGGGAGACGGCTCTGTTAACCACTGTCAAACACCATCTGTGAGGGAGTCACACAAAGTGACACTTCTCCATCCCAGGCATCACACATTCTTTCCATGGTCTGGTGCATGTGACCACTTGGTTCTGTCTGTGACAGCCAGCATTGCAGGGGAGCGCTAGCAGCTGCAATAGGCTGTCCTCAGTCTCCTCTTTTAGCTCCTTCTGTCAGGGCTTGTGCTTTAGGGGTTGTACACCTATGTGTTGAGTGCTGCTGACACATGGCTCTCTGCTTGGAAACCACAATCTGCTGTTCTCTATTATAGGGGTCAGCTTTCCAACCCCACCACTTTTCTTTTGATAAGTAGCTAGCGTTGCCGTGCTATTTCTGTTCTACAGGGAATTCCTAGGGAATACTGCAAATACTGTGGCGATATTGCCTAGTGTTAGCTGAAGTGTATGAGAAGGTGCAATGTACTGCTTTGCCGGGGAGAGAAAATTGGGTCATATTAAATCTAGTAGGTATGTCAGCCATTCTTCATTTGGTATAACCGCAGAAAGCCGTTCATCTCTGTTGCAGAAGAGACAGCCGAAAATTGGGCTACGTGCACAGCTAGCGTGTAAGCAAAGCCATGGGTCCCGGGGCTGCCTAAGGTCCTCAAACCATAAGGCCAGGGAATAGACAGGGCTGCGGGGCCCCCGCTCTCTTACATTCCTGCGACAAAATCATCCTTTGGCCTCATGCCCCACACCGGCTCTGTCTAGAGATAGTAGTCTGTGAGACATAGTGGCTGGATCAGAAGTGTCCCACTGGCTTTTGAACTGCATACTTGTGAACACTTCAGCCACAGTTTCTATGCCCAGGGCAGGCAGAGCAGCCAGCAGGGTAGATGTCCTTGCCCAAGGACAGTTCATTCAAACCCTCAACTATTATAAGGAAGAGGTAAGTGAAGTCTGCTGCTGCAGCAAAGATCACAGGTTTTCCTGAGAACTGGCAGCAGAGCTAGTGGTGCCCAACCTTGCTCTGCAGTGCACAGGCTTTGAGAAGAAATTAGGAGAAACAGACTTGATTTACATTTTTATGGTAACTTCTCTAATTTATTCCAAGAGGAACTGCGGACAAGAGAGAAATTCACCACAGGGATTTCAAAGCAATATTCAATGCAGAACCTGTGTTGCCCTAGAGGACTGTTACTGGGAGGAGAGGTAGCAAAGAGTAATGCTGGTATTCATCTGATAAGACAAGGGACCTTAAATCAGGAGATATCTTGAATACCCTAGGAAAAACAGGAAGTCTCATGTACGAGTTTCTTACACCATTTGACAGAGATCTCTTGGTGTGCTAGTGAAACAACCTTCAGATGTTAACACAAATTTCACAAGATGAAGCTTTTGCCTTCTGTCTGTAGTTCATTTAAAGCTACTGAATTGTGAGTTATACAGAGACTAACTACTTTTACTATTAAAGGGACTAAAAGTGACATATGGGCTTCTTCCTACTGGAATCGAATTAACCCGAGTGCAGGATTTTAAGATCACGTGTTCTCATTCTTATTCTGAAGTTATTTTTGTTTGCAAAACAGCTCCCTAATAATACTGGCAAATGCCAGTTCAGGTTTTTATGGCATAGCATATGCTGCTACTTTCTCTAATTAACAGTTTCCAAAGTTTCTTCCAGATCCTGACACACATGCACGCATGCACACAAACACAAGCCTGCATGTGTGTCTATGCAAAACAGTTGAAATAAATAAAATAAAAAATAACAAATGGCATAAAATCTCAAAAGTGAAAATAGATTAAAATGCTCTTAAAATGTGATTTTGCTCCAAAATGTACTAGTAGAAATTTTCACTCTGTGAAAGTACTATGTTTAAAAGCACTTTTTTCGTAAAAATATCAGGAGTATTAATTTGTCTCTGTATAATAACTTAAACCTTGGAACACTTTTCAAAGTTAATTAAAAATAATTATCATAATGCAAATATCTCTCAACTCACAGCACTGGGGGTGGAAGGATACATGGGTTTCATTCTCTGCAGAAGAGGGAATGGGGACACTGCTGTTTCTCTGATTCTTTCCTTGGATAGTGTGGTCTAAAATGAAGCTGTAACACTTTTTCACCCTGTTTTTCTGGGATGACAGGAAATTTTTGTAGTTCTGTGAGTGGCCACTAACTGTTGACGCATGGTCCCAAGGTCAGCAACTCTGTTCACAGGTACAAGGAGAAACATTTCAAACTGCTGCTACTTCTTGGCCAGGGCATAGTCAGAGAGTTGTTGTAATGGCCTTGTCAAAGTTGGCAGATGAATTAAATGTGATTTAAACTCATTTTTAGTTTCTGCCTCCAGTTACTAAACCACTTTGGTCCAAAATATGTTACTACACTCCTGGCTGCTGTTTTTCTAGGCTGCTCAGCTGGCCTATCTTCTTGATCATGAGATGGATTGACAGTAATCTTTTGCTGGTTTCAACCAGATAGCAAGTCTGCATGTCAGTGTGCTTTAGTAAACAGTTGCAGTGTTCTCTAGAGGGACTTTGTATATTTGATTCTGTTTTTTACTGAGTAATATGTTGGTCACAATGAAATGTCCTCCTTCTCCAAGTATTTTTTTTTCTTTTATACTCTCTTCTACTAACAAATTTTTATCTTCACAGAATTTCTATTTAACACCATTTGTAAAATTTACAGTCTTTTGATCTCTAATGAAAATGAGCATGGTTTCTTTATCCTTAGTCTTTTAAAGCTCATCTACTGTGTCAGAGGATCACGTCATGTTCACTTCCCTTTTATTTCTCTGTGTGAGCTTTATTGCAAGATACACATTGTTTTGCCTATAGACAAACAGGCTGACTAGCCTTGTATCTGTGCAGCCACACTGCTGACAAGTACAGTCAATAAACAGAGGCATTTTGCTCTGTCTTGTATTTAGAAAATATAGTGGTCACAATAGACAATACCTACACAGAATGTCAACAAGCTCCAAGTCCATGTGATCAGGTTTTGGGTTTGTCTTTGGTCAAACTTTGATTTAAGGGAAAACAAAAGCTTAGGCTAAATGTCCATCTGGTATAACCTGATGTAGCTCCTTTGAATTTGGTTTACACCAGCTGAGAATGTAGTCTTGTGTTTGTTGACTGGAAGCTTATCCAGCCCAAGTGTGGTTAAAATGATTGCTTCTATTCTGACCTGAACAGCTGAACATGTCACTTTTGGCTATGGAAGGTTTTGTCTAAATAGAGTATGAGGCAATATCTCTCCCAGAGGTCTTAGTTCACACCTGGGGGTGCTGCAGCATGGCTGCAACTTGTTCATCACTGTATTAGCAACTGGTCTAAACCTTGGGATGATCACAATATAATTTGGGAAGCTCTGTTTTTGTTGGTTGAACAAACCTAGTGTAACTTTTCCATTTGATTACCCTGCTACTAAGTTTGAATCTGCTCTAACTGAAAACCAGTTTCTGTAGAACAATTAAGGAGCGCACATTAAAAAGAAGACCAAACCTTGCCTGATTTGAAGGCTACCTGATTACAGTCATAGGATCTGAATGTTGGAAAATAGAAAAACTCCCTAAAAATTACAATATTAGTGTTTCATCTGGAAATAAAAGATAAAGAATTAGTCTGAAACAGGTTTAAAAGTAAAAGAACAATTTGTATTTATTTTCATTATATATTCAGTTTTATTGGCCAAGGCTTAACACAATTTCTATAAGTTACATGTGCCAACTGTAACAGATTTGGAAATGAGCTAGAACATAGTAGCAATTAGAGGAGTCCCTGAATACCCCCTGTGATGTTAACCTCCAATGCTACTTACTGGTGTTATTAAATCTACCTGATTGGTGATCGGAATCAGCATTTTCCATGAACTTCATAATTTTCTGTCACATAGCCAGAATTGAGTCACATACCAGAAAGCCTTTCTGCCGCTTTACAACCAGATGTTATCACCCTTTCTGGCTGTACAGAGGATTCTTCCAAAGTGAATCTTTCTTTTGTTGGAGCACATAGGTGGAGAGCAAAGTAGAGGAAATTTGACAGCATGGTTAAAGGGTGGCCATCCTAGCTTCACGGAGGGCAGCCAGAGCCTCTCATTAAGCTCTAGACTCTATAAGAAAACTTGCAATGGGTGTCCACACCACAAAGGCTAGAATATGTCTGAACAGTTTTAATTGGTTATTGTTACATTTAGATAATCAGCCTAAAATCCCTTCTGGGCAATCAAGAAATAAATGTTTTGCCACATATATTGCCAGTACCTGCTATATTATGAATTACTTTGGATGCAAGTTCTCACTAATTTAAAACAATATTCCTCACCAGAAGGGCTGGCATTAGGTACTGTTTCTTGTTCTGTTATTTTGCTAAAGGCTTCTTGCATATCCTTGATAAAGTGAAGGCAGCCTTTAAAAGAGTTTCGATGGATACCCATGTGATCTGCATACAAAGTGAAAATCAGGTTCATGATAATTTGTCCACTGGAATCTATGAATGACTTGAGAAATGGATTGTTGCTTGGCTATGCATTTATTGCTGCTATTTACTATTAAGAAAAAAAAATAAGGTTGTAAAGAAGAAACAAAAAATTGCATTTTTAAAGATTGGTTATGTTAGATCAGATTAAAAGCTTCTTTGCATTTAGCATAATAAAAATCAAGAGACCAAAGTGAAAACTGTTATACTAAAATTGTAGGAAAATAAACATCTTTGATAGCTCAGGTTGCACAAACCCTGTAGTATTATTTGTTGTTTTGTGAGAGGACTGCATGTAGCATAGGACAGTAAATTACAGTTTATTAACCATTTCCCAATTGGCTTTCATAATGTAACATTTTTCCAAGCAGCTCTACTCCATCAGGCATCCCTGCTTTGGATTATTTGCCCATTAGGTAACTCATGGACTCCTGCCAGCCCACTGGATTCCCTGGACCCAGTCGTGTTTGCTAACCCTGGGCCTTTGGTTGTTTACAACCCCTTTAGCTTTGTATTGTTTGGAAATTCAGCATGAACTGACCTATTCTAAATCAGCTAAGCAAACAGGAACAAATTTGACACTTCCCTTTAGAAAAAAAAAAAAAAAACAAAAAAAAAACCATGAAACCAAAAGCCAACTACCAGATACAATATTGTTATGTAATGTGTAGCAATTATATATACATGAACCTCAGAATTCGCTATTTCTATCAGGTATTACTTTACAGTGCATATAGTCCCATTCATCACATTAGGACCATGCTGGGGCACAGTGCGTTCAGCATAAACACTGGTATAAAAGCTTTGTCTGTATATTGCTAGCTGCCAGAACCAGAATTGAACAATTTTGTTTGAAAACGTCAAGATTCTAGCATTCTACTCTCCTTATTGTTTAATAGTCATACACGTAGGAGAAACGATTCAAATTCTCAGTGGGTGTGCTGCTATTCTGCACCAGAGCAAAATGCAGAGAGAGCAGAGCTGACAGAGACATGCCCGAAAACGGATCTGCTGGGGTTGCCTCAACTCTTTACTGAGGCAGAACTAGAAAACTGCCCTTAGAGAAGGCCTTTTAGCAAAGGTATGTTGTTTCATCAATACATGCTACATGTTTCCAAGCTATACCACATTACATTGCAGTGCATCAGCAACTATGTTATAATAAATTTTATATAAACATCATAAATTACAGACCTTCCCCAGGTAATCTGCAGTCCATAATAATAGTAAATGCAGTAGAAAACACTTCATTCTCCTGTCTTAGTAATACATAAGTTCTTTAAGAGATTTTTGGACTCTAGGATGTCTGTTCCATCCAAATTGCCCTTTACTCTTCTCTCTTTCCTTTTATCTGCAAATCACTGTCCTTGCCTTTCCTTATACTGTGCATCAGCCACAACGTTTGTCTTGCCTCTGTCTGCCACAGTTCCTGCGACACACATTGTTCATTCCTAATTATTCTTATTATCAGTGCCCTTATTTCTTGCCTTGCTTCTGCCTGGCAACAGACCTCCACCTTTACCACTGTTGATCTAATTACTTGTTCTAGATTGGCATTTAGAGGAAATATTCATGTCTTTAGCAGGATCGATTAACAGCACACCTCAGAGAGCAGTGTTACTGCTTAAGGGGAGAACAATTTGTAGCTTATATAAATGGACAACTTCTGAAGTGATTAAAGTGATCTGTAAAACTGTCGCACTAAGTGAATGCTCTAAAAGGCCTTTGTTCCTTTCAAAAAAAAAACAAAGCCACAAAAGAAAGTACTGTAGTTACTAAAACTTATATTGAAATTGAAGAACAGGGCAGATTTCCTATGCTGTAGTGACTATGCATTGTCTCCTTTTTGGCTTGATTCTTACTTACAATATCGAAGGAGTAGAATGTCCTTTTCATGATGGCTTGGAGTGGGACAATTCAGAGGAAATTCCCAAGGGAAACAATGATTCATTGGTGACGGCACAGTCAGCATTTGCCCCCTGAAGTCGGCATTAGCCCAGTGCTGGGCAGATGGCAAGGCTGCTGGTTTGTGTGGTAAAAAGCCAAGCTGTAGTCCCAAATAATTCAAGCAATTAAAGACGCCAAAGTAATTTTCGAAAGGAGAAGGATTTCACTGTGCTCCAGCCATGTTTTGCCATTGTCATGTTTTAATGTTTTTCGAGGATTTTCAATTCAATGAATCATAGTTTTTGGTAAAGAACAAAACTATTGGCAGCTTTTTAAATGGTGGTTTGGTCTAAACTGGATACAAGCAGCCAAAAAGTGTGGTGAAAGTTAGTGGCTGAGCTAAATATCTAGGGTTGTTTTTTGGGCTCTGGTTTTGCTGACTATAGGAGACATCCATGGATGAAACAGTAGCAATCCAGTACATTAGAGAGGATCTGCATGTAGAGACTTTAACAGCAAAATATGTCAGTCCCTGTGATGGGAATCACATCAAAAAGGCGAGGCATTTGTATGGAGAAAATAGCTGACTGCAGTGTATTTTGATAAAAGATCTCATAGTTTGTAGAACAAAGGCTACACATAGTTTCCAGTGAGTTCAGTAGAAATGGTCGACCTTCTTCCTCCGTTAACCAAGAAAACCCAGTTTGGTGTTCACAGAAGGAAGAAAGCTCATTGTTCAGAGGCAAAATATCTGTTTATTTTTCGTGTGCCAATTCATCACAGATAATGTTAGGCCTGCTTCAAGAGTGCCAGAGACAAAATTTTCTAGTATCTTCTTCCTAAAAGATGAACTAAATGTTTTGGATCGGGTGCTCTGTGGAAAGCAGTCATACATACGATGTGTGCAGAAGTCATATTCAGACCAGTGGAGATATAATTAAACATCATCAATAATCTCTCGCCTCTCTTTTATATCTCCTTAAGTTTAGGTGGCTTTTCCTTCTTCTGACTGCAAAAACATTTTGTACGCACATGCACATGTGTACAGCCAAGAAGAGATTTAAGGCAGAAACTTGTAGGAGAACTGTTCAGCTATGCCCTACCCCTAGTTAAAATAGTGAAAGTTGTATATGAAGTCTTGGCCAGATCTTCCAAAAGCTTTACCACACAGCTAAACCATGGGACTTTCACACACCAGGTTTTATTTTCTGCAGTTGCTACTAGCTCGGACAGAACTGGAATGAGAGAGCAGGAGTTATGAGATACCAGTAAATGTCAATGTTAATGTTATTCAGTGAGCCAACTACTTCTAGCCTGAGCCAGTGCTCATTCAAGCACAGTCAGCTGATCTATACTACTGCCATAGATTCCTGGTAGGAACAGTGAGATCTTCTGAGGCAGAGATAGCTGGAATAGGCAGTCCTTGTATACAGATGGTTGGGTAAACATTTAGACTGGGGAACAGTGAGCCATAATTTCAAATCCCTTTGTAGGAACTGTGCTTTCATCTGACAATTTCAGAGAAAACAAACTCTTAGCAATATGAAGAAGAGCATCCCTCAGAACAATAAATTCCTACCACTCTTGGCAAATTATGCCAAGAATCAAATTTATGGAATAAATTTTATTCCATAAAATTGGTTATGAATTCTTTTCCCATAGACATAAGGGTCCAGATTCTGGATCCAAGTGACTCACTAAATGTTGATCAAGAGGCTGTTTCCAAAGGATTTTTAAAGGTCCTTTGTCATTCCCCACTTCTCATGCTGCTCCCAGCTCCACTCTCTGGGCAGCACAACCTGGTGCCACCTTTATTTTTTCTAGAGGACTTGAAATAGAGGCTGAGGTGAGTGTGCCAGAGGAGCACCAAAGTCAGGTGAAACTACTCATGAGCAGCTGTCTGGCTCCAAAGAAGTCCTAAGATGGGTGCAGTTAACCACAGGCTAATTGCAGTCACCTTGGGGCTGTGAAATGCTGGCCTAACTTCTCTTGTATACACCAATTTAGAGAGTTGTTGGACTGAGATCCTTGCCCACAACACAGAGGGGTTTTATTGCGTTGTTATCTTGTCTTGATTGCCCCTCCATGTGCCTCATGCATTTGTTTGGAAATCACGATGTTAACTTTTGTGGGATAAGAATTTTATTTCTATTTTGTGGTTCCTTAGATGGCGTTACATAATAGTATGACATACGGTCTTAAATATTTGGAGTAATTGAATTCCTCTTCTGAGAAACAGGTCAAGCCTGTGTCATTACAGTTTTCATTTTCACAATTTCTTACAACAGTGCTTTATTTTCTTCAGTGCTAGAATGAGGTTTATGAAAATATAAAGGATTTGCTTAGTTAGTTAGAAGTAAGATAGACAGATGGAGAAAAGAAAGCAAAATTCATGGATTGTTGTTTACCTTTCTATTCTAATGCTTGATGTTTTTTCGTGAGTGTTTTATGTGAAATCATAAAGAAAATAGTTATATGACAGTTTAAAGTGAAATATGAAATAATTTTGAATTCAAATATTGAAGACCAGAGAAAGGCTTACTATAAAAAGGAAACTGCAGTCCCAAGTCTGATACATTTCCAAGTTCCAAACCCAATTATTTCCCCACACAAATTTTTGCTGTTGATTACAGTATATTACAGTAATGTTGTTACCTACCACAGTGTATAACCAGAGCCTGAGAAGGTCTCTCGAGCTGGTTGTTTATACACTTCAGGGTATGTCTGCAATGGAGTTCAAAGGGATATCTTCAGTTTGTGTAGTCACACTTAAATTGATTTTAAATGGTCTAGGACAAGCTTAGAGAGTAGTACAAATGACCTGAGTAAGTGACAAGGTTAGATACCCTGTCCTGAGCTGCTGTTATGAATCTACTGTCGGCATCTGATCTGTGTAGTGTAATGCAGAGGTAAAGAAATTTTCCCTGCAAGGGACTGAACTGGCTCTTCAAACAACTTTTATGCACCATAAAATAGTACGTATCTGAAAATCATGAGACTGCAGGTTATATGAAGTGAAGTCACAGGCTTTATTTCATTCCTACCCTGAAAGTCCCCTCCAGCTTGGAAGTTTCCTGCTTAAAAAATCCCTTCTTGCTAACAGCTAGGCTCATTGTATACATAAAGGCTACAGACAAATATCAACAGCTCCTCAAAAGACAGAGGCTAGAAGGAAAAAAAAAAAAAACCACACTAAAGTGATATATACAATATCACTGATTTCAACTCACTAATGAAGTCAATCGCTAAATTCAGGTATTCCGAATCTTACATCTGCAGTCTGTGTATGCAGGAAGGGAGTTTAATGATACCCAGGAGTGATTTCTCAAGAATATTTTATGAATAGAATTTGAGATAAGTACCCCAAGGTATAGCCTTAGTTCTTGTGTCCTGAAAAGAAACACAAGTTATCCAGCTACTGAACAGACACAGCACAACTGGAGAAAGTTTATAATTAAGGACTAGAAGCCAAAGTTATATCTCAGCCTCCTAAAGATTTACTGGGTTATCTTGGTAAGATGCAGTTGTGCGACTCTGCTGGTAGAGATGCACGACTGTCCATGAGCACGCACAGGGAGCATTTTCGAAATGCATCACAGTGTCTGTGGAATGCGGCTGTTATCCCGGCAGTCTCTGCATACTTTTCCGGAGCAGATGTATATCTGCACCTGTTTGCCTTCCCTGTTCGTTCCCATCACTGCTTCAAAGGGTCTTGCGCTTCATAAACGACTGCCTATTTTCTGTGCAGCCTGTGTCCTCATGCAACTTCCAGTGAGTGCCGTGGCAGAGGACTATCAGCTTCTGCCTCATATGTGGCCGGACAGGCTTGGGGTGCAAAAGCAGGGTGTGTCCTTACAGGGACATGTGCAATGCCACTTGGGGATGGGTTTCACCATGGTAAAGAGCTTAACTCTCATGGTAACTCATCACTCTTATCAGTAGACTTTGTGATATTATTGTCTTCTCTCTTTTTTTCCTCACTTCTTTAACAGGTGAACTACCTTCTTCTTGTGTATTTTAACCTGGTTCTCGCAAACAGAAGTTATCCAGGATGAGCACATGCAACCTATGAAGTACACATCCCAGGATGCTCCTTGATTGACAGGTAGCCTGATACTTCAGGAGCGAGAGAGAAGTAAATGTGTAAGCAGAGAGACAGCCCCAAAGAAATGAAAATACAAGCTGTTAGGACCACATGATATGAGATAAAGTTGACCAAATGAACTGACTTTGACATACTGACTGGTTCCTGGCAAAGTGGTACATCACCCAAAAACCAGCATACAGCTTCCAGTCAGGAATTTGAGCATCTTTGTGTAAGTATAGGGGCGATTTATAATCTTCAGTATAGACATGGACTTTACTTCCTAAGTTTAGCAATTTGCCTTTCATCAGAAATGCATTTTTAAGAGGACTAACGGTTTTTTTGTTAAAACATGTCAACGTTGATGAAATTTGATTTTGAAAAAAAAATCAGAAAAAAGCATATTTTTTAAAGTCTATGTCCCTTTTAACTCTTTTTCATTTAGAGATTGATTGCTATTTTAAAATTAAAAGGCATAAAACTTTAACCACAAAAAGTAAAGTTAAGCAAAATGCTTTTGATTTATGCTTAGCTCAAACGACCCATAATCAAACATTTTCAAAATTCCATTTTGTGAAATAGTTCTGAATGATGGCTTTCCAGTTCCTGTTTTGATTTTTTAGCTGCCAGCATTTCTTTTCAAGGAAATCCATTTCTGTGATGAACTTTATTAATTAATTAATCACCTTTTCTTCATTTTAGGTCCAAGGAGTAGACATATATAACTGAGGCAACACCCACCGAATTTGCTGCTTTACCTGTATTTTAAGTACTAAGTGACTTTTCTACTACTCTTGCACTGTATGGCAAAGTAAAACCAGCAAAACAAACTAAAGGAAGTTCTCATGCTTCAACTTTTCATCAACAAACTTTACATCATTAATGCTTTGTGTCATTTGTTGCTCCTTTAGTAGGACAAAGCAGGCAGAGAACTGAGGATAGCCATCCGGTTACCGCTTTTCTTCATGATCTGCCCCAAACCAACAACTCTCAAACATTTTCCCTTATGTTCCTTTCCCACCTGGCCTGCCCAGAAAATTCATGGCCTCTGCTCCCATAAGGTGCTATGAGAAGGGACTGACAAGGGTGAATCAGGAGTTGTGGTGAGGAGGAAGAGGATGGCACCTCAAGAGAAAGTATAAAACATTCCCCTGCTTGAATTCATGAGGGTGGGCAGAGGAAGACTATGTCTCCTAGGGCATCCTAGCCACCTCTGCTCCTCACAGTTTTGTGGTCGTGCACCTCCACTCAAAAATCCCTGAATTTTCTTTGAGGCTTGTTCCAAAAGTTATGGAGGTGAGGAGAAGAGTGGTTTTCGCAAGTAGTTGGTATGTAGGTGACTGAGTGGTGGGAGAAATTTTGCAAGATGTGTATTGCCAAAATTGAAAACAATTCTTCATAAAGATATGTTCCATCTCAAAAAAAAAAAAAAGTATGCTATGAAAGAACACAGGAGCAGACACAAATGCTGTATCATAGCCTATATTCAAGGTACACTTGCAAGCTTACACACACACATGCACAGAGTGTGTATATATGCATATATGTGCATATCATCAGAAGCTACTTCTCAGTTGTGCCTATCAAAATGGTGTCTGTGGTGGAAGCGAACCATCTGCTTCACAGCACTTCTATTTTTAAGTTCTGCAGTATGGCAGCTTAACACATGCAGTGTCACTTCAAGCCCTCCTCCCCCAGATGAACTCCAATATGTCACTGGGTCGTCCCATCAGCTCTACGTTGTCTCTGTAAACAGAAACCCTACCTCCCTGCAGTCTGAGTCAGCAGCTGTACTGGAGCAGGACCTATCTTTAAAAATTACAGAATGTGTAATTTGATGTCGAAAAAACCACAGGAGGGTATTTGCCACCTGACTCTGGAATGGACAGCGGCCCTTTAATAGGGGTTTCTACAAGTCTGTCTTCAAACACATAGATTAAACACTTCTGTGGCATTTGCTTGACTTTTCCAAGGTTGGAAGAAACCCCTCCACTTGCAACTATTTTTCTGGGAGTTCAGGCTCTGAAATTCTTACCCACTTGCATGTCATTTTCGGAGTGATGAGCAATGTGCTTACCAGTTTTGCATATCAGATATGTAATGTGCATATCATATTTACTTTCAATTCTGGGATTTAGACCTAAATACCCTTCAGGTATCAAGGATACAGCAATTCAAATCTGACTGAAAAGCTTCTGTAGTGTAAAAAAAAAAAAAAAGACAGGAGCACAAGCAGACCTAAAGAAGTGTTATGAAACAGCATGTTGACATAGAGCTTCTTGCATTCTGCATCCCATTAGAACTTTTGCACAGATTTTAGTGCCCTCCTGTTTGCAAGGCTTATATGGATTGTCGTCTAACATTATCATTAAATGCACTCAAGAAATAGCCCACAGATAATGATTCTTGTTGACACTATGGGAGGGCAAAGATGTTTATGCTAGAAACTGCTACAAGTATTTTCCAGTTGTGGGACACATAATGAGTATACCTGGGTGGACAGGTTCCTTTTTCCTGTTGCATTTTGATGGAAAAGATGAGTTTCATGCCAGCTTTCACCACAAACACTGATGGAATGGAAATATAGTTAATGAGATCACACAAATTTCCTGCGGTTGATGGTATGGCATTATTGATACTGGTCTCTCCTTTATACATAAGAAGGCGGCACGGGTTTATCAGTATTTTTTGTCTTTTATTGCTTGAAGGGTTAAATCATTTATACCAACAAGTGACTTCTCCAGGAAAAAAAACCCCAACACAATACTTTGTCGCAAGTTATGTTGTGTGGGAGACTAGACGAAATGGAATTAGCAATGTTCTCCACATCAACAGCGCACAGCATGATCTTGTTAAAGAATTATACTGCCTCATAATCCTCAAACAAATAACATTATGCTATAATGGATTGTTTTTTACTTCCTAAGCAGAAGATGGTGGGTTTGTTTTTCCTATTAAACCTAATTTTCATTTCAGGCACAAGATAAATGATACATTGATGTATTTACTTATCCTTTTCTTGAAGTTTACATCTGGGAAGAGGAAACTTATTCTGTGAATCTGTTGGTATAAACAAAGCTTACTCTCCTGATTCATAATTTATCATTTTTTTCTTTTCTGCTGCTTTGAATCTGAGTATTGATGGAAGAAACTGTTGGTTAATCAAATGCACTTGCCGTTCTTGATAGCAAACAAGAATGAATTGTTAAATAGACCGTTTATTTCATCTGGCTTTCACAAATGGGAAAAAAAATATTCCTAAGTCAAAATAATCATGACTGAAAACTCCCCACTTCTTGCTTTTCTCTGCTGCAGCCCGTTGGCAACAAGATTGACAGGGAAAGGGCATCCCGATCGAAGCTTAGTCCCTTACCCTGCAGAACCTCTTCTTAATGTATAATTGATACTAGCAATGTGAACATGACTTCAGGTCAATTAAAATTTTTGTATAATTTTTTTTTTAACTCTTCTTGTTCAATGCTTCAATCTCTAAATAAAACATTTCCAAATAAAAAATAAAAATGTATCTATCTTTCAAAAAATATTGAAATAAAGCATTCTCACTTTAAAAGAGAAAGAACATTTTTAAAGCTAAAATTATTTAACAGTTGTTAACACATACTTCCAAATAATGTCTATCATCTACTTGATAATATATTACTTACATATAAAATTAAAAGTCTGAAAAACATTATGCCAAGTACTTAAAAGTCTTTAGACACTTTTGGCCCCTGGCTATTAGCCACTAATAACTGCTTTTCTGCATTGGATTGAGAAGGAAGTAATCTCCCTGCAAATTAAAAAGCCTTAAAGGCAAATACAAATATACAAGAGCACATTCTGTTTGTGAATTTCCTGGGCTTATCCTGTCTTGTTGCCACACTCCCCAGTTTCATTTTGCCATGACACTCTTTTCTGCCAAATTGAAAAGAAATTAATAATTGTGCAGTAGCAAGGACCTTGTCATGCTCATTTTTCTTTTTGTGGTGATGCTTTCTTTACGGTAGCTCAGTAAAATATGACCTCCCCAAACACTGCCATCAGAAGCTAGATTGGAACAAAGCTCAGTCTCAAAAAAAACATTAAACATAACAAAAAAACCCAGTATGTCCACAAAATCTGAAAGATGCTTATATCTTCCATGATGGATCCAGCTTTGACATTGTAAACGAATTACAACATGTGTACCAAGGGCATGTCACACAGTTTGTTGTTGCTTTTATCTTTCCACCCAGTGTCAAGGTAGTATAGTCCATTACAATAGACGATACCATCATTCTTTCGTGAGAAGCAATGAAGACAATGACCCACTGTGACCAGGAAAGACCTTTGTACTTCAAATAACACCAAGGTGTTGATGAATTTAGCTCTTCCTCTTAGAGTCCTCTTCTGAAGACTATAAACTTTGCAGGAGATTCAAGTATAGGATCATAGATGTGTTCCAGAAGGTGCAGATGACCATGAAGGCAGAAGAGCTTGTGTTTACACCTGCTGGTGAAAAAGACCAGATTCTGAATTACTGTATTCCTTCTTTTACTTGAAAACAGAATGTCCCTCAAGCTTTCACATGAATCGGATAGATGATGACTCTGAGTACTCCAGATTAATCAACTAGTTTGCAGCCCCAACTCTATCCTTGAGTAAGCAGTGTTTAGAGCCTCCTCCTCACTCCCGTATCTCCAGCATATGTTTCATGGCTGAGCAGGCCTGGCAACATGGTGGAGGGACAACTGCCCCATATGGCACTGCCATAATCCAGTACTAAGATACCAAGAGGAGGTGGAATGATGCATACATAACAGATACATGCCTTATGGGAATCCTGCAATGTATTTACCTGAACACCCTAAACTTTTCCCAAACACTGGGATGGTATAAATAGATAGGTAACAATATTTTTAGAACAGGAACAATATTTTTGCAACAAAAATAGCGGATGTAAAGGAGATAAGGGAAAAACAGCTAAAAAAAGAACCCAGCAAAAGCCCCTAATAAAATGAATATTTGCAGAGGAGAAATAATTAACCCTCTCTATAAGAGACCAAAAAAAATCGCTCTGGCTGCTCACAGGACCTGGAAAAATGCACTCATTGTGAAGCTGTGGATGTCCCTACTGAAGGGGAAACTCCAGTTAGAAGACCTACAGCTTACCAATCTACATGTTCCCTCTCCTACCCTCTGGGGTTCTGGCTTGCAGGTGGAGGGAACCCACCCATTAACAGGCTGCCGTCTGCACACTTACTTCTAAGTGGCTGATAGATGTCAGCAATGCTTAGAATAGCATGAAGGCTGGTGAAACCAAAGCCTGTGTAGAGCTGCATTACTGTTCTAGTGTTTCTTCCTACTGTTCCTAGTGGCCGCTTCCTAGTGTTCTCTGCAAGGTTAGACCCATGAAAGACCTGATTGAGTTGGCCTTGGACACTAAGGCAATTAGTCAGGCTGAGAAGATGACCCAGACACGGTTAAGGACACCAAGGTTCTTGATTGAGTCAAGGTAGGCACCTCAGAATAAAGCTCACTCTAAGGTGGAATTTACTTACAGCCAGCAAATAGAGAAAGCTGATCCCTCCCCAGAAACTGAGCTCCTCATTTGGAGATGCAGGAAGTGACTCTCTCTTCCTATCACATCCTTTCTGGAGAGTAGGCATGAGGACAGCTGTTCTTTCAAAGAACCAGGTGGGAATTGCTTTTATAAAGAGGTATAGCGGATGGACACAGTAGTCTTTCTCAAGTGACAGTTTCAGGGTAGGAGCACTCATTCAGGACTGGGAGACACCAACCAGGTCTAGACCACAAAACAAAACAGCGCGTGGGACTGTTATCTGTCTCTGAGACCAACTTGCACAGATTGGTCATGTCCACATAACATACCACTTGGCTCTGCATCTCTCTTTGGCCAATGATGGTATTCCTAAAGCCCTCCATAAAATCTTTTTATGTTTATTTTTTCCCACTGGAAGTGCCTGAATAAATGGGGGAGTAGTGATGCAACCCATCAGAGCAATGTCTTTATAGCACAAGAAGGAGGATGTGGGCAAATGTGGTCTTGTCTAAACTGCACAGAGGTAAGCCAAGCTATGTTAACAGGCAAGTAGTGAAGATGGCTAGTGGTGCCATGCTTGAGTTTGTTTTGTGTGACAGTTTGAGCCCAGCTTGATATTCTCTCTTCTTACATTTCCTTTCTCCCAGGACAACCTCAACTGTGAATGAAAGCTGAGGGAGGATAGTCTCCACCTCTCAGGTAGGAGTGCAGGACTTAGAGTTAAGAGCTCAAGGCTGGCTGGATCTAAGTGTCTGCCCTGGAGGAAGGGTGGCTGGGGTCCCTGTCCCTCCCCATGGGCTCACATATCTTACAGTGCACTGCCCTGGGTAAAATGCAGGCACTGAGGAAAATGCCTGCCTGAGGAAAAAATTGGGATTACACCTGCTGATGAATCTCCTATCACTTGGCAGACTTTTAGAAAGGAGAAATAAGAAACCTGTACATGTGTGCATGCGTATGAGTACGCATGTGTGCTGGGGCAGGGGGCAGGACCTGTCCCAACACCCACTCTTTTGAAGATAAGCTGCTTACAGATGCATTTTCTGAGGAGCTTCATTCCATCAATATGGGTATATTTGAAGCCCATTTACTGGGTTGGCACCCCCCTCGCCTCCCTCAAAAATTTAGGCAAAGTAATGACTAGTAGTTATATTCCAGCAATGCTTCAGGGAACATTAGTGCCTGAGGTGCTCTGGCTGGTGCAGTCTGTACATACACAGGGAAGAGCCCTTGGCACCCAAGGAGTTTAAAAGTCAAACATGGAGGTTTGTACAGAGCACAAGTCTTCTAGGGTGAGAAGGTGAACGATGTTTTTATTATTATTTTTCCCTTGGTTTTATCTCTGATCTGTTCCATGTCTTTTACTAGATATATTTCTGACTTGCCTTGACTTCTGCATGCTGGTGCTGAAATGGGGTAGCCTTGGGTCTAAAAGCCATCAAAGAGGAAAATTGCTTTCCCCACTGATCAAGTACAGAACCTGGAACTAATTTTTCATTTCTCTGCTTTAATTAATACCTACTGAGCCATTTCTGGGAGTGGTGTAGTTTAGGATTATTAGAAAACTGACCTTTGAATATGGACCCCTCTGACTCCTTTCCTCTGCAGATTAATTCTGTTATGTCAATATTTATGTTATAATCTTGGGAATCTCTGTATTTGTGTTTGGGAAAGTATCCAGAGTTTGATTGTCTGGGAGAAAATACTCTGGTTTGTGGATGTAAAAGCTTTTTCAGATCAGGCTGAAAAGAAGTAGGTCAAATTTTATATCCTTAAATTTTGATCTGAGGGATGGGAGAACAAAAATAAAAAGGCATCACATGACTTAATGCTTATGCTTTGAGATGTTTTTTTTCTACTAGAGTTACTCTGAGGACACTCATACAAATCTGTATACACAGATACCAGGGCAGTGACTAATAAACAAGCTCAGTTACGTGAAATGGGGCACACCAAGTTCATTAACAGCTGTATGAGCCAGGTACTCATTTATTCTCACTTCCTTTTGTTTGTCTTGGAGCTGCAGTACAGGCGGGGACAGTAAAAAGCAGAAGAATAAGTTCATCGTATATTCAGCTGATATTGTGTGGAGTTGCTATCAGCACACAGAAGAATATACTCTATTCATCTCATTACTATGTCTTATCAATTCTAGGTCAAGCAGTATATCTGCTGTCATTTTTTAAAATGGTCAATTACATTTTTAATTAAATTAATTTAAAGCTTTAATGACAAATTGTGTAGCTAAAGCTTTTCAGATCCTTTTTCCATTATGAGTTGCAGCTTCTGAAATAGGATTGTGACACCATTTCTAGGTGAGTTTTTTTAACACCAACAACAGAGGCAATAACGTCCTGGACCTTTAACTGCCAGGTGTCCGTAAAATGGCTCTTCTCTGGGGAGCTGAAAGGAATGCAAAGGGAAGCATTAACTGACTTGGCTGGCAGCCTAGCCTGCAGTGGCTTTGCCTGTACTGTGGGAAAACTTACTGCAGTGTCACAGCCCTGTTACTATCAATTAGTGTCAATATGCACAAAGAACACCAGATATAAGGCCAATGTTCTGGAAATATAACAAGCAAGATGATGTTTGCAGCGAAGCTGAACTTCCACTTTGTATGTGAAAGAGGATCCAGGAGAGGAAAAACAAAAGCAGATTAGTCATAATTTAGGGTTTTTTCCATATATGCTACTGTTTCAGATAGGTCATGGAAACTAATGAAGTCAGTGTTATGAGATGAAAGGAATCCCATGGTGACCTGATATGAACTCACGGAAGCCTGATAGGAGGATTTGGCAGGGAATGTAGAGGACCTTTTTTTATCATCCAATGGCTCCTTTTAACAGCAACTCCTATCATGCTGTCAGCTGAGCAAATAAAATTGGCCCACTTCTCAGGCCTCCCCTCCAGTATGTTCTAATATCAGAGAGCTGACTTGATTTTCTGAGTCTGTTTGGTGGCTGGACATGATTCTCACCAGAGGAAAAGGGGGTCTGGTGACCAGGAGAAGTGTTGCCCCACAGAAACCGTAGAGACCTCCTTCTCAAAGAAGTGAAGGATAGGATATGGCATGCAAAACACCTGCTTGCAGTTTGGGCATCCTACTCTGTGCTGGTCACTGTGGTCAAAGCTTAGAAATAAGGACTGTTAACCATTGGTTATTCATTTATCTTTGTAACCTCTCCTCTGCATTTCTCTGTGCTGTGCAGTTCTGCACTGGTGCAGAAGAAGTAAACATAACAGCCTATAGAAACTGAACCTCATGACATGCAACTATTCTTTTTTACATGTTTGATACTGCTAACTGCCTCCTGTGGGTAACAGGGTAACACTGACATATCCTTACTGTCAGTGTGTACTCACCAAGACCAGAACAGAGCTTGCAAATTGGAGCACAGTTTGGTTAATATCGTTAATAGTCATTGCCATCAATTTTCTAGCTTCTAAATTCATCAACGTGACTGTAACGGCTGAAATCTGGTTTAAAATCCATCCCAGGCTATCCGTATTTGTGGGTCTCTTGCCCTGGTATACTGCTATATTTATTTGCTTACATTTCTTTAATTCATTTATTTATGTGAAAATGACCTTACTATGCAATTTTAATGGGTTTTGGAAATGAATTTTTGCCCTATCTAAGGACACATTACTCAGGTGTTCAGTGTGTGCAAATCAGGATCAGTCAATTATTATCATAATTTTGTTGGCCTGCTTGGAAAATAATTGTCTTGATAGCGAAATTTATTATTGTTTTCCTGCTCATTGTTCTAGATAAGACACAGTTCAGATAACACATGCTGTGCTCTCCCCCTCTTAGAAAAGGGTAACAGGTGCGGCTCCTTTCTAGTGGTAGAAACAATGCAGTATTTTGCACAACTACCTGAAAGAACTCTAAACAATCCATCTTGGCTACCGGGAGCAACCCAAGTTAGTACAAAGTTCTGATTGGGTTAAAATTATGACTCATAAAACTGCTGACACCCGAGTGAATTCATTTAGAGCCATCATCAGCATCTCCATATGACACTGCATTGCACCATCTAGACAAACTTTAAGGCCCGGGGACTTCAGTCATTGTTGGGCAGCAAACACAGTGGTTTTGGGAACCTAACTTTTGGGGTTAGCTCTTTGGCTAAGTGTCCAAAACCAGTGTGATAGTCCCTGATGAATAGCTTGGCTGCATGATATGCTGATGGTGTAAACTGGTGAGGACCCTTTCCAAGGGTGATGAAGCTATTGGTTTTGGTACATCCACCCTGGAAAACAGTAAAAGAAAACCTTCATGACTCAGCCAGAATTCCTTCTGATGGTACCAGTTGCAATACAATTCCCCCTGCAACCCTCACTCTCTTCAGTTTACTTGTATCTTTGGCAGAAATCTCACCCTTGAACAGTGATTATGCAAGAGCAACACACTGAAAGAGCAGTTCAGAAAAGTCACCCTTTAGTAAGACCTAAATATCTTTTATAGAAGTATTCTCCTAATCTGAATATAGTCATAGTAATTGCCTATAAACCCAGCAGCTCTTTTTCTTTCAACTATTCTGCTACATTAAGAAAATAGATATAATAAAGTGGGAAAGTTTTTTTACCATCTTGAGTAAAAATAATGTATTTCAAGGAACAAAAAAAGAGGCACTGACCTACTCAAACTTGTGTCTTCATAATCCCACTACATGGTAAAACACCTTCGTACCTTCACAGTATTTTGCAAGTAGCGTTTGGTTTTCCATACCCAGCTTCTAACACCTGAGATGTAGACCAAAATTCTTGCTTGTCTGTCTGTTTACATAGTCTTCAACATATTTTTTTTCTAAAAAGAGGACTTGAGCCTCTCTAGATTTTATCAGTTCTCCTTCTGTTATGCCATTAGGTTTCACAAAAAAGCAATACAAAGCCACCACCTCAAATTGTCATCTGAATATTCTGTTTTGCATAGCTCTTTTGCCTGGCTCGTACTAATACATGGAACATCACTGGACAGCAAGAAGATGTCGATGAAGCCTTGGATTTAGCAGCTCCAAAGCCTACATAATTAGGCCAGAATAGTCCTGGACATAACTGACATAATTGATCTAGAAAACACCCAAAAAGATCACTCACTCTGTCTCCCTGCCCAAGAGAGGATCAGCTCTACCAATGGTACTCCTGACAGTTTATCTAATTTATTCTGAAAGACCTTCAAAACTGGAGACCTCATGATCATCCCACATAATCTATTTCAGCGTTTCACTATTTTTATAGTTGAGAAGCTCTTCTTGACATCTTAAATAATGTTCCCTTGTTGAAATTTAAAACCATTGTCTTTGATCATAACAGCATGCACGTGGAACGTGTTCTCTGGGTGGGCAGACTTTAAAGTATTTGAAGACTACTAGTAAGATTTTCCTCTCTCTTCCCTTATCTAGGCTAAATAGCCTTATTTCTTTCAATTTTTCCTCCTAAGCCATGCTTTCTAATCAATTATTCATTCTTGTTGCTCTCATCCTGATGGCCTTCAATTGCTCCACCCCTTGAAGTGCTTTGTCCAGTCCTGAACAGAAGACTCCAAGCAAGATCTTGCCAGTGCTAACCTTCCCTCATCTTAGAGATCACACTCCTGTTTGACTGATTTTGTTTTTCTACAGCCTGACTGCTGATTCAAGTTCAGGTGGTAACTCAAAACAATTTCTACAACTTCTGATAAAGACAACTTCTTTACCCCTTCCTGCCTTATCTAGATTATTCCTTCCGATGGTATGACTTTGGTCTTGCTCTTATGGGGATGCTGTTTTTTTCTCCAGGTCATTTCTTCAAATAATGAAAATGATTTTGAATTCTGGTCCTATCTTCAAAAGTGCTTTGCAATCTGATTTTATCTGAAGATCTAATAAACATACTTTTTTTTCTATCATTCAGGATTTTTTTAGTGAAAATAGCAAGCATCAGGCCCAAGACACACATCTGATAAGCTTCACTAAATACATTGCTGCATGCAAAGGTGAACATGAAGGCGAGAGATCCATCTGTGATAATTTATAAATTGAGCAAATTTACTTCAATCTGAAACAAGAAGAGAACCAGTAATCAGACGATGGTTCAGGTGCAACTTGGCTTTTCATGTTCTTCTAAGGCAGTGTGAACAACTGCTACTCTAGATATGTAATGGAGTCCAGTGTAAGTCTTTTCATGGAAGGAGCAAATCACATGCGTTGGGATATGAAGCAGAGCTTGTGATATGGTGACAAGGAAGACGAAGAAATCAACATTAGAAAATTAAATGAAAGACCGTGAAGGACTTTCCTTGAGCTTGAGGGAAGTTTTCTAAATGAAATTTGGAGCAACCATGACTGCAGACTGGGGTTAAAATAAGAATATATACTGAACATTGGACAGATATCCAACCCTGAACATTGGACAGACATCAGAGATATCAGGGAAACCATAAAGTGATCTATGAAGGGATTCGTGGTGTTTTCTTTCACAAGGCAAAAGGAAAGAAGGATTCACTTAGTTTTAGCCTAAAGATGAAAAGGTTTAACAGTGAGAATATGTCTTAGCAATGGAACTTTACAGAAAACTGGACAGAAAAAAAGTCACAGTTTGATAAGGATACTTGAGAAATGTCTTTACAGATGTTGGAAAAGATAGCAATCACAGATACCAAGGTTCAAGGAGTGATTATCCAGTGAAGTGGCTTTCCTGCATAAAATTATTTACTTTGTGAATAAAAAAGAAAAGAAGAAGTAATAAGCATTTGTTTAATCCTTCTGAAACTTGATCCAGACCCACTGATATCACTGGAAAAGCTACACCGAGTTCATGTGGTTTGGAGTAAATCCCTTAGAGTGTGCCATTGAAACATTACAGGATAAATTAATCCCTGGTGTAATTTTATTAAAGTAAATTGAATTTATCCTAAAGGTCTGCTATGTCAAATGTGCATTTATTCTTTCATTTACTCATTCTTCCTTTCATTTATTTGAATGGGATCTCAGTGTTCTGTAAAGAGTGTGCTTACTGGAAAAAGACAGGAAATGTGTACTGTGAAGAAGAACATCTGCTAATGAGAAATATGGTTTCAAAAAGTATTTGTTCCAGCACATATTTTTAAATACCTTTCATAATTATGAAACTTGCAAGGAAAAAAAAAAGCCACAAAAAAACCCCATACACCATCAGGGGGACACTCCTCATATTCCATTAGATTTGTGGTTCTTATCTGATGAAAACAGCACTGAGCTGGAACAAACAACGCGTCAAGGATGATTATGTAACATGAGATGAAGAAATATTTCTCAACCCAGTGCCAGGAAAGCTACAGGCAATTCTGGAAGTCACATGGTTTCTGGTGGGATTTTTTTGCATTTCTGTTTTTGTATCTTGTACAAAAGGATAGCCCTATTTCGGAAGTCAAGTTGCAGGAGGAAACAGCCGATAGAGAGGATCTTTTCTAAGTTTGTGAATTCCGGTTGGACCACAATGAGCACATTCTTCCTTTTCCCTTTTGTGTGTGTGTTTGGAGTTTTGTTCTTCTAGTAGTGAAAGTTAAATGGATAGAAAGGGATCAATGGGGACATTGTTGAACTGACCTCTGGTGACCATCTGAAAACAAATGAGGACAGTAGATGGACACTGCCCTAGCTAGCCGTATCTGTAGTGTATGATATCTGTTTTCAGATGAATTATTGCATACTGGATTCTATAATGCTATGTTTTGCTCATAGTGTCATTAAAGGCTAAATGCCAGTGGGAGACTAAACACAAGAAAAGAGCAGATAAATGTCTGGGGGAAAAAAAAAAAAAAACCAACCAAAAAAACCTCAAAGCAAAACAAAACAAATGAGGGATTTCGCATAGTAGCATATAATATGTCTGAAAAGCAGTGATAAATTGATAATTACAGCTATGAAAAATTTAGATACAATTCAAAACATATTGCTGCTAACATTGTGCCAGTTTCAGCTGTCCCAAACTGGCAACAACGTGTCTGCATGAGGAAGGCAGGGGCTGAACGTATCCTAAACTTCAGTGCAAAACTCTGTCAGTCCATGGGTGGGTTGGTTACACAAGGCTGGCAGAACTATCACACTAAGCAGTTCTGTCTAACCACATAGTCTGGAGCTAGTCCCATGCTTCAGCTGTGTAAGACATTGCTTCAATATAGAGCAAAATCTATGAAAATTGCTTTCAAAACTGGGATCCTTTTATACTAGGATCCATCCACTAATTTTTATCTTGACAGTTTCCAAATTTTACACACATGTCACTAACTTCAGTCTGTGAAAGGCTTAATTAAGTTGCCTCAAAATATTGTTATATGCCATCTGAGACTTCAGAATTTAGTCAGTGACAGCTGGATGTGACATAGGACCTATGAGAGACAACCTTCTTCCAAAAAGGATAGCCTGATGCAAGAGGAACAACACTTTACACTCGTGCTGTGGTAGCTGAATCCCACCCTGAGCACAGAATTCAGATTTCAAAGGAAAACACCTCTATTTAGGTATCTAGACACCCAAGATGTCACCTGGACACCTAAGTTTGGTTAATCACTCTTAAATTTCGATTGACAGTAGTCACCAAATATCAATTATTTACAAAGACAGTGTAGACACATATTTAATGTCTACACAACTCTGTTTTGGTGTCTTGATTTGAGAGCTAAATCCTACCTCAAGGTTCACATCCTGCTAGTATTTCTCATGTTTGATTATAGTTTAGCTGCCAAAACATCAAATTCCTATAGAAGCGGCGAACTATTGTGTTGAAACCAGAGCTATAGCAAATGAAAACTTTGGGACAATACTTTAAACAAGCCTATTCTTACCTGTTTCTTTCTTGGGAACTACTTAGATGCTACAAAATAAACACTAAATATTAAGCGTCAGGGAGCTATTTCAACTTTGCACCTTAACCCAGATTCTTTTGCCAAGTAGGTAAATAAGGTTAATTAGTTGGAGGATTATGTTTTCTGTTGTGGAAGTGAAAAGAATTGTCTAATCATGTGAATCACTAGTAGTATCTAGCAAAAGCCCTTACTCATTCCTGTGGGTAAATCAGGTGATCAGGAGAAACAGAGTACTAAAGGACAGGCAGAGGAGGAGCTTCCCATCTCCTGAATCAGGAATCTACTATGGCTACTACCGTGTTTTGTCTCCTCACTTTCCATGTTGTCACTTTCTCTTCTCAGAAAAGGAGAGAGCACAACAGAGAAGCAACGCCCTCCCCCCCACTTTCCCCACCCCCAGTAGAAAAAAAGAAAAAAAGAAAAAAAAAAGAAAAAGGAAAAGAAACGGGGCTTTTTTTTTTAAAGAACATCTTTCCTTTCATTGTTTTATGTTCTCTTCTATGGAATGACCCTGGACGGCGAAAACAAAACACAAGACTAAAATGATCTTTTTATTCTCTTCAATTGAACTCTAAACCAGATGGTGTTTTTGATTCAGGAGTGGTAAGAATTTTATAGAAAATCCCAGGTAGTTTCCTCCTAGTTTTGCTTCTTCCTCTTTTTGTTAGCTGTCCTTTACTTATCATTAATGAGGAAACCGATACCAACAGAGATATGCATTGTCTTTTATCACTTTAAATTTAAATATACACAACCACAGCCTGGCTCCAATCCCACCAACTATCCAAAAGATATTATGTATCTTTCTATTTTGCAAACCTTTCAAACAGCCTTTGTATTCCATTTTTTTCTTCCATAGCTGATGATCCAGTGGCTCGGGGAAGGATGGCCACCACCAGAGAGACTTACCTAACTTCACAGACATCTTGTAAACATCTGACAATGACAATAAAAAGAATAATTGAAAAAAAATTCAAGAAGGATGTGTTAAACATTCTCGATTAAGGAATGCATTAAGCTATTTTTTTATAGATAAATCTAAGCATATTTTTGTTCTGAGGACTACAAGGCTACAAACACTGTCCCCCAAATCAGACAAAACAGGTCAAATTTTTCTCTCAGTTATACTGTTATACAAGACATCTGTATTGAATTCAGTACATTTACAGGCAGATGTAAACTGAGACAGAATCTCCACCACAGAATATTAAAACCCTAGATTAAATGTTCTTAGCATATTTCAAGTGCCTATGCATATTAGCAAATATAATATTTATTTAATATTTTCTTTTAATATACATTTCATATCTACCATTTGGTACTGGGTATAGTAAAATAAGTTGCAGCAATGAAAAGTACTCGTACCTCCCTAACAGGAATAATGCCTCTGGAAAATCTTCAAAAATAATGTCTTCTTTTCTGGAGCCCTGTGGTGGTGAGGCCAGCAATGAACTGCTTTTCTGGGAAGAAAAAAGAACAGAAGGGAACTATAGATGAAATTTATGCCATATATTTGCTATGGTTTGAACCTTTCACACAAAAGGTGATTCAGATCTGTAGCACACCTAAAAGGCATGACAGTGGAGTACTGGGAGTCTGATCACACTATACTCTGACCACAGGATATACCCTGACGGTTTCTGTGGGTCAAAATTAAAGGTGATTTTTAAGAAGCTAATGACTATTAGTTTTCATCCTGCTTTACCCCATATTCAGATCATTTGAAACACTTTAGGAAAATATTAGGGTGTATTATCCTGTGTTTTCAGGAAAATCTAATGAGAGGAAGGAGCAGAGAGTAAAAAAAAAAACATTATTGTTGTTTACATGCTGACATGGAGTCCAGTTCAATCCTGTACTAGGGATTTTATGTACAGTTGGGGAAAGTCTTGTTTTCTATTCTCAATAGTTCAGGCTGGCCAAAGTGAGAAATCCCCATTTCACAGAGAGGAAACAAAGCATTTGCTGAAGAAACTCTTCACTGAAGCAACAATTAAGCCCAGACCTCAGTCCATATATGAGGTAAAAGACCTCAACTACAGTCATCTTCCAACTAGAAAAAAATGGTGTGCTGCCACAGAACACTTCCTGCATAGTGACATTGAGCGTGAACTGGTATCTCCTTTGAAGAGAAATACGTGAACTTGTTGCTTATTTTCTTCATGATGGCAATAGGGACTTCCTCTGTAGAAAATACAGGATGTGTCAAGTAGAATATATATATGATTTAGTCTATTTTACTTTTGCCTCTGCATTTGCATGTATACCAATTTATCCCTCTCAAGGAGAGAGTATTCCAAACTTGCAACAGATTAACATAGTTCTCCTGTGCTGCTTTTATTTGAAGTGCAATATAGACAAGTGTTTCCTCTTCTGGGCCCAAGTATGGAATTCCCCCAGAACTACCCTGGCCTGAAGCCCAGGATGAACAGAATTCAAATGAAAGTTAACAAACATAATGATTTCATCACTGTAATTTCCTGCGTCCTAGGAAAGGCCTATATGTTCTGAAAGGTCCCTTAGATTTGAGGTTTCAGGGTAGAGTATTCTTCAGTGTTTGCTACGTAGTGGAATTTCCAACCTGGTTTTAGGTTCCCAGGTGAGTGAAGAGAATTCAACACGTGAGAAGCTAGTGGTCTGGAAAGGGTTTTAGTTTTAACCACTATTTGAATACTGTGCTTGCCTTGCTCTCAGCGTGAGGAAAGCCATTCATCACAACTTTTCGTTACCTTCTCCATATGTAGATGTATAAGAAATGTAAAAGTGTCTGCAGTGACAAAAGTTACATTGTACATCTGAAATTCTACTCTAATGCCTACTTTTATTTGATAACAATTCTAAATAAATAGGTGGAAAATGTTATTTTCTGTATTATAAGTGAGCATACATTTCTAACTTCTTGTGAATTTTAAATTCTAAGCATTGTCCTTCAACGATTCATATTTTATGTGAAAAAAATAAAATGCACTATGATTCACATATTTTTTTTTGTTTCTTAAACATGCCAATACATCAAAACCAGAGAGAGATTCAAAGCCTTCTTTTCAAAGTCCTCTATTGATCACCCAGAAGCAGATAAAATGAAATTCGGACTTCTCCCTAAGGAAGTACAGATGCATTCAAAATCTCTGACTCTGGCTAATAGTTTGCTATGCCAGAACAAAATCAGAAAACTCACTGAATTTATTTGCCCTTTCAAGGACATGTTCCTGTGCAGAGCATGGTCTGTGACCTGTAGTAAATCAAGCATGCGTAACTATGAGCTAACTTACTACTTTTGTATGCAGTCTCCCTCCAACTGAACAGACTTATGGTTTATCTCAGTAAAGATTGCCCATCAACCAGCAGTTGCTATTCTTCTTCTTCTTTTAGCTAGAAACTCCCCCCCAACAGTAAATTATATTACTGTATTTTCCTAGTTAAATTACATTTTTGCATTATTTTCTCCTTAGCTATTTATTTCCTGGTTAACCTTACTGCATTTCTTATGAAACAGAGAGCACATACTGGCCATTGAATGAAGCAGATCTGGAGGTTGGACCGGACACAATGAATAGTTAGGATAAAACAGGTCCTGATCTGCTTCCATCTCGATTTTGCAGCAGAGAGAACTAATACTGAGAGAAGGAGGCAGGAATCCAGGAGGGGAAAGGGGGAGTGAACATGCTATTGAAGAGAGTTTTGATGTCTACATATATGGAATACAATTATATTTGGCCACATACGTGTATTTTTTACCATTTTCTGCTTTTCAAGTGTACTACCTCCCAACATGAGCATTCATTTAATGTTGCTTCATTCTCTACAGACTTGAACAATGATACCCTGCACTTTGAATCTCCAAAGCATGCCACAAATACTATTCTGCAACTTCAGAAGAGAATGGGGGAGGGGGGAAGAGAAACTTCACCTAAAATTATATGAGGATTGGAATTTGGGAAAAAAATAAATAAAAGGAAGCTTTATCCAAGAATCTCAACAGATATAAAGAAGCCGGGCACATTCTTCACAAGTATTTCTTGAATGTTTGAAGGCCATTACAGTCAAAATAGGACATTCAAATCTTGTTCTTATTTATATAGTACTGAAGTGTATGAACCCTGAATGTATTAGTTCAAGGCCAACAAAGCTCTCAGTGGTTTATGTTTTAATTTGATTTATGTATACAAGAAAAAGTTTATTTCTTCTATGAAAATATGTGTGAGGTTTCTCAGTTTCTAAGACCAGGGCACTCTGGGCCACCATGGCATCTTCTGTAAACACCTGTACTGCAGATGCCTGCTTTAGTGACACTCCACTAGGTGCACCTTTGCATGAGGACTTTTGCAAAAATGAAACATTTGATCAGGTCCAAAGGCAGCTATAAAAAATTCTCTGAAAAATGTGGAAAAGAACAGTGGAATCTGGTGGATGGATGTGAAAACACACAATGTTAGTATAATGAACAATAATAAACAAGATGGGATGGATTTCACTCAGCTAAATATCCTCCTCAACATCTATGAAAAGAAGAGACAACATCTTTTATGACTTTTAGTAGTCTTGTTGAGTGAGACAAGGAGGTCTGACTTTGGCTGTGCCAGAGCCTGGGTTAAAGTGCTCCTTTTTTTCTCCATCTCCCCTCCCACTGCAACCGTGGCAGCAGCAATTCAGAGCTTTGCCAGGCTGCTTCTGTTTTCTGCTCTCCCTCACACAAGCAAAGTTATTATTAGCTTCCAAGGCTGGTGCATGAGAAAGAGATGTGCCCGCCTCTCACACTGGCCTGGGGCTCCGAGCTGCCTGTGCACGTTACTTGGGCTGTGCTTGCAGCTTGAGTAGCTCTCCCCCTTATCTCCCAGCAAAAGCAGGGACATCAGATGACTGTCCCTGCAGCTGCAGCGTGTGCTAGCTGGGTTATGCTGAACTGGGTAAAATTCATCTTAGCACGGGGAAACATTGTGTACCTAAACAGAGCTGCAAGACCGAAGAACTGAAAAGCAGGCTCGAGGTGAGGTATTACGGCAAGTGTTGGAAAATTTTGACTCGTGTCCAGAGAAATGACCCTTACAAAGGTTTGGCAATGTGGAGAAAAGGGCAGAAATGCCTGCCCCTTTTTGCTTTCTCCAGCAATGGAGGGTGAGAGAGAAGTAAAGTCAGGAGATGACCTGGTGAAAGGGGAAAAGTTATTCCTTCAAACTCAGCTCTGTGACTGGCATCGGGCCCAAAACCTGTGAGAGTCCTTGTTTTTCTAGGTCTCATCATCTTGCTGGCAGGTGAAGGGCAGTCAGTGCTGCCACGTGTCACAAATAACACATGGCACCTGAGCATCTGTCATACCTCCTCACATCCCAGGTAGAAGGTCACTCGCCGTACTCCCGGGGAGCACTATTTGTCTCACAGGAACATGCTGCAGGCCGAATGTCAAGCAATCACAGGCTCCAGACTCAGTTGACTGTTGTTAATAATTCCTTGTAGTTCACAACCTTTGTAACCAGCCGAGGCTTCATTTCCCTAAGCAACTCAGCAGGCAGCTATCAGGAGATGTGTGAAAACAGAGATAAAACAAATATATTATTAAACAAATAGCCACAGGCTTAGGAAATGCAGAACTTTCAAGTTTCAGAGGGTAGATGTTCAGGTTCACATTGCGATTCGGGACCCCGCGCAGTACTGGCTGGCGTGGTGGGCGTACAGAGCGCAGTGTGCTGGAGTCCCCCCAGCCTCACCCAGAGCTCAGCAGCAACCAACTGAACTCAGAAGAAGCAGTATGTCCAGTGTGGTTTCTCACAATAACCGGATCCATACAAGCGAAGCAATCCTGAGAAGATGCCCTCAGCCATCAGTAAAACTGAAAATCCTCGAAAACTGGGAAAATGCTTACTGTACTAATCTGGGATCCGTTGGGTGACGAGTGAAAGAAGATCAAATTTTTTGGGATTCATCCTAAAAGATACTATCATGCTCTTTTCTTAAGAGGCTATCATCTGCTGGGGGGGGAAAAGCCGTAAAAAACAAAAACAAGTTGCTCTCATTGGGTCAGCTTGATTGCGATCTCTGCTCATTTTGCCGTCAGTGAAGGGAGCTGTAGCTCTAGCCACTGAGCAATAGAAAAGAATGAATGTATTAATTGCTAAGCTGTATTAAGAGTTTAAGTAAATGATAAGTTTGGAATTTCCTTTAATGGCTTATTTACTATACTTACAGTAATGTTTTGAACTATGTACTGAACTTTTAGATCTGTCATAAGACTTTTCTTTGCCTGGAGACACTTAACATGTCAGCCTTCTGCCGTGAGCTGTTTTTGCTGTGCAGTGTTGAGGATTTACTCACTCTCACTCAAACCGGCACAGATGGGATTGTTCTTACAGAGCAATCTTGTTTTCAGTAAGCAAGAACAAAAGTTTCAGTTAGGAAACAAGTTCAGGTTTCCTAGGGTGAGATGAATTTTACCCTATGAAATCTTCTTAAAGCCAGTGAAAGGCTTAATTTTCCTGTTCCTTAAGAAGAGCAAAGATGAATTATGAGATTTGCAGTAAGAGTTGCAATAGTACTTGTGAAGTAGCTCCTGTGAAGACATAGGGCAAGGTGTACAGAAAGCTGATATACTTAGAAAATACGGACAAGCTTTTAGACATTAAAGTGCCTCTTCAGTCAGAAGAACTTTCAGTATTTTTTTATACACTGAGATGCGTTTGCTGAACCCTGACACAGGAAATACCATACAGAGAAATTTCTGTGAAAACTCTTGCGGACTGACAAGAATTACGTAGGAGATGCCATTGTCTCAGTGGACTATCCAGTGGGATTTTGACTATAGCAGAGATGGGGCAATGCACGTGTGACAGCATTTCTGACCTCTAAA
The DNA here is from genome assembly GCF_000708025.1 of Charadrius vociferus. Classification (NCBI taxonomy): domain Eukaryota; kingdom Metazoa; phylum Chordata; class Aves; order Charadriiformes; family Charadriidae; genus Charadrius; species Charadrius vociferus. The sequence continues at coordinate 1,360,439 of NW_009648043.1, forward strand.
TATTAGCTTTGCCTCAGTGTAACTCGTATTTTTGCATGATGGGCTATAGCTTTGGGGCTTCAGGAGAGGTTACAGAAGGGCTTTAGTCAAATAGTAATGCAAGGGTGGCACAGCAACTTAAGCAATAACAGTTCATTAACTAGCTGGAGTCACCCTGCTACTCTGACCTCTTTGGTAACCAAACAACTCTGGATAGTTTGAAAGCCTCACTCTACAGCTGCACTTACACAAACCAGGTTGCCCCAAATGGTGTACTGCAAGTGTGCTAAGTCAAGTTAAATCTTAAGCTTTGTGAGTGGGTATTATATATGATACTGAGCAACTTCAATTTAGCAGTGATAAACATATTAATTCATTCCAAAACACTATCTAATTTGACTTTAAAATTTAAGTAACAAAAGAGAATTCTCAAAAGAAAAAAGAGCTCAGCAGAAGGGACTGTGCCATTCCTTTATAAACCCCTATTGCTTCAACAAACTCCAATCTGTTTCATTGAAATAATGTTTATTTCATTTAAAAAGACCTGATGATTAGCTAGGCTAAGAGTCAACCAACTTAACTTTAAACATCTAAAAGACGGACATTTCAGTCTGAGCTAGTCATTTTAGCTTTGCCTTATAGTCAGAAGCCGGCAACAAGGTGATTCATGTGACCCGTCTTCCAATTGCTACCTGAACATGAGACAAATCCGTCTCTGCCTATTTCTCCTTGTTGACTATAAAGAGAGTTTAGGGTGAATAGTTCAGTCTTAGATCTTTAAGTTTTAGATGTGTAAGTTATGGTAGACTAAATCTTATCCTTCCCCTATCTTCCTGCCTATATTATTTTTTTTGTTACATTTTCTTCTGTATTCACTCTGCCTCAGCAGTAAAATTTCCTCAGCATATCTTGGGAATTGATTCTGCAGCATGGCAGATCAGAAGTCACGTAGCTTACCCTGATACTCAGTAATATCAAATTGCTTCCATAGATCATCTCAGAAGCAAATGTCTTAAAACATTCAGCTGTCACTGGCTTTTTCTGGTTCTTTCCTTTTCTTTTCTTTTTTTTTTTTTTTTGTTAGTCTCTTTTTCTATGTAATTATTGTGTAATAGGAACTCTGAAAGTTTAAATTATCAAGCCATGCATGTAATGATTGGAAAAATACATAACAGTAACAAAGATTTCAGTAGTGTAATAAAAGCAGTAAATAATTTGTTAATTTTCTTACCTCAGTCCTTGAACCTTGGTGGTACTATGTGGGAGCTTGTTTTAGGGATGAAAGAGGAGCTCAGTTCTCTTACTTGTTGAATCTTTGAGGTTTATATTTTGTTTGAACAAGAAGCCAAGGCAGTGGCTACTTTGGTAGCATTAAAATAGCAGAAAACATGAACAAGAGAGCATGCATAGCAAATAAAATGGTTTATTTTCACACAATCCATGATGATCTAGAAAATCATTACTAGCCATATTTGTTGAAAAAAATCCCCCTGACAACCCTTACCAGACTGCCTGACTTCTGGCCTTATTTTGCAAATCAGCGCAACACAAAATAGTACAGAGCAATCAACTTCATCAAACATATTTTTCCCTCTGTTGTTACTGTTACCTTAATACAAAAGCTCAAAAATACATAGTCAGAAATGTAAATAACATTCTTCAGTTGTACTGCATTTGGTTTTTGGCAATTATGTTAATTTATTATATGTGAAACATATTGTATTTATTATATGTGTGTACTGTATAACTTGCCACATTTCTGTTCAGCATGTGTTACTTTAAGATTTGTTAACGACACAGTAATTGCCATGTTTCTCTGAGCTGAGTTGTCATAACCTGTCTGAGCTCTACAGAAAGACTGGCTAATACAAGTTCCCATTGGGAAAACAAACAGAAAGGAGGACAAAAAAGAAAACCAAACTGCAACAACAGCAAAATATGACTATCATTCCAAAATTACTTATAAAACACCAGAAACAGTACAAATTTGTGTGAAAATATGGCATTATCTACAGGGAAATTTTGTGGCATTTTTTGTTCTGTTTCTAGTCTGCATAGCCCAATTCTCAACACAAACTACTGCAAACCTCAAACAGGATCCCACAAAGTTGGTTCTCAGATGTATTCACCTGGAAAGCAAATAAAATGCAGGCTCGTTTAAAGTCTATAGAAAAGCTGCTGGGTAAACTGCAGGTAGCTGAGGAGTCTGACAAGGACTGCAGTGCTCTGTGGTATATTCCCACAGTCTTCTGTGCTGGACAGAAGATGATGTTTCTGCTTCACAGCAAATTTGGAGGTTTGGGATTTGCAGGGTTGAAACAAAACATTCAGAACACAGTCTCAATATGTGGTTGTACCAAAACACAGGTCAAAAGCTTTTTATTCAGAAATCTCATTGAAAGCATCTTCAAAATCTGTTCAGCTCCATTAATGATTCAGCTTAAATAAAACAACATCTTTCAAGAAAAATGCATTTTGTCAAAAACTGCCTGACCAACTCTGCTCTGTGTTTAGAGGGGCCACTTAAAAATAGGTTTAAAGGCATTTTTAGAATTGCAAATTAGGGGAAATCTATTTACTTGAGAAGTGTAGATCCATAAATAATGCCGAACTTCTATCTTCATCTAGCAAGAACTGGTATTTCTGACAAGTTGCAATTACTTTTCAAGGACAAAAGCTGCATGTGACTTTTCAGGACAAACCCTTCAATTCCTGCTCAGAACTCAGCAACCTTTCTGTTACTGACCTCTGCTACAGAGCTATCTGCCTTTTTTTTTTTTTTTTTTAGCTACCTGACCTTTTGCAGAAAAAATAATAATCCTAACAAACAAGAAATGTACTACAAACAGAATAGCTTATAGATCTGCCCATAGAGCAACTTTCTGCTAACAGTTTGTTTCTCTGCTGTTTACTTGTAGTTTCCCTGTTCTCCTCCGCCTGCTAGCATCTGTGATAATTGCTTTGTTGTGTTATGTTTTCAGAAAACCTCTCCTCTGGACAATATCCTTGTATTTTTACATATCTGAAGACCGTCTTGCTCACAGTTGGAGCATTAATAATAAGAGAGAGGACTTGACATGCTCACCAGGATTTCAAAATGACCTTGCAGAGAAATGGGGTTGTCTCTGGGGCAAATTTACAAGGATTAAAAAATGTAAAAATTTCTGAGTTGAGTTACATTCTTTCATGAGATACCTGTTCTCAAAAAATGGATTTCAGAGTGAATGAAGAGAGATACCCATTTCTGCTTCTGACAGAACTAACCAGGAAGCTCTAGTTTATACACAGTGTTAATTAAGTCACTTGAAAAAGACACAACCATAAAAACCTCAACTTGTATTGTAAGTTTTTCATACTAAGCCATTCTCTCATAGTTTATGCTAGTTTGGACCAGCACAATTATAGGTGGCTAGGCTAAATATTAGCAATCAGGATATGAAGAGACATTGCTAAGGAATTCTCTCTAATGTCTTTGGGTCAAAAATGAGAAGATCATGTAAGACCGAAGCTGAATTGTCCACTCTGTGAACCTTCCATCAAGGCTTGAAATCAGTTTTTTTAGCCACAATTAAATAAGACCTCATACTTCTTTAAGTGAGAAAGTGCATAGTAAGTGCTTGTGAGAGATTATGAAAAAGGCTGATTTTAAGAAATAAATTTTAGTAGATTAAATATCTCCATCTGAAAATAGTTCCAGATTCAGACTAATAGGAGTTGAGGAAACTATCTTCTCAGCCAGTGTATATCTGAATTTAGGAAGCCTAAAGCACTTTTTGCCATGCTATTATCAGACCTTAAATGTATTAAAAGTACAAAAATCCTTCAAATGACTTTCCCCTGCAAAATGGTTTCTTGTTCTGAGGTACCTGGAAACAGGTCTAGTTTTCAGCCGGAGTAGTGTTTTATGTGTTACAGTCTCCCTAGGAGAAATGCGGGCCATGAGGAAAGCATGGCTTGCAGATATTTGAAATTCCGTTTAGGTACACCTGTGCAAGCAAACCCCAGGGGATAGGATCTTCTAGATACAACATATTGGCCATCAGACTGCTGTGGGATTGCTGTCACTTCGAACATGTGGTATGGGTAGGAGCACAAGAAAGAGTGATCAATAATCCAGGCAGTACCAATTTCAAATTGTTGAAAACTCACAAATGTATTTGGAATGTTTTGGACCCAACAAAGCAGAAATCTCCAAAACTTTGTTTTCTGGTAAGTTTGTCAATATATTCTACCTAGAGAAGATGTATTGTTAGGTGATAACCCAAGAAATATTTAGGAAAGGAGCACAGTTTTTGAACTGGATTGATTAATTCAATTGACAACACAGAAGTAATTTAAAAAAATAATAAATCTACTTTTTCTGACAGACAAGTTCCTACCCTCAAGCCAATTTTATGTGCAGCCTAGACATATCATTTCAGATGGAAGGTTTTTGTGTGCTACCATAGGATGTAATTCTCTGAAAGAAAGAAGAGTTATGCAAATGTAAAACGAAATAGTCTATTTTAGATAAGTGTACATGTCATATCTTTCTTTATTCCAGTCTGAGAACCTTTAAAAGCACTTTAGAGTAGTTAATATTTTGTCTCCACTGACCTGTGTTGATCTTGCTCAAGATTTATGATCAAATATAGCATTTTTCAGAATCAATAGTTTGCTGGTCAGAAAGGATTTCCTCAAGCACGTACAGCTAGGAGGCTGCCTGAAGATGCTGAACACTTTCCTGCCCTGCAGTGAAGGGCCATGGGGGATTTTATCATAAGGTCAGTTACTTACGGGTGGATGGAGTTTTCAGGTCTTTTGCACAATTACTTTGGTCATCAGTTTCTGTAACCAGAAAGGAGCAGGAAATCAAAATATCTCAGTGAGGTTATTCAACGCTGGTGTCAAATTCCTATTATAAATTGTTGTAACTGTGTTTCCTTCAAGAAAGCAGTGTTGATTTACCTCAGCTGAGTGTGTATTGGAAGGTCTCCTTCCTCTCACTTTTTGGATATCATGTTGTAGAAAAACAGCATTTTGTATTATCTTTGGAATTTCTTGAGAGATTAACAATTTCCATTGAAATCTTTACTGCTAGACTGTACTGCTATTTGCTTACTGCTATTAATTTGCTAAGTAAGATCCAGCTAGTGGTTGAAACCACAGGGATGGGACGCCCAGGAGGTCTGCAAGTGGCAGAGGGGAGTGAGACAGCAGCAGTGCAAGAGTGAGACCTCCTCTCCCCTCCAAATGCCAATGTTGACCAGAAAGAAGCATGACCCTGCTTGCCTCCTCCCACCAATGGACTCAAAGGGGAACCATGGCGAATAACCTCTTCTGCCCTCACTTGAATGAAATGCTTTTCTAGTGACACATTGACTGGGCCACCCAATAGCATCAGCTATCTAACATACACTTTCTGAGAGGAATTTTAAAAGTTGTCAAGCAGCTAATTTCTGTTGAAATCCTGTTGTATGTTAGTGCTTTTTATAACATCTCATTCATTCATGTGAGTAGATACCTCACTGTGGAATGAACACTATCTCCAAAGAATCCAAAGAGAATGTTTTGGGGATCCAGTACAGCTCTGCATACTATACCTACTAACACAGCTGTACTGAAGGGATGATGAAATAGCTACCAGTAGGAAATAAACCATTTGGAGAAACAATAAAAAGGATAAGCAATGCATAAATCAAGAGAAAGAGAAGGTAAATTGAAATCTAGGCAATAAGAAAAAAATATTACTCGATCATTTGATTAAATGAGAATTCAATGGGCAAACGAACTTTTTATTGTTTCTTGGGATGGTATAACGTATACTTTGAGTAAGCTTCCTCAGAAGGTAACAAAATGCAGGCTCTGCATTTATGGATGCTAAATATGCTAATAACTGTCTGCTTTCCCAGGCTTAGACTCTAATACATTCTCAAAGAGAAACATTTCTCTGGCTCAGCCATTTTTGAAGTGTACATCTAGATGAAAGCAGTACACCATTAATGTCCACAAAAGGCATTAACAGAAAATTTAGACGTGGGGCAGAGATTTGGGATTAACTGAATAAACATCCTACTATAATCAGAACCCAGTGAGTGTTAGATATTCTCTCTCCTGCACCAGAAGCATCACAAGCAGGAGGCAGAAAGAAATGGATTCCTCCATCTAGTATCTCTCTCTGTTATCTTCTCCTATATTTGTGCTCTGGCCCTTTTTTCTCAGAATTCCTCAAATAATCACAGTTCTTAGCTGATCTGTTCTGAGGCTTAAATCTATTTCTTTACAGGAGATATTATTGTAGGACCATACAAATTTAGTAGACGTATTTTTTGTTCTACCTTGATTGTACTAGATTAGATGCTGGACTATCTTCTGCTCATAGCTACTTACTGCTTAGTTTTGAACACATAGTCAACTTTCACATAATTTTTAGCAACCGGCATTTATTTATTATTTTTTAAAATGCTTTCCTACTTGTTATTTTTTCAGTACTCAGCTGGTCGTATACATTCTCAGTGAGCTGCTTTGTTGTGTATAAATGTATACTATGATATCCGCCTTAAACAAAAGAAGGATTTCATCTGTCTGATTTTTAATCATCTCATGTCTTTTCGGTTTTGTTTGTCTTGCATACCCTGAATTTCTGTTACAATCAAATCTGGGGTATAATGAATGAAAGACTGGCCCTTACTAATTATCTCTCAAATTGGCTCTTGTACAATAAACCACTGAATATTATTGAAATTAACAGTTCTACTCAGGATTAAAATTTACCAGCTAATTAATACTTTCCAATCTTCTCAAGTTTGCCTATTTCTCTAATTTGTGCTTCTATAGATAGGTCTATGATGCTGCATCATTTCACAATACTTACATTTCTTGTTCATCTGTGTTTTTATGTGTTCTTTAGTATGCTAATACACCTTCCTTGGTACCTGCTTTCAGGGAAAGTGTTAGTGCTTATAAAAAGGAAAAGAAAGAGGGATGGAGAGCCTCCTTTGCAGGCCTGGGCATTGTTGTCCCCCCAGTGCTCTGTCCTTGCTCTATTCTGTTTGTGTTTGTGAAGTTCATTTTTTTCCCCTCACCAGATGGTTTTCTACATCATGTGACATCGGCATCACGTTTACAGGTTCAGGCTATATGTGCACCAAGTATCCAGGTAGCTGCCAGTTATATATTAAAGCTTTGAGTGTTATTAGCAACTTTAATTAACAGCATGTGAATCATGTACTCACATGTCATCTAGTTATGACCAGTTAGCTGAAACCTTAGCTACGTTACAGACTAACAGCACCTGAGAGAACACATTATGCCAAAGCATTTCTGATTTGTGAAAGAAACAACTTTTACAGAGCTGTAATTAAATATATAGTTAGATACGTTTCCATCATCAACTAACAACTAGTGAACTGTCCATTCAATCAAAAAGGTACTGATTTAAATGGAAGTCAGTTGTACAGTTTATTTACATGGACACGGATCTAGTTCAAATGGGTATCGAACTGGGGCCTTTTAAACTGTTTCATCTGAACAAGCATGAACAACCTTCTACTAATACAGACAGTTGAGGCACAATGAGGTTATTTTCCTTAAAGGAGAAACAATGACATTACTAAAATAAATGTTTTCTGGAATTTCTGACAGGAAGCACCTTTTATATCCTGTTGTATTCTCTTGTATAGGCACAGGTTTTTCCCAAACTTTCACTAAGATTAATAAAATAAATCTGACATTTATGTGTTACAGAGATTCCCAGAAACCTCTGAGCACCAAAATGTATATCACCTTCCCCCACCTAAATTACTTGGTCTGTGTTAAAAGCAAATAATAGAGTAATTAAAGAAAATACATATGATAAGGTAATGGAAATCCCCTTGTTACTTTAAATATCTGATTGGGGAACTGAAATATTCTAGAAAATGTTGAGTGTTCCCTCCGCTGATATACATGATTAAGTGCCCTTCGATGATGCATGAAAGTGAGCAGCCAGTGATGTGAAGTCCTACGGGCATCTTGTGCCTTTTCCTGAGAAGCTCTGTGAGGATGGGTCAGGGAGCCTGGGGATTTAGGGTCTCTCCAGTTTCTCATGTTGGCTCTCGTCAATGGGAAGAGGGGGGGTCTGTAAGCCGTCGGGTGGAGGATGGCTTCCCCAGGCCCTGCTGACCCAGCAGCTCTGGGGAAGGTTAAGCCTGAGTAGTGTAATGACTTTTCCCTGTGTTTGTCCTGAGACTTCTCCTCTGCCCCAATTCCATACGCTTTATCTTTTCTCCAGAGAGTCATTCCTTACTCCTTCTGGGCCTGATCCCAGAAGCTCTGGGATGACAAGAAATCACGGAAGAGAGTTGCACTAATTTTAGTAGGCTTGGGAACAGCTCCTGTGGAAATCAGAGAGAATGAGCCCCTAAAATACCTAAAGAAAAAGATGAAAAAGCTATAGATGAAGTCTTATTTCACAATAAATTGAATAGGAATATTTATTATTACTGTAATTTACTTGAATAATGTTAGTATTTAACTTTATGTATTCTTGAGTATTTCTAGCAACCAGAAAGATATTTTAGCAAACAGAAAGCATTTTGATTATGTCACGATAAGGTCTTTTTGAAACTTTTGTGGAGTTATATTTTGTATTTATGCTTCTAAAAAGAATTCAGTAAAGAAAAAGTCTCTTTAGCACAATGATGCACTAGGATCCAGGCATTATATGGTGTTTGTTTAATATTTTCCTTCCCTAGTCTTTGGGTTTTCACTCTTCCTGGCAGAAATTAATAATTTGATTCCCAGTGTAAGTGTCATGCACTTACTAATAACTCAAAAAGAAAAAATGCATCAAAGCGATCTCTTCACTAAGGTGGTTTGTGTTGCAGTACATATAAATGGGTTTAGGTAACCAAAAAGTAAATCACAATGATGATCTCCCAGTCTGTTCTCTCAAATATGCACACTCAGACACACACACACACTCACACACATACATACATATACAAGTATTTATGTATGTATTTTTTCAAATTTCTAAAAAAGATGAGTTTAAATTTGTCGATCACTTAAAATGACTTTTCTGTGTATGAAGATCTCACTGAAGTTAAACTGGCCTGTAGAAATTGATTTTTCTTCTTGCTGTTGTTCCTCTCTTGCCCAAGGAAGGTGTGGCCAAACTTCTGGACCCAACAAGCCATGTACTTAAGTCTTCACCTAGCAGAGAATTGTACCTCATTTTCTGATGAGGCGAAAGATGACAGTGGTTACCCACTAGTCCACTTTACTGTGGAGGGCAGGTGGAGCAACCATCAGGACTTTGGATGGTTTGCCAGCGCCTGCCAAAGCTGATATTCCAAAAAATGGTTGTGCCTGTACTGCAACACCGCTGCTCTCCTCTGTCCACACTTGCTGTCTGGAGGACTCATAGATAAGATGTCCTGAAAGTCCTACCACCTACACAGTAGGGACTTCTTGTATTTCCTGAAGCTCAGGAGTCCCTCATGGTGGTGACCATGCGGTGAACTTGGATCCAGTTCACAGGTAAGAAGACTGTGAAATGATTCTTTATTGAGTAGGTTTTGGTGTAGAGGCCAGAGATAAAAGGTGATGCTCTCACAGTGACATCTGTTGCTACACAGATGGGCTGTTGTGTTCTGCACTAGCTGGAGCTGTTTCTGGATATGTAGTCTTCATTTCTATGCTTCAAAGCACTTCCATTATTTTATTTGTCCATTAACTGAAACTGGAAGAAAAGAATTTACATGTAAATGTTCAGTAAACACTGGGGAGTCTCTCTTTGCTGGACCAATCCATTCTGGTGGAATACCTGCTCACTGAGGTTTTATTGTCTGGCAGTGGCAGACCTCACCTGACGTTGCGGATGATACTCTGAAATGGAGTACCTGCCACCATAAACACCAATATCACCTTTTTCTTTGCCCCTCCTCCTGCACTCCACAATGAGTCAGAATTGGGGTCCCAGAAGCAAAGAGAAAGGCCTTAGCATTTGTATTTGTGATTATCTTTCCTTCTGACAGTAATGTTTGATCTTATAGTCACAAAGGCAGCTTCAAAAATAGGATAGGTTAAGGTGGGAGTGGTAACCAAAACCAGAGAAGAATGAGTAAGAGGGTGTGGGCATATGTGCAGAGGAGAGATGTTCAGAGTCACTTCTGCAGCGTTTATCATTTCATGCCTAATAATAAATTTATGCTCACAATACCCTCACAGATTAGGAAGCATTCATTTGTGTGTGTGAGAAACAAGGAGAAAAAAATGAGAGAAAGTAAAAGACAAAATTCTTAGGGAACTCCCAAAGGACCAGATATTTATTGTTACTTAAGCTATGCAATTTGATATTCACTTGTCTCATCAGATGCAGGCGTATCTTCCTTATGATGTTACAAAACTCTGTGTTCACTGACACTAACCCTGACTCCAAATCCACAAAGCGATACCTTGCCTATAAATAATTACTCCAAAATAAAAGAAATATATACTTCAGTATTTATTTGCAAAGAAGTAACAGAACTTAACAGGGATGTAAATGCATTTCAGCTTGGGCATAAAAGGAACACAGTTACTGAAACTATGAGGTGGTCTAGTGCTTCACCTGTAACTGAAGTAGCAAATTCAGAGCCATTTATTATTGAATTGTTGTTGCTTCTAGGTCAGGCTTTATCAAGAAAGTAATATTTAATTAGATGAAGACCAAGAACTTTGAGTGGGAAACCCCCCTGAACTATTCTGATCCTGTGGTTGGCATAAATTCTGCTTCAGTGACTGAACCCTACTGTGAACTTATCCACATTTGAACGTGGTAGGGAGATGTGGTTATCTGGTTATCTGAGAGAACAGATATGTCAAAGAAACAGGATTTGATCAGAACATGCCAATTTTTCAAAACCTAATCACATCACAGGAGAATACAATTTTGGATAAAATGTGGAGGGGGGTAAGCTGAGGGTAGAGTTTCTGGTCAGCCTGGGAAGACCCACTCCAGAATTGTGCTTGTCAGTACCTCTCTGGTCATCAAGAGAGCAAGAAAACACAGACTTGAATCTTTCTCTCTTGCATCCCAGATGAATGCCCTTAGCATAGACATAGTTCCCCCCTCTGAAATGCTTTGAAATGTTTTGGTTTCACAATGACATTATGAACATTTTTGTAATCTTGAAATATTTCAAAGGTCAGACAGTTCATTCCCTGCTTAGCCCTGTTGTGCCTGTGTCTTAATCAAGCTCTGCCCATTAATATAATTCATCCAGAAATAATGCATGTAGAAAAAGCCAGCAAGTACAATCAGTGAAAAGGTAAACAGCTAACTGCCCTGGCTAGTGATCAGTGTAGTCTTATGCTGAACAGCCTGTAAAAAAACCCTAACTTACCTATGCAACGCTTACACATGCTTCTGTCTTCAGATATGAAGCATTTTGTAAACAGTAAGCTTTAATTCAGGATGCCTGTTCTTCTGAAAAGGGCTTAACTGAAACACTTGTTTAAGTGTCCTCCTAATTAGAGGCTAATTGATGAAACCTCCTGACTTTCCTGTGAAGAATTGGGTTTTTCTTCAGATGAGAAAATGGAAGCCAGACAAGTTGTCTTGCCAAAGATTGCACAGGGAGTTACAGACAGAGCAAAGATCTGAGCAGCCCTCACATCTCTCCAGACATTACTGTTTCCCCAAGATCTGTGCAGCCTTATTTCATGTATTTATATTACGTTCACGGGCTAACTGGCAGAGCTGCATCATAGACTTTGAAGTCAGGAAGTGTGGTAGACTACAAGGATACAAGCTGACAACTTTTGAAACAGTCTCTAATGTCTCTTTATGGGTCAGGACACAGCAGAATAAATGAGAACCTGGATACTATTTTATTGACACCTTTTCCTTGCAATTCTCAGACCTTGTAAATCTCTCCAAAAATCCTCATTTCTGCACATCAGACAAAGAGAAAGGGAGAAGCATTTTCTTTGACAGAGGTCAAGGATGTTTTTCACTTTCATCTACAGTTCTGGCAGCCAAGGGAAATCCAGATTCATGAACAAGGAAAATGATTCTTATGGTCGATTAATCTATTGCTTTAATTCCCTTCGGAGTGATTGCTGTGATCCCCAGGTGTTTTTACCCTGAGCAGGGACTGCCTTTCTTAGTCTTTGATGACAGCCTGACAAATTCCTTATGGACAAGTGCTCACTAATACACATGTTAATGCACTAGCCACACAGCAAAATATTTGTTGGCTTAACTAAAAGCCTATGTATTATTGGTGTGGAAGGCCTAATGTCATAGTTCTGTAAATAGAGCTGGCCAATTGTTGTAGCTGTGTATGAAGAAAATTATACCTTAATAAAGTATTTTCTTCAAAATATTTCATTTCAAACTATACTTCTGTCTTTGACAGCAGCAGCTTTTCTGAATAAAGCAGGGACTTCTGCAATGAATTTATAGGCACATTTATCAAAACCTAGCAACACCGCAGTACTAATTTGGGATTCAGCACTTTACCAAATGTGCTAGAAAGTAGCAGCAGGAGATGTTCCCAATTTGTGAATGAATTCAGTGCTCAGGGAAGTGAATGAGCCAAGAATAGCCTGGGCAGAGGGAGGTGTGTGGTTCCTCACCCAGCTTTCCCTCTCCTCCACAAGGCAACCCTTTCGCAAATTTGGACCCATGAATGCTGAGGGTTGGTTTCAGAAATTACTTCTTTTCTGAGCAAAAATATCTTACATGGAAAGTAGGGTCTGAAATGGTTAGCCTCAAAGGAGTATTTGTTTTAATCAAGCGTATTTGATTAAAGAATATCCAGCAGAATATCTATGGCCTAAAGATTCTTGAATTTGCCTTCTTACACAGTTTAGTCATCTTTCTTTTGATTTTGTCTTTTTCTGACCATCGGAGACAGTAAACTAATCCTTTCCGTTCACTGGCACAGATTCTGGCTCTGTTCTCTCCCAGCTGCTCACCAAGCTTCCTACTTCACCTTTGTACTGCTGTAGCATTTATGTTCAGCTTTTTCTTACATTCTCACATGTCTTCTCACAAGTCCCCTTCTTTCAAAGGACATCTCTCTCTCTTCCACTGGTTTTATATTTAATATTAAATCCCATACTTAATCTTTCCCTGACTGTTTTTTTATATAGATAAACTGAATGGTTACAAATAGTAGCAACATGAAAGAAAAGCTTTTTAAAATGATATCTCTCATTTGAGATTGGCATGAGAGCTGTTTGAACATATTCTTCAGCAGGGTCAGCTAAGGTTTTCTGCTTTTTATTTTTTTCTAGTTCTCTCTTTGACCTGTTTCTTTCTTTCTACTCATTCTTGCTTCAGCTCCAAAACAGATGAAAACACAGAGATTTAATCCATACACATAAATTTAAAAAAAAAAATGAGGGAGTATGTTTTTCCTTGAAATCGTCTCTACTTATGCAGATATTTAGCTGATATTGAACCACAGATAGTAACCACAGAGTGACCATGTGCTTTCCTTCCTTCCCAGGAGTCCTGTTAATCAGACCCTCAGCTTGCACTAACTGATACTGTTTTGTTGACTCAAAGGCAATACGCTGATTTGCCGCAGCTGAAATATTGCCAAATGACTTCATGTTTCTTTGGTTGTGTTCCTTACATTCTCTAGTAGGGATATCACAACAGTAAATTCACAAAATGAATTGTCACACAGCAAAGTAGCAGGGCAACAGATCTATTTCACACCTGTGCACTGAAGTGTGGTTCTTCTGTTGTGTAGATGGGCCCAACATGTTTCACACCGGCATGTAGAGAAAAGCTCTTGTGCTGACAGAGTAGGTGTACAAGAGTAATTCAGGGCTGAGAAATCTGTCAAGAAAAAGGCTCTGAGAAGCTATTCTGCTCAGCAGCAATGTAGGTAAATACACATATATTTGTGCTGCTGGATCACTGCTTCATTTAGTTTCTTGAAATTGTACATAGAATGTATTTAAATTTTTATGCAGGAATCCAAATTTGTACTTCTAATTTTCCCCGCCTTCTTAGCTCTGCTTCCCTGTCTCTTATCAACAAATACATCAGCTTTAGCCTTCTAAAAGTTAAGCATCTCTTCTAAGCTAGTCGATTGCACTCCCTCTGTGGTTGACAAGAAGAGCTTCATTCCACCCAAAGATACTTAGCTCTCTGTATACATTTCCGTAGTTTACACACAGAAGCTAGATAAGCCTACACACTGAAATTTTAAATAGCTGAAACTGCGTGAGAACAATTTCATCATTTGTGACGATCTCGCGCAGCAAAGCAAGGCTGTAGTGGTAGTACAGACTCAAGTATTTTGTGTGCAAACAGGAAACACCACAAAGCAAAGCCAGGATGTTTATACACTCCACAAACGTGTATTAACACACTTTTATGGATACAGACACACTACTACATTCGCACCTAAAAATCACAGGAATCACTATTACAATCTATCTATTAACCATATCATTGAAATATCCTTTCATTTTTCTGACATGATTTCAGTTTAATGCTTCCACTTTCCCAGTGAATGAGGACAGCTTTATCCCAGGCACTTCATGACCCCACTCAAATCCCATCTAAAAATTGAATTTATTTGTAGCTCCATGGGTAGTAGAAAACACAGTCTGAGATCAGTGAGTTGAAACTGATTTAGATTAGTTGGTTTTTTATTCTTTTCCCAAATCCAAACTTCTGTATTTCTACTTTTTAACGTAATGAAGTAGATGGAATTTGTTCATTTGTTTAATTTCATACAGTATTTTCAGTACTTTATAAATATGCTGGTCATAGTAATGGATATGCATACTTGCAAAGAAAAAGTGTTGTCAGGTTTGAATACTCAATGGCTTATATATACATAGGATTCATTTCCATTATAGTCTGAAGCTGGTTTTCAACACTCAGCTACGAAAAGACATATAGTTCATTATTCCTGGAGATCCAGCCAGGTAGATGCAACACTGGCAGTCCCAGCAGTGACAGATCTGATGTATCCCATCTGTTGGGAGCACTAAATGTGTCCAGTGGAACTGGGTAAACACAGCAAGAATAACACAACGTAGGAGCACCAGACTCATATACAAATCACCTTCGCCTTGCAAAATGAAAAACATTTTTCTATATTTTTGAATGTCTAGAAACCTGAACTGCTGGATATTTGTAAATCTAGGGAGTCCATAGCCAAAATTGTAAGGTTACTTACTATGGGAAGAGGCAAAGTGCCACACATAGTGATGAGAAAGAAATGTCTGAATGACTAAGGGAACAGGTACCAGTTCATAGAGAAAGACTTTGGAGATACAGGTGATCAGATGTGATTTTAAGTCATTATTGCCCTACTTTTGCAAAAAGGTGAACCTTATTCTAGGTTAGGTAATCAGCAAGTCATATGAAATAATCCTTCCACTCCACTGAACATTTGTAAGGTCTCAGCTAGATTATTGTACCTGGGCGTGGGTGCAACAGCTCTGAAACAATGGACACTAACTGAGAAAAAGTTACCAAAGGTCTGAAAGCCACAGTAAGCAATGGAAGAGTTAGCTCTGCTTATTGTACAGAGCACAGAAAGTGGAATGTGAAAACAGTTTTACAGTTCATATGCTGCAAAGGGGACCTGTGTGCTCCCTGTGGTGTCCATTACAAGACAAGAAGTGGTGGCTTTCATTTCAAAGTGTGGAAAACCCAGGGAAGGAGCTTTAATGGAATGGATCATGAGGTACAGGAATAGATTGCTGGGAGGGAAGCTGGAGATTCTGGGACTGAAGTTCTTTTAAAACAGGTTTGAAAGACATCTCAGGAATGACACAGTTCAGCTGCTCCTGTCTGGTTTGAGGACTGGCCCCCTCCACAGGGTTTTCTATAAATAGGTGCTGAAGGTGTACTCGGTCATCAAAACCAACAGGGTCAGCATGTATCTCAAACCCTGCCCAACATCAGCTGAAATAGTGTTCATGAAAAGGAGTCAAAGTCTTATGTCAAAATGAACATGAAATAAAGATTAAAATACCCGGAAATCTCCTCCCCATTAATCTTTGCTCCTCTGCCCCCAGTATGGATGAGAGCTGTCGCGTCCCCAGTTGCTGCCACCCTCTGCCACTGCACATCTCCTCCGACTTCTGCCCTCATTCCAGCATCTGCCGTGCAATACTGTGGGCACAGTCTCGCTAAACCCTACTTCTGCGTAAATCCCTTTGTGTTCCTGTATGGACATATAAGCAGCAGACTGTCTTTCATGAGTTGCAGGCAGCAGTGCCAAGGATGGCAGGGGATACACAACAAAATAACCGGCATTTGCCGATAAGGAAGGATAAAGTGTGTTTCAGTGGAATGATTATTATAAAAGGTAAACTACTATTACAGTTTTTTAGAAGTCATACCCCAAAAAACCCCAGCAAACTCTATATCTGGCCTCAGCATATACTCTTTATTTTAAAGGCTACAGTTGACAATGTGGCATACATATCTAATTAGAGAGTAGAAGGAAAAAAGTAAATGAAAAGGCCTGCTCCTCTGGGTCTGTATTTGTTCTCTTGTGAATGTTGGCACCCCATTTAATCCTTCCAGAGGTATGAATAAAGCAGTAGCATTTAAGCTGCTCAGAACTTATTCTTCACATGCAGACAAAAAAGAATTGATTCTCAGCTCCTTTAAATGAGACATAATAACACAAGGGAAATCTAGAAAAATGTAATTTTAACAAATAAAAGAAATTACCTGCCAAATATAATTGCCTACAGAGCAATGTTAAATATCTTTGAACTATTTTGAGTAATGGCAAGCACAAATGTATTCCTTACGACCTAGTACTTTGGTCCAGAACCAGTAGTAGTTAAAACATTGTTCACATCTTGTAAGTGATACAAAATCAGTACAGATGAGGGATTTTGGACATACAGGGGGCATATACTTTGAGGAAAGCTTTCCTTACAGACAATATTTTCATTCATACAAACAACATCATCATACAGAGACATCACTTATTATCAGAGTCTTTGAATCCAATCTTGTCCCTCCTGAAATTACTGTTGACTTCAATGGAGACAAGATATGGCTCTATATTTTTTAAGTATAAAGGCCAAGCAGATCTTCTGTCATGGGTATTCTCCATGTAGAGTAACACATGACAGGAAAAAATTTTCCCTACTTGCTCTTCATGTCTGTCTGTGTACCAAGCTAAACACAATCCTGGCTGAGAGCATGTAATGCATTTGATGTTAGGGATGCAGGATGGGTAAGGAGCGTGTCTGACAAGTCCTTAAAAAAGAAGATTCATCATGTTGTATTTTAAGCTTAAAATACCCTTCTATTCAGAAATACAATTCATCCTCATTTTTAAGGCTATTAATATTTTCCCAACAGCAAGTGGAAATAAGGAATGATACAAAATGTAGATGATCACAGAACAAGAACATTAGTTGCTAATTAACTTGGCTGGACCTGATATGATGAACTTGTGAGGATCAGGGCAGTTTCTATTAGATTTTTGAGAAATATCTCAGATCTGGTTCAGTCATAACAGACTCACTTCTTCAGGCACAAGATAGACACATTGTCTCTGAGCGCATCTCATTTGCATGTGACACATAAGTCCTTAATTCAAGATGTTCTTCATTTTCCTTCTCTTTCTTCTCTCAGAAAAAAGGAAAATGTTACCATGAAGCTAGTGAACTGAAGGACCTAATTGCAATGAATCAGGCATAAATGCATTTAAAGTACATGTCTCATCGCTGGCTTGATGTGCAGCACTTAAAGAATATAACTGTTCTGCATTTCTTAGTAAAATGTTCTGCCATCCTGCTTCTGCCATGCAGGACCCTCAGCAGCAGCGGTGTGTGCTGTACCACAGAGAAAGCAGGACAGATGAAGTTACTGAGAAGAAAGCATTCAGCTGAAGAAGCTGACCTGACTTCTGCACGCTTCTTCAGGAGAATCACGCTGTGAATAGGCATTAGGAAGGTATAATGTTGGGCATCTTGGGGCTGTTTTAGCTTTTGCTGTTTGCTAAGAGTGCCAGGGAGCAGCTGGAACTGCTTTTCACAGACACTATGGCCCAACAGTATCTTTTGCCTTGGCCCTCCTGCCAGTATCTTGTATCCTTAAGGCTTGCCTGTGCCTAAAAGGGACTACAGCTGTACTGCTACAGCTATGCAGTCCCTCCTCCCTCCGGTGTGGAAACAGCTTATACAAGAGCAGGAGTTCCTTTGCCAGTACCATTCTCAGGATAAGCTGCACAGACAAAGGAACTGTTTACTGGTTTAATGGAATCTGTTAGGTGGTTGGGTTTTTTTTTAACGTATTTACATTGGCTAAAGCGGTGAGATTGCTCTGCTCCTAATAGACTCAGTTACACCCGCAAAGATTCAAACTGTAGGTCTGCCTTGGGTGCGTAATTCAATGGCTAATTCAGCAATAGCAAGAAAAGTTCTGTCGGCCTTTTTTCTTTTGCTGAATGCCTAACATTTTTCAATGAAAATACAATATTGTATTAACAAGACCTCCCCAAAAAAATCCCAAATGGGTTACTCCTTAATTTTATGCAGTCTGCAGTCACACTTCTCTTTTTCACATGTTATTATTGAATAAAGATGTGGATTGCCAAAGTATATGAAAGGCTACCTTGGCCCTCAGGATTGAAATGGCTGCTTTTACCTATTCCAGACAGCATAATTATGTTAATTATGTACACTATTAGAAACGTTTTACATGACCTTTGAAAAGTCAGATAGGTTCAGAGCATTGATTTCAGGGGAAGTCAGATGCAGAATTGCTTTTAAGGATAAGCCTCTGCTGTAGTTCCACAAACACCATGAGCTGACGTAAAGCTCCTGTGGTGCATCCTGTACTCCTCCAGCTCAGCGATCTTCTCCTCCCCCCTCCTGCCCTCCGGCCCTCTCTTCCCCTGAGCTTATGTAAAAGTTTGTGCAACTGTATAGCAAACCGGAGCAGGAAAGTCATCAGGGTAAAACTAACTTGCCAAAGAAGTGGTTAATTTTAACCTGAATTAACTCCTTGACAGAGCTGACCATGTGGCCATACAGCCCAAATGTGGCTATGACAGGTGGGGAATAAGGCCCATGTGGGATGGCTTCTTCTGGCAGTGGTAACTCCAACAGTAAACCAAAAAGGAATCTTCAGAAACACAACAGGAATAGATCTATCAAATTTCCATCTTTTCACCTACTTCAGGATTGGAAAGTCACCCTGGCACTGTGTGCCTGATCCTGTGCTGTGCATAACCATCTCAGGATCCTCAGTGTGTGCAAAGCCCTTGGACCTAAATAGGAGAACTCATGTTTTTATGCATTCGTCGAATTGGTTTGTGTAACTCCACTGGCAAAAACACTGATTGTGGGTGTTACTTCTGACAATAAATCACAATTATGCTGAAACATCCTAATATTGATTTTATGAGAAGAAAAACGTGTCTTTTAGAATGCTGTCTTTTCAGAGACACCTGAATCTTTGTGAAGTCTGATGTAAAATACCCTTTGGGCAATTGGACAGTCACTGCTTATACATACCAATAAGAGGCTTCTGTAGCTACATTCTGTAAAGTAGGTCCTCTAAAGCTGATATGGTGAAAAACGCTGCCTTTTAAAAATTTTAATTGATTTTGGAATGGTTCTCAAGAGATACTACAAATATACATTTCCATCAAACATTGATCAGGCAAATATTGAGTTACTAGTAACTTAATTGTGTGATTATCAGAAAATATACTGTTTTTATTAGGCACAGAGAGAACACAGGCTTAAAACCAAAGGACTCAGTGGATCCCTAAATTCTCTGAGGCTGTCCCATCAGTAATGAACACCAGCTGTTCCACCCTACCGGTCAAACTCCCAGAGGGTAGGGCATGGTTTGTTTCATGCATTAGGCATTTGAAAGAGCATTTAACAGCAGTTACCAAGCTGCTCAGCTTTTCAAAGATAACAGAATTATTCTCAAAAACTGCTCCGTGACAGTCTTTCACAAAAAGAGTCAGTCAATAGATAGTCAAAGTTTTCTCAAATGTATATACCCATATATTTTAGTAGTTTATTTTAGCTGAAGATCAGCTATGTGAGACTGGCTTTGTTCTTAATAGCAGTGAAGGTTATTTGCGGTTTTGGAGAAAACAGTAGCCATTATATCAGGTCTGATGGGAAAAGTATAAAGGACCTGCTGAAAACTTTAAGTTCAGCACTGCATCATAATTGTGCCTTCCTTGTTTTGGGGAAAAAAAATGGTGTGTTTTTACTAAACTTACATCATATTTTGAGTGATTGACTAAATAGACTGGGTAAAGCCTGTTTCTCCGCACTAAGAGAAGGACTGAAAAATTTTATGAAAGGAAGGAAACCAGGACTACTTTTTATGTTGATCTGAATTCATGGTCTGTGATAATATTTTTTTTCCCTAATTTCAGTCTGTGGTGAGTCAGATTCACAGAACTATCAGGCCCTCATTTTATTATTTTTTTTTGTAAAATCAAGCCAACTGAAGCCATACCGATAGGAATTATAAAAAAGTCTTCCTGTTGAAAAAACTGTCAGACATCTGTACCCTGATGAATTAATTGCATTATAATGCAGACGGCATATATTATGAATAATTTCAGAATCTACTTAAGCACTGGCATGATAACAGAAAGGATGTTCACAGATGCCCTTTCCATCTCTTTCTTCATTAAAATAGTGAAGGAATGCAGCTGTAGGTACATCTGAAGCAATCTTCCTTTTTATGTTGTTAGTCAGTAAGGCTCTATTACATGCCAGCTGAAATCATTGGAAAGACTGCTACTTACCTGAAAAAGCTTTGGATAAGTCATTTGTGTAGTAGAATTTCACTCCTGATGAAGTCTTTGCCCTTGCCTGCAGTGCCTAGAGCTGAATTTTCAAAAAGCCTTGAGATGGCTGGAGGAAGGATTAACGTTAAATGATGAAACCCAGGAAGAGAAACAGGGAATGGATTCATCATCTTGCATCAGAAGAGGTTGAACTAAACCAGTTTCTGCAGGAAACACAGCCATTTGGGCAAGTTTGGATGGTGGAGAAGTATCTAGTGAGTATGAATTTTGTGTCCCCGAAGGAACATCTGAAAAAATGTGTTCAGCTGATGATCTAGTGGTGCAAACACGTAAAACAGATAGATCATTATGTGCCTGCCCATGGTTTTCCTGTCAAATATTCCCTTTTAGATTGTTTCTGCTCTTTTTGTTAAGCCACCTGCAAAATTGTCAGAAGGAAGTCCATCTTCTGAAGGAGCTTTGGGTAATGCAATGGTTATGGTGATAGCTTTGACTTACTACTTCCTTGATACATTAGTTTGTGTATGTCCAGACAGATTTTCACATGATCGGTAGTAGTCTTTGGAGGTGAAAACATAATATTTAAATAATTGATTATTTCTTGAGGATTTAACTATACAAATATTGGATACATTTTCACATGTTGCTTCTTTTGAAATGTACTATAAAAATTTGATTCTGTAAGGTTATTTAATAATCTGAGCAGGAACAGATTCTATTTCCATACTACATTCATCACTAGTTCTATGGAAATTAAGAATGTGGATATTGCGAGACTGGAAATCCAGATCTAATCCTATAGCCTTATGTTGCCATTACAGGATGTTTCATTCAAAAATTAAAATGATAGTTTTTTTTTTTTCTTTTTGTCAAGTAGCAGTTTCACTGTTTGTGTAACATATATAACACAATTGCAAAACTTGGGGAAAAGAAAAATTAGGGTTCCTAAAACCCCATACCTTTCAGTTTTCTACTCACTGCTTCATGATACCTAACGTTTTTAATTTATCACCCAAAATTCATTTCAGAATTCAAACCCGACACTGAAGTCACCAGCTAGTATATTAAGCATATAATGTCATGTTATATCAGCCCCTAGGTTTGTCCTACTAAAAGTCGGTATTACGTATTATTGAAGATCTTTGATACACATGCATTACCAAGCTCTGTGCTTATTACTGAAATGGATTCTAGGGTGTTAAATGATGATGCATATTATATGATACATATTATAGCTCATCTTTCCAGACACCAGCATCTGGCTATTTGTTTGCATTTTTGTGTTTGCTACAATTTTAGTAAATATTTACTTTAATAAATGTTGCATTTCAAATTACTTTTTAACTTAATTGTTTTTTTTAATAGTTTAGATATCCTTACAAACAACCTGAATTTGATACATCTGTTTCATTCCAACTGATAAAATAAAATGGTCATTGGGATGTCTATGAGAAAATGACATGATTACGAAAAGCTGAAAATCCTTACTCCTGATCGTTTGATTAGGAAACACTAGTACATTCTCTCCCTCACCAAAACACATACTTGTTCATAATGGACAATGAGGCTAATTATACAGTATCTCCTTGCATGCTGACTGAAGCTGGTTTGCATGTTAATGTGGAGAAGAAACAGCATTAAGACTGTCAGTGCTGGACATGCTTCAACGTTGCCTTTTAATTAAAAGTTCAAATTTCTGAAAGAATAGCTGGAAAAGAATGTACCGGAATCTTACACAAGAGCTCGACTTACAAAACACAGCAGTCACATGGGTTTGTTTCCTGTCACACACTGTTAGCATCAATGACATTGCTGCTGCCAAGTTCACTTGATCTATGCATAAAAGAGATGCTTACTTTTCAAGAGTTATTTGCCCAGCAATAATGAAAACATCCCAAATTCCTTCATAGTTAACATGCCCCCACCCCCAGCCATTATTAATATGTGGCCATACAGCTGAAGGAAAACAAAATATTGAATTGCTGACCTGACAACTTTTCCTGTGGGGTGGGGGTTGCTTTGATTTGGGGTGTTTTGCTTTTTCTCATGAGGAGTGGAGTTTTCTTTTTATGGGTGCTGCATGAATGCACATTTTCTGTACTTACTCGCTTATCTGCCGAGTTTTGCATGGATTTCTAGATTGAAGTTCCTCTGTCATTAATGGAAATTGAGATAGCTGGCAGTTCTTTCAAAACGAGATTTATGTCCTGAAAGTGCAACAGCCCAAGGAAACTAATGCCCCAAGTTTGTGATTTAAATCATTCATTCCTAGCAGTAAGTGAATATCATATTTTCAAAGATAACATGTCAAAGTTTCCCAGAGATATTCATTACAATGGGTCACATCTGATTATCTGTTTCACTGGGGTAAATATGAAGTCATTTTCCTTACACAAGTAGGTCTGCTCTGTCATCGCACAGCTATAAATCAGAGCACAATTGGCCCACCTTGTTTTCATCTTTGGAGTATAATGGCTCAGCTCAGAACAGCAGTAGAATAAGTTTGCATATTTGGTCCATTTTAGAATCAAATGCCATTATTTAAATGATAATTGGAATCCTTTCTTTAGAAAAAAGGCAGCATAAACAATACAGATATGAATTAAGCATCTTCCTTTGTGAACTTTACTGTTCAATGAGAAGATCATTTAGCCAATGCAGAACAACAACATTAATCAGCATAATACATCTAAAGCTGCATTAAATAAATGAAGAAGATCCTTTTAGTGAGAAGAGGGTTGGCCTTGGTGCAATCTTGTAATACTTTTTTCATCTTAAACTCGATCAGATTGTTTTTAAAGTAACTTTTTAAAGAAAAAACATCAGGTCACATGAAAGGGCAGTCTGACCCAATGCATTGTCTCTGACCATGGCTGAAAGAGGATCCCTAGATAAGAAGAGGGGGTAGATACGTGTGATATTCACTCAACCTGCCTATTCTAAGAAGTTCTTACACTTGTGTTCTGTGATTTGACTTTTCCAATGGATATTGAAAGCACATGAGGCACTTGAGACACCATGCTTCTATTAGCCATTCAAATATTTGCTTCCTCTTCATTTCTTACTTTGAGCGTATCTCTGTCGGCTGCTTCTTTTTTCAATAATTTTTACCTTTTCCATCTTTCTGAACTTCAGAACTAATGTACACGGGTTTTTTGTATTATGAATACATGGGAGTATCGCTTGATCACATGAAAAAGAAGCATAAACCAAAGTCACCTTTGGCCTGGTGACATTTTAAGATATTTTGTGTCTAGATTTCTCTCTGAGAACACTTCTTCCAGATTATCAGATCAGCTCAGAGGCTAGCTCCTTCTTGTAAAAAAATCTCCAAACACTAACATTTTCTGCTGCTTTATTTTTGCTAGGTATCAAAAAAACGCACTAGTTAGCCAAGGAACAAAGTGTAACAAAACTAAGTCTTCGCAGCTGTTCAGGCATTGCTTTAAAGCCAGGGCACTGCACTTTATGCATCTGTCCGAACCATCTCATCTTCAGGCCTAATTGCCCTAGGCTCTGGTTACGTTCTGTTCATGGGGAGAAGCAGCCCATGACTGCAGCTCAGACCTTAGGTGACCCAAATCACTTCCAAGGGGCAAAGCTGTCTGTATCAACTGGTCAGATCAGCTGTTCCAATTGCGGACACATCTTGTTCAGGTGTCTGAAGTCGGATGATATAAATCCAGGCTGTATAGTGGAAAGATGGGTTATGTCAAACATTTTAACAAGTATTTGATTTTGAGTTTTATAAAGCCTTTTTGGTGGGTGATACTTACTTTTCTTGAAATTAATTTCCTACAGAAGTTTCAATAGACTTCAGTTGTTGAGATAGGTGTTTATGAAAAGCAAATTTCAAAGCTTCATGTCCACAGATCACTGGAACATATTTCACATGTGCACGTGGAAGAGTCCCTGCCAGACACATTCCCATGCCCAGCCAAACACCAGAGAGAAATGATCTCACTTGAGCGATCTGACTAACTGCAGAACACAGCTTGATTTTCAAGTGTCCATGAATGATTATGGAGTTGAATGATTATGGAGTTAACTGATTCAAAAAAGCGACTACTGAAAAAGTTGGATAATTGATTTTTTTTTTTTAATCTGGTTTTTCTACAAAGATATTCTACAAATGATAAAGATGCTAAATTTATCAAATAAAGCTTTTGTTGTGAATTAGTCACTCCATGACAGCTACAAGCACCAAAAGACATAAACACACATCAAGAATTGCTTTGAGAAATTTGTCACAATTGACAGCTTTCTGTTAAGGACTATGACAGAATGGAAATGGGGTCTGTATTATTTGAATAATGTAAGAAAGAGGAATATGTCAAGTCTGTTGAGTTTATTCAGACTTTATCACTCTAGGGCCTTCAGTTATACTAAAACAGCCAAGTGCTTCCTGCAAACATTTTGCCAAAGACAATATTTTACCATTAGTTAGCAAACAAGAGTTAGAAAGCTTCAAGAAACTTTAAGATAATTTTAGCTTTTTTCCATTCCGTTTGTTTTTTAACCCTCAAAATAGAGATAAAAAGAGACACTTAAACTGTATTCAGAAAAAAGAAAATTAGCCTGAAAAATCCTCTTTACCCAGCAACAGAAAAATATTTGGCTTTATTTATTTATTCATGTTCTCACGTGTAAAACATGCCAGAAAATTAATAACGTATTTTGCAAATAAGTTATGTTCTAAGACATCAGTCTGAGAAAGCACATATGTACACGCCTGATCAGGAAAGTACTTAACCATATGCCCAGCTTCAGTAGGACTTAAGCGTATTGAATGGGATTATTTCCAAAATTAGGGCCTCAGGCGGTGAGAGAGCTAGCTCAGGTATTGGAGGAGAATATTAGCACAAAAATTCATCTGAACTAACTTATCCTGCAGAATCAGCTGACCAGTAAATGTACTGAGGTAACCCCCCAAAATAATATTTTTTAAAGGGAACATTTCAATGATCTCATTTACAGTGCAAGCCCCAAGAAGCTGTGGTGGCATGACCAAGTTGGTGGTATGGTACAGGAAAAAGCTGAGTGCTGAGGGAAGACAAGGAGCTTGGGGCTGGGGCTGAGGGATGAAGAGGGAACCACCACTACCACTGTCACCACTTGGCTGGAGCCTTCCACAATGCTTCTAAGATGTGGGATGCTCTCCAGAAGCTCCAGGTCCAGGCACTCTTTGCCTTGACCTATTGGGTAACATTTTCCATGTCCGTTATCATTCCTCAGTTTGCTGGGATGCAGGTTTAGGTTGTTGGGGGTGACTCTCATTCCCACACTTACAATCTTAATTTTTGTTGATTTAAGGAATTTTACACTCTCATGCTGTTGTTAGATTTAGTAGCATGTTGTCTTTATTAGACAAATGTTTTATTGCTCTAAATTAAACTTTTGGCTGATCAGGCATAAAAAAGTTTTCTTGAAATTAACTGCTCTCTTTAATGCAATAACATTTATGTGGATTCACCTTTCCTCATCCTTTTCCTCATCACCAAGGATTTTTCTGTGAAAGCTACTTGTTACACCGGTTAACTCTGAAGCCCATTTTTGCAGCTAGTAAGCAAATTGGCTCTGTCACTGATTTGTATTGAAAACAAGCCCAGAAAGCAATAAAATCAGTGGTAGAAAGAAAATTGCAAGATGTTTGAAATCTGAGGGCAAGCTCAGCATCATCCTTACAGCAGAATGTGTTGCATGGGGAAATAGCGTTTGGGATTCTTGGCTCAATCCTTTCCTTCTTGACTTGGCATATGCTGAAAACTGAAGCAGCACACTAACAGCCAGGCACTTACTATCCTCAGGGGTCTCGTTCCTCAAGCATACTTAGTACACTTAGGCACCAAATGGAGAATTTTTTTGGTGCTCAGAGGAAAATTCTGTGATTTAGGCATTTGAGAATGTGGTGCTGACAAGTTTGAAAGTAAAACAGGGAAGCTGAGGATACAAAATCCTTGCTTCTCTTTGAAATCTGCCTGTGAAATCTTGTGAACAAGACCAACCTTCCAATTTCTTTGAATTCTCTAATATCTTTCCACAGTGTAAGATGTTCCTTTGTCGAAGTATAAAAGAAAAAGTTAATAAGCCTGTCATTTGACCCATATTTATTTCAGCCATAATACAGCACCAGCAACCCCTACTACTTCATACCTCAGGTTACTCATTCCCACTCTTCTGTCACTCTCTCATTTTGTCAGTACAGCCATTTGCAGGGCCTTGCAGAGAACTTGATTAGATAAGTGACCTGAGTTAAACATAAATCTTTCTCATTTATTCATTTGCAGAGTTAGTTTTTAGCCAGATCAACTGCTGATCCAGATGACCACACGAGCCCTAGTCTGGTGTGGATGGGAGGCGGCGGGGGAAGCACTCGGGTGCCTGTCAGTGCAGTTGGCACTGTGACTGCTTTAAACAAACCGTGAAATTGCACCAACCCGTCTGCTTTCCCTGCCCTCTACCCATGGTTGTCAAATGTAGACTCTTTCATTTCTACCTTCCAAAAGAGCTATTTCTTTACTCCAGTCGATTCTGTGGTCTATCTCATGATGTTGCAACTGGAGAAGCTGAGATGGGACAGCATGTGTGTTCATGGGGACAAGTGGCCATGTACAAAGGGGTGCAGTCCATGAGCGGGGTGAGGAAATGCCTGGATGAGCAGCACTGTGTGAGCAGTGCTGCTACAGGTGAAGAAACACTTAGAGATCTTCCACCTCTGGGACAGTGTGGGGGCTGGCAGTGAGGATGAAAAGGAGGAGTGATGGATGGGGATAGCCCAGCCTGGCACAGCTGGCAAATAAATACACATCAACCCACTCTGTCTAATCCTTCTCAGTTTTTGAGCTGACCACTCTTTATACAAAAGCCTGAAATCAGGTTAAGGCACATAATTCTGGGTGGAATGTCCACACTGCAGCTTACTGCAGTTTAGCTCCCCTACTCAAATTTCATGGATTTTACTTAATTTAGTCTACTTTTCTTGAGAGAGACCATTAAAGAAAACCCCAGGAGAAACTGCGCGCTTGAGTCTTGTGCACCCCGTGTGACTTCAATACCAGGCTTGTACTAGCAGCCGTAACTTAGGCAATGCTGTTCCCCCTTTTGCTAGGTCGCTGGCATCTGTGGTCTGTGAACTAGCTGCCCACACAAATGGGTTGAGGAGCAGGAGAGAGACTATGGTCTGCAGGCAGCCCTGGGCTGCATGTTGCCTGCTGGGGTAAGTTATCCAGAGCAGAGCCACTGGATGGCATAGAATCATAGAATGGTTTAGGTTGGAGGGGACCTTGAAGATCATCGAGTTCCAACCCCGCTGCCATGGGCAGGGACACCTCCCACTACACCAGATTGCTCAAAGCCCCATCCAGCCTGGCCTTGAACACCTCCAGGGATGGAGCATCCACAACTTCTCTGGGCAACCTGTTGCAGTGCCTCAACACCCTCACAGTGAAAAATTTCTTTCTAATATCTAATCTAAATCTACCCTCTTCCAGTTTGAAGCCATTTCCCCTCGTCTTATCACTACATTCCCTTGTAAAAAGTCCTTCCCCAGCTCTCCTGTAGGCTCCCTTTAGACATGATGCCCTGCCACAGCCCTAAGACATGGAGGTGACAGCCTGTCCTCCAGGATGTGACCAAGGTACATTCATCATGAGACCCATCACTCAAATGTACCCCTCTCTGACCCTTCATCTCAAGTTTCTCAGTGCAGGGTAAAAACATGCTAGCAAGAACATGCTAACAAGTGCTGGTGGTGGTGCTGGTGGGAGAAGGAATCCAAACAATTAACAATTACCCATAAAAATGTGTTGCTCATATATGAAGATAATTGAGCCATGAGCTCTGAAATTTCTATTGGAAATTCTTAATAGATACGACAACTACGGTTTGAATTTACGTTAGTTTCATTGCTCATCATCCACTGAAGATTTTTTTTTCCCAGGATAACATTTAACAACTAAGATTTCTTGGGCTTTCTTCACATTTTAAGAATTATTTTCATTGTTTTCAGTTTAATTCAGTTAAGTCTAATTAAATTCAATGAAATAATGAATTCAATTCAATTCGGACTCAATAATTTTGAGCAGTTTTCGAATGATCAGCCCATGAATTTATTTACTATATGGGATTTTCAAAACTCTTAGGGTTCTAATTAAATCACACAGCCTGTTTGGACATGATCATCATGAGTGTTAAATTAACTTCTTCAGAACCATTAACCAGAAAAGATAATGTCAGGGGTTTTTTTGCTTTTTTTTTTTTTAGGTGACAAGAAATTCAGCTGCTCTGAGCTTGAGCTTAAAAAAACATTAAACTGAAATAAATTGCTGTTAAGTGTTCGTTTCTTTAACCTTTTGTTCGATAAAAACTCAAACTGGTTAACTCAGCAGCTGAGAACA
Organism: Charadrius vociferus; assembly: GCF_000708025.1. Taxonomy (NCBI): domain Eukaryota; kingdom Metazoa; phylum Chordata; class Aves; order Charadriiformes; family Charadriidae; genus Charadrius; species Charadrius vociferus. The sequence goes on from NW_009648043.1 coordinate 1,389,558, forward strand.
CATTTAATCTTGATTGCTTCATTCTAGCATTACTTAATTTAATTTCTTTTATCTTTATCCTTAGCTTTGAAATCTTACTAGCTCTTTCCAAGCCATAGTGATTGATAGTCATATTACTCTCATGTGAATTTGTAGTGAAGGTGATGTTTCTCTGCTTTAAAGGCAATGCCACAAATGAAATTGAAAACCATACTTTTAAAAGGAGAAAGAGTATTTATGTTTTGGATAAAGTATCAACCTTGGGACCAATACAAGAACTGTATTATAAGAGTAGCTTCATTTACTCATATCCTACATTTAATTTACATTTTATATCAACCCTTAAGAGCCAATTTTAATGCTAAATGAGCTGTTACTTTGGAAATAGATTATCTGGTTTGATAGAGTGGCAGAAATTTTGACATCTAGCTCAGCACAAGGATAGCTGAAGAAAGCCATCTTAAAGGCAACCATTTTCAAGGACAATGGGCATATATAGCTCTATTCAGAAAACTCTGCATGCTAGACAACATGCTGCTTATGGCTTACATAGACTGAGAATTAGTAAAGCACTCTGCAAGCATTTACCCGACATCTCCATGACTCAGACACCTCCAAGCATTAACTTGCCCTAGCATGTGGATCTTTTAAGTTATTCCAGCTCAACTGATTCTGAGATTCTGAGCTGGAGTACTACGTCCAGCTCTGGGGCCCCCACCACAAGAAGGGCATGGACCTGTTGGAATGAGTCCAAAGGAGAGCCACAAAGATGATCAGAGGACTGGAGCACCTCCCGTATGAGGACAGGCTGAGAGAGTTGGGGTTGTTCAGCCTGGAGACGAGAAGGCTCTGGGGAGACCTTATAGCAACCTTCCAGTTCCTAAAGGGGGCCTACAGGAAAGATGTGGAGGGAATCTTTATCAGGGAGTGTAGTGATGGAATGAGGGGTAACAGTTTTAAACTCAAAGACGGTAGATTTAGATTAGATATTAGGAAGAAATTCTTTACTGTCAGGGTGGTGGGGCACTGGTACAGGTTACCCAGAGAAGTTGTGGAGGCCCCATCCCTGGAAGTGTTCAAGGCCAGGTTGGATGGGGCTTTGAGCAACCTGGTCTAGTGGGAGGTGTCCCTGATCATGGCGGGGGGGGGGAACTAGAAGGGGTTTAAGGTCCCCTTCAACCCAAACCATTCTATGATTCTATGATCTAGTTTTACTACAACATATAGACAGCAAGAAAAGCAAAGAAACTGGGTCTTCACACTGAGGTTCAGGTTACCACCTTTGTGTCAAGGCTGGAAATAGGACAGTATTCTGGAGCTTAAATCTTGGAAAGCAGCCTGGGTTGCTTCTCCAGAAGCACCTGAAATCCATCCACAGTGGAGCTCCAAGTCTTCTCTCTGCCTGCTCAAACACGTCCCACTGGGGACCTACCTTCTGGCTAAGCAGTTCAGAGATGGCTGGGGAAGTACCTAAATGTCTCCTAACTTCCCTTGGTGATTCACCAGGCATTTTCAGAGTGTGTCTGACACATTGGAGTAGCAACACCTAAAGGTTATTATTGTTTTCATTCAAGAGCAATCATTCACCATCCTTGTGGGGGGCAACCAGTTTGAACACCAGCCTAAAAAGTTTGTGTTTTGAGGAGTGTGAGACTATAGATCCTACAGCCTAGGAAACTGGTGTGTAATCACTATGATGGACACCAGCCATGGGGCTGCTTTCCACAGTGGTTGGGCTACATCACAAACAAAACTGAAGGATTCGTATTGCTACAGGGAGAACAGATGAGAAAGGTGCATCTCTGCCAACGTGAAGGATGATTGCCCACAAAGGAAGCCTTAGCCACTGCTTTACTTCAACACTTGCTTGTAGATTTATTCAGTGATTAAATTTTTAATGCAAAATTCCTAGATTAAAGGCTGCAAAGAAAATGATACTTATTTACATAGTTTGTATTACATTAGCATCTACAATCCCTGACAAGGTTGATCTCTAATGTTGTAGTCAGGACATTCATTTGTTGAGGGACAGTCCCTAACAGTTTATAATCTAAGAAAGAAAACACCTCAGAGTCAGGAAAGAACAGAGGTTTTATGATTAATGTGGATTTAGGCCATTATGGGTCCTTTCCCCCTCGTGTGAACTTCACTTAAATTTCTATGTTTCCATCTGTCCCATTTTTACAGTGAACTGAAGGGCTCTGTACACACTGAAGCATCCAAAATGTTTCTAATATCTACCATCATGCAAGTATTATTTCTGAAAGGCATTAGAATGACACTTATGACATAATGAAACTATTCTTTAGATCAATAAAAACAGGCTTGAAATGAGGTGCATAAACCAAGCCATGTTATATTTAGCGTTTGAAAGATTTACAGGCTACTAAGCACCCAAACTGCCCTAAATCTGCAAAGAGCAGTAAAATATCTGCCTCCAAACTGAAAGCACTAACACTTGTGGGAGCTTAAATTTGATTAATGGTATCAATCTCTGTAGACATTTGATACTCAGATTTTGACCTTAAACAAAGCATGAGCCGCTGAAGAACCAGCAGTCATAAGTTGTAATTTACAGTTATGTCTTTTTCTGCTCTGCCTTTTTAATAGTACTCCAAGCTTTGTCAGGATTAGGCCCAGTCACCTTTTTGTATGAAGCTTTGTAACAAGAAGAGTTGATTTTGATAGTTCATCAAAATTAAATCAGTGCTGAAGCAATGACCCATTGACCTTGGAAGTGAGGGGCACAGTAGGAATGCTGTGAACCGAAACCATCTCTGTTCTGCTTCTACAGGCACAGGAGCATGTTTTCACATGAGCAGACATGCTAGCTATGCCATTCATGCTATACCAGCTTGAATTCACTCAAACTGCACGGCTCCAAATAAGTGTGCTGTATTCAGTGCCCTTGAGATTCACTTGGAATAAAAAAATCTGTGTCAATCCATGCATCAGAGCTCACTCTCTTTCTCTTCCTTCATTCTTTGTGCAGACTTCAAACCCTGTGGAGAAATGTCATAAGAAGTAGGCAATGTGTTGATTTGGTTATCCTTCTCTGGATCCACTTATGAACATCAGTAGAACCAGGTTAAATTTTGCCATCAGTGGTGAAAAGGTTCTTTGTATTAGGTTGTCTGAAATGCTGTATATATGTAAGTATAAATATAAAAAGAAAAACTCACTAATTCGACTAAAGCTCTTTCTGGGTGAACTGGAGGAAAGATGTCATGTGCCCTCTGTGAAGGATGCAGGTAAGAGGCAGGCTATACAATTAATCCTCAAAAAGAACACTAGTTATAGCTATAGATATACAGCATAACTTCATTCATGTGTGAGATTGCATGCTGTTGCAATGCTGCTCTCTGGGTAATGTTATACTGTTGATTTTATAATTAAATATTAAAAGTAGATAAGAAAATGGAAGAGAAGAGAAGAGAAGAGAAGAGAAGAGAAGAGAAGAGAAGAGAAGAGAAGAGAAGAGAAGAGAAGAGAAGAGAAGAGAAGAGAAGAGAAGAGAAGAGAGAAGAGAATACTTTCAGTTGGGAGGGACCTACAATGATCATCTAGTCCAACTGCTTGACCAATTCTGGGCAGACCAAAAGTTAAAGCAAGCTATTAAGGACATTGTCCAAAAGCCTCTTAAACACTGACAGGCTTGGGGCAATAACCACCTCTCCAGGAAGCCTGTTCCAGTGTTTGACCACTCTCTCTGTAAAGAAATGCTTCCTAATGTCTGGTTTAAAACTCCTTCAGTGCAGCTTTGAACCATTCGCATATACCTTATCACTGGATACCAGGGAGAACAGATCAGCACCTCCCTTCCCACTTTCCCTCCTCAGGAACCTGTAGGGAGAAATGAGGTCATCTCTCAGCCTCTTTTTCTCCAAAGTCGACAAGCCCTAAGTCCTCAGCCACTCCTCATAAGGCATGCCTTCCAGCCCTTTCACCAGCTCTGTTGCCCTCCTCTGGATGCATTCAGGGATCTTCACACCCTTCTTAAATTGTGTGACCCAGAACTGCACACAGGTTTCAAGGTGAGGCCACACCAACGCTGAGTGCAGCATGATAATGACCTCTGGCTGGTTATACTGTGTTTGATGCACCCCAGGATGTGGTTTTCCCTCTTGGCAGTCAGGGTAAATATTGGATATTTGCATATTTAATATTGCATCTCATTTGTACTCAAGCCTTCTAGTTCTTCGAATATCCAAGAAAACTGCTATACAGAAGACTTGAGTAAAAACTAGATTGGCCTTGAATTGTGTTGGGAAAAGGAAGATGTGGTAGGATATATTATAATAATCTTTTGGCACATACTGACTGGAAGTCACTGTAAGCATTGGAAGTTTCCTGCTTTGTTTCAGAAGTCTTGTATATCACTACCATCAAGGCCAGTTTCATGGCTAAAATGAATGTAGCAGAGCAAAGGATGCATTAAGGTTTAAAAAATAAAAATGTGAAGGTAAGCAAGATGGAATTTTAGAGGATTTGCAAGTAGTAATATGAAGAAAGGGATCCTGATGGGAGAGGAAGAGGGTGCTTGGCTGGATCCCTGCCTCTCAGCCCCTGCCTTCACCCCCACTGCCCATTCAGGGCTCTGCGGGGAGGCACGGCCACTCGTTTGCTCCTGCTTTGCCCACACCTTCATAAGGCATGCCTTCCAGCCCTTTCACCAGCTCTGTTGCCCTCCTCTGGATGCATTCAGGGATCTTCACACCCTTCTTAAATTGTGTGACCCAGAACTGCACACAGGTTTCAAGGTGAGGCCACACCAACGCTGAGTGCAGCATGATAATGACCTCTGGCTGGTTATACTGTGTTTGATGCACCCCAGGATGTGGTTTTCCCTCTTGGCAGTCAGGGTAAATATTGGATATTTGCATATTTAATATTGCATCTCATTTGTACTCAAGCCTTCTAGTTCTTCGAATATCCAAGAAAACTGCTATACAGAAGACTTGAGTAAAAACTAGATTGGCCTTGAATTGTGTTGGGAAAAGGAAGATGTGGTAGGATATATTATAATAATCTTTTGGCACATACTGACTGGAAGTCACTGTAAGCATTGGAAGTTTCCTGCTTTGTTTCAGAAGTCTTGTATATCACTACCATCAAGGCCAGTTTCATGGCTAAAATGAATGTAGCAGAGCAAAGGATGCATTAAGGTTTAAAAAATAAAAATGTGAAGGTAAGCAAGATGGAATTTTAGAGGATTTGCAAGTAGTAATATGAAGAAAGGGATCCTGATGGGAGAGGAAGAGGGTGCTTGGCTGGATCCCTGCCTCTCAGCCCCTGCCTTCACCCCCACTGCCCATTCAGGGCTCTGCGGGGAGGCACGGCCACTCGTTTGCTCCTGCTTTGCCCACACCTCTGTACCCCTCTGTGAGGAAGAAGCCCTCTTTCCACTGCTCCATCCACCTCCTCGCTGCCTACACAAATGGCTCTCAAACTAGAGGTAAGGGGTAATGTGCCATGGTTGTGGAAGGAAAGGCCAGGAGAAGGCAAAAAATATTCTGGGCTGAGAAGATGAGGACTTATCCCTTCTTTATAGTTTGCAGACTGATTCAAATCTTGACTGTAAGTAACTCCCACAGAGTAAGTGAAATTACAGTGAACTATGACATAATTGAGGAAAAAAACAGGATCTTGTATGATGATGACCACATACTTCTGTCTGCCAATAAAATTAAGCAGTCATATTTATTGCTGCTTTCACTGTAACCATTCATCCCACTTTTCTGGTGTTTTGTTTCTAAAAGTTTAAATAGTCTGAAATACTACATTACTTTTCTTTTTCCATATCTAGCTGGATTTTCATATATACTTCAACACTGAATGCACAAAAGGACTGTTTTGACAATTATTTGCTGAAAACTCTGTTACAGTTTCTAGCTGTGAAACTGAACTTACATTACCTCAACTGACCAGACCTGTAGCAGACTCTCAGATGGAATGTATGCATCACTCTTTGCCAATTCAGAGGTTATTTAATACGGTATGTCTGGAACCAGCCTTTTTGTTGAAATTGTTTTGGCTAAGAAACTATCCAGATGAGTCTACTGCAAAACTATGTGCTTTGACTGGGATTTTCAAAGTCGGTCTGGAATGGCTCCACTCGAAAATGGGCAGTGTTAGAGATTATTCCTTTTGGAGAATATCTCTCAAACCAAGGGTTTTGTTTTGTTCATTTTTATTTTATTTATTTTTATATAGGTTCAGCACAACTCATGTATGCGTGCATTATTATTATACATTATACAACTTTACCTTTCTTAATCCATTTTTTCACTGTCTGTGTGAAAATTACTCAAAAAACAACAGCAGAGATAGGGTGATAAAGACAGGGAAGAACTGTAATTTAGTCATGTGGATGGGAGCTATCATTTTGCAGTATGCTGTTTAGCCATGCATCATACTATCCAGAAATGGTTAGTTACTATGTTAATGGGAATAGCTGATGTATTGCAGTAAGTGCTGGCATTTTTCTGCTGTGATGGTTTTCTATTCAAGCTAATGAGCATTTTTCTTTTAAATTGGTTGCACTGTTTAATTCATTGTTATACTTATTTGACACCCCAGAACAAATTCCGCTCTCAATTATGTTAGTGTAAATCTGGGATAAGCCATCTGTTGTCATCAGTGTTAGACCTTGATTTGTCCAGTGATTTAAACAAGCCTTTAACCTTAAGCACATTTCCATCACACGCTGATAGTTAAGGAGACCGAAGGTTTTTTCTTCCTTATGTTGGTGAAAGGAAGAGAGTTTGAGCTTCTGTAGATAATTCTACCATTTCATAGCGAAGTCCATAGCTATGTACAGCACAGGCTGTACTCACTAACAGAGACTGAACCATCCTGGAAACCAGCACTCACAGTAAGTGAAATATTAAGCCCAAGTCAATAGGTACTGCTGAGAAAGCAGAGCTTGTTAACCTGGGCATGACACCCCCACTGCTCCTGCTGCTATTTCACTTTTGAAAGGTGACTGAAAAGCTGTGGTCTCTGGCAGGGAGGCTTTGGTGAATTTAGCAGCAGTAAGCTCAGGTGCAACCTCACCCAGATGCCTGGTCCACAGCTGGGACTTAGCGAGACCTGGCACCTGTGGAAGGGGCAGAAGAAAGGAGTGTGTCAGCTCCTCCCTCAGCCACTGGAGTTCACAGTCTGGCATATTAATTTGAGCTGCTTTCCTTGGCCAAGAGTTGTCTGGATGGTTTTTCAAGTCCTGCGAGGTAGATTGGATTCAATTTTTCATCTTACTCATCATTAAGTGGGTAATGGGCAGTTTCAGGCTTGTAATGAAACTAGGTCAAACAGTAGCCTGCTTGTATAAGCTCCAAATGTCTGGTTCACTAGAGTTTGGTATATCTTAAATGACAATAGATGGTATTTTGATGTACCTTACAGAGCAGAAAGGATAGACATATATTAGCCATGAATAGATTTTTCTTCTAAAATACGCTGGAAATTAATTATGTCACAAATCCAGCGTTTCACTCTTCAGGCCATTGGGATGTGGTCAGAAAGGCAATTTGAATGTCCAAAATTCAATTTATGTAGTTTAAATCCTGGCAGCTGTCACTGCACTGTCTCTAATCACCACCTCAGAAAAGATCCTTTGAAGTCCAGAATTTAAGTCTGTGTGGGAATATAATGCGAAGTAGCATAAAATCTTGATATAGACCCCCTCCTCACTCATTCAGTGTTGCAAGTACTTAGTCCAGCTTGTGACACAATAGATAATACACCATGCAACTCTCTTTAGCAAAGCTAATGCAAAAAAACCAAAACCAAAAACCAAACCAAAAGAGTTCACAGTTCCCCTTTTTTGAATTTTTAAACAGGTCTGTCGTGACCACAGATGAAGATAAATTCAGAATTTAGGATTTTTAAAGTTTGCAGATGCATGTTTTTGTACGAGCTTCATAACAAAGGAAACAGAGAAAGGGAGAAATGAATGATAGACACCAAAATATCAGATTACAAGGCACACTCTCCGGGGGTCTCGCGTGGTCATTCCTGCAGAGCCCGCAGCAAGTCACTGAGCCGGGCTCTCCCCTTCCTCTTCATGCCTTTTGTTTCTTCTGAGCTTCTGTGGGGCAAAACTGCCTTTTGCTCTGTGCTTGTAAGAAGTAGACGGTTTAACCAGGAACTAGATAATGAATCTTCAATTATGATAATGGCACCTGGCTATGATAGATAACAGCATACTGAGTCAGTAGACAAAGTGTCAAAGCCATGTAAGGCTTCACAGTATGAAAACGAAGGCTTGGAAGAGTAACAGCAACAGAGGCCAGGATATTCGCAAGTTCACAAGGAATTTGAATGTGTAAATTTTTCAGAAAGTGCTGACTCCCTGTCTTCAGGGACCCAGGGTCCTTTTACACAACCCGCACTCCGAACCCAAACATACACTGCTGAAAATGAAGACATTTTAACTTTCCTGGACTATATTCCCATCAGACTCAGCCTTGCTCCAGTGCCGTAAGCCTCAAATTTCCCTTCTGCTCAGTCTCACCCCTTCAGCAGCTTCAGGGGTCAGGTTAGCCTTCCTGCTAGGCTACGCCACAGCCTTGCACTCACTAAGAACACCTTAAAAATGGGGTCTGCGGATTCAAAACTACCACGGGCCAAAAAAAGCCAAAAGCACAGGTTTCCTATATTGTAAATGTTAGTCTGTTCTGTTAGGCTATTGTGTGGAAGTCAGTGCATGACCTGAGCATGTCTAATGGATCAGGCTTCTCTAAGGAGTTAGGGTGGATTTAGCTGCCGCGTGCCTTTTATCGGCTTGCACTGGAGTGTAGACGCTTTATCCCCTCAGCCAACACATCTCTGAGTAAGTGATATGCCAGTCCTGAGGAACTCTGAGCACTGAAACTGAGGAACAAATTGATTTTAAGCACCTCCGAGGCTTAGATGGGACCGGAGTGTCAGCAGTCTGAGAACTGTGGACCCTGGTAGCAGGGACTTGGAGAGAGAGTATGAAACCTAATCCGAGGGGCAGGCAGCTGGTCCCTGGGCTTGGTGTAACAGTTCAAATGAATACCTGCGCACTAACCGTTCACATTCTTGCTTTTTTGTAAGGAAAAAAATCAATGTATTATTTTGTTCTACCCTGACCCCACTTATTACTTGAGCTGAGTGAATAATTCACAGTATATATCTTCCCTGACAAACAGAGCTGCTTTTTCTGCTCTTGGACATGAATCTATGAAACCATCTGCCTGTAGCTATGAATAGATTGCAGTTTCCTCATGTTTATCTGTCTGCAAAAATGCAATGATGTTCCCCCCACCCCCATCTTATTATCTCTATGTATTGATCGTGACCTGATCTCTGAACTGTGTTTTCTGGTCACAGAAATCACCGGGGTGGTATGTTTCAGCCACAGGTACAGAGTGCTCACATCTTTTGTTATTTGCTATTGTTTAACCATTTTTTGTTTAGATGGATGCTCTCAAGATTTATGAGTTTACACATTTCTGATCTATTCAATATAATAAGAGCTCAGGGAAGGTACAAAACCAGGTGCAGCATAAAATAAAATAAAATTGAAAAAGGGTCATTAACAGAATAAACAGTTTTATGAGTCATTTCTGGACCCAAAGCTGACATGGAAATTTGAAGTCAAATGTGTTCAAAACCTTGCAAATATTACTTTGAAATTAAATTTCTGCTGTCCTTTATTATAGTAACATTCTGTGACAAGCAAATAAAGCAGTGGCAACACACAGGTTGAAGGAACCATAACAGATATGAATATATTAAAAAAGTCACAAGTATTTTTAGAAGGATTTAGGTTTCATTTAGGAGGTATTTTGTTATAGTCATTCCAGCCTTTTTTATGCTTGATTAATCATTGCTAATTCGTGAACTGGCTAAGGCAAGGGTTACTTCTCACTGCAAGAATGTGAGTCATCTTGGTGGATCCAAGGCATGTCACTCTCTGTCTGCTGTAAAATTATATTTTTCTGTCTTTCTCAAAGTCTGTTGTCTAATTCAGCCCTACAGCTGGATCAACAAAACAGCACTGAGTGAATCATTTGCTGTCATCCCTGTAAGCAAGGTTCTTGCAGTAACTCTGAGTCAGGTCTAGAACTAATGCCAAATTTAAAATATGGTCCCATCTAAGCTATTTCTTTACAAGTGAATACGAGAGAGAATTTAATCATCTTAAAGGAATATTTTTATTCTTTGAAAACAAATCAGCGAAAAGGTATAGGGGAGAACTGATACTGCACTGAAACCGTGTGAGCTTCAGACAGAAAGGCTAATAATAACAAACAAATATATATTAAAAGCTTTTACATCCTTAATATACTACTCATGATATACTGACTGCCTTTAGTTCACTAACCTCAGTGGCAGTTTAAAACACTTGGTATAGCAGGAGGTAAGAGTCATTTTACAGGATGGAACTTACCAGTGTGGCAGCTTATGTGAAAAACTGACATGTTAATCATGACATCTTGGGTTTTACATGGAATCTTACTACATATTCAGGCTACTTAAGCCCACCAAACCCTGTCTATCAAGAGGTGGATCAAGGTGTTCAGAAGTGGCTGTTTAATTCCTTAGATTTACATTTGGCACTTAAGTATCCAATCTGAGTCCTGATTTTTTATTTAGTTCAACTGGATGTACATCTACTTTTTGTTAAAATTATTGGGTTATTTTAATAAAACCTCTGAAAAATGAAAATTATTTTGATAAAAATTTCAGTAATGGTTGTTTTCACTACTGAGATGCTTGAAAACATTGCCAGTCTTTTCTGTATTTCTTTATTTTAATTTGGAGCTTTGTTAGTTATAAATACCCACAAGTTATAAGATGCTTTGTGAATAGCTGATTTAGCAAAATATGGTCAGGAAGTTTATCAGAAATGGTTTTGATATATATTCCTTTGGGATTATGCCAGCACACTGTGATCACCTCTGAACTGATGAAGGGGAGGTAATCTACCTGGAACCCTGTGAACTGCAACAAAATTAGGGAGCACAGCTTGTCATCTTCTGTCTAGTGGCTGGCTGAGTGTATTTCTGATCCATTCTTATAACAGTTATGATATCACCCCACACTGTAGCATTGTACCTTTCTTCCTGAATAAGAAAAATGGCATGGGGTCCAAATACTGATATAGTCTAGACAGATTTACTGCATGACTTATTTTGAACAGCTGAGTTGTCTATACTCTTTGCTAATATTAAGGTACAATTTCAGTAGTCAGGTTGGCTGGTTTCACTACTTGTTTTCATTTTTTCCTATGTCTGCCTATGGGGATTCTGGCTTGCAATATGCTCTCACTTCTCCTGTGTCTATGACAGTGTTAAGATTTGCACAGCTCCTTCATTTATGCTTATAGGTTTTTTATATTAGTGTCGTGTCAGTAAAGACTCCTCTGTCCTCATATCAGCATAACGTTGGCACAATGCAGTGGAAAGTCTGGCCCAAAACACACAGATTCTAAGAATCAGTCATTTTTCAGTATTTGAGTCACTCCTGAATCAGGATCATAGTACCTTCTTATGTGAGGTGTCTTGACTCTACAGAGATGACTCTGAGAATAGTAACTCGTGTACCAGCAGTCCCCATGCCCTTTAGCAGGGTTTAACAACACAGGTTTCATACACCAAGATAACAGAGATATGTGTATGTATAACAAGCTTGCTGTATTTTATTGTAAGTTTATGTACTCAATTCCTACTTGATAGCAAGTCCAGGAGAGCCTTTACTGGCCTTGAAACTTGAAGTGATGAGTTCCAATACTATAGCAGCTCAGAAGTAGTTAAAGAAACCAGCAGCTACTCTAGCAGATGTAATTAAGGAGTAAATTACCAAATACCAGTGTAAAAGACCGCAGCCAAGACACTTCTGGAAAAGTAGACTTAAGAGTAGAGTGGGAAAATCTTCATAAGAAGACGAAAACTTTATAGCAAAAAAAAGGGTTTCTAAGTAGAGAGCCACCCAAAGATGCAGGTAGGACTTCTGCAGCTGCCTAATTCAAGGTCTCCGGGGTAGGAGCAGAGGAAATTTTGGGCCTGGATGGATGCAAATTCCCTCCATACTTTCAATTTGTTTGAAATCTTTGTGAGAGGAGACAGCCAAATGGGCTGTAGAGAAGGGACATGGGGTGAGACAATTTCTAAACCAGCTGGACTTGAATTTCACCCATTTTCTGAGCTGAGATGTTCAATTGCCTGTTCATGAGACAGTTTAGATCCTAAGCTTCCCTATTTGGGCATATAATGGCTAGTACCTGTCAGCAGGGGAAACCTCCTTTTTTCTCTCACCTGAAAGTCTACCATAAATATGGTGACTTATAACTATGTAGGAACCGGCACACTTTCCCCAGAAGGATCTAGTCGTTTTTCAGACTTCGACAAACAGCAATTCATTTATACCTTTTTTTTCTTTTTTCACAGAAGGTTAAAGGCTAATATATACACAGACTTTGAAATGACAGTCTAATTCTGCTGTGGTATCAAAGGCACATATCCAAAAAATGAAACTAAATGATCACAGGCCGTATTTCTTAATGATTTATCTGTATAGGCTCTGAGGGACCCTTTGGAGAGGGAAGCTGCTGCTGGTGAGAAATTTTTAGCTGGAGAAATTGGTGTCATTGCTTAGAGGTGGAGACAACTAGTCATGGTTAAGAGTTCATGTGAATTTACATGCATTTATTTCTTTATTAAGTGTAGGATTAACTAAATGTCTGGCATATCAGGTGATAATCCTGTGAGACTAGCCCATTGACTGATATTCAGTACAAACATATCAGAGCATAAAACCAAAAAGTTACTGTGACTTTGCAGGAAATTGTTGGGGGAAACGTGTTCAGAAGGAGCACCTTGTGTTGTGCTTGGGAAGGCCCCAAGGTAACACAGGATTGGAAAGCCCTGAGGTGCCAGAGGAACCGTAGCTGTTTGCTACAGGACTTACCAGCGCAGGGGACAGGAATCCAAGTCTCCTCCCCTGTAACCCTTCAACAACCCGAGTATGCAAATATAAGAAAATGACATTAAATTATTCTAATTGAAAGGTAAAAAGCAGAAAGGAGATTTCCATCTGATTAGCATACAAAAATGTCCCATTAGGTACTTTACCAGACTTAGACCACAATAATCCATGTATGAAAGAGCAATGGGACAAAACATAGACCAGGTATGCTCATAAGCAGATAAACTGCTGACAAACATTCTGTTAAGCGTCCCAGTTAGAGTGGGTTATGTGCAAGTTTATTCTAATTTTGCAAAAGCGGTGCCTTGAGGAATGTACCCTACATTTACGTGAGGAGGTACCTGTAAATGTTAACAGGTAAAAGAACCATTCTACATGGTGCTATAGTATGGAAAAACTTTATTAAAAATGCTCCCCTAACTGTTGGTAAGCAAAGAAAGTGATAAACTAAATGAAATAGATGCATTAAAGTATTTTCCTTTGGGCTTCTAGCAGAACTAAAAAGGATGGCTTTAAAGAGCTTGTGTCAAGAGGCTCCCTCACAGTGATCACTTCTATATGAATAGCACCTTCAAGTGAAATATATTTAGTTAATTGGGTAAAAAAAAAAAAAAAAAAAAAAATTATAATCAATAGCGTGAACAAGGTTAGGTCAATGGTAGGAACTCCTAAAGAATGATCCTTTAAGCTTCCTAATCCCGTCTTCTAGAGAAGCTGTCAATATGAGCATCACAGTAAAGATATTTTGGCAATATAATCTTCAGCTGACACCAGGAAAGATATCCTTATCAAGTTTAATGGGATCACCACTTTACAAGTTTAAGAAGTGATAAAAAGTTTGAGTTACTGTAACAGCATTTTTAGAAAGTTTCAATTGTAATAGAAAATTATCTAAGAAGACTACAAGGTAAGATTGGAGTTGTTTTGCATGTCTAGATGAGGCAATTATTTTCTACTTATGTTTTAACGGTGAAATCACAAACTAACATGTTGTTAGATAATTTTAAACTTTCTTTTGAGTTTTGGTTATTTTTTATTCACTTTATGTTTTTATACCTGTTTGCTAAAGCAAACTTTTAATACTTTTTTAATTAAGCTTTCATTCAGTCTAATTTTCTGTTTTCTGGATTTCTCATGGTTTCTATCTGGATGAAATATTTAAATTAGGACATCAAAGAAAAAATTGAAAATGATATATTCCTGTGATGTAGGAAGAAGTGTTGAGGTTTAGCATAGCACCCCATGTTTGAATAACAGAGTGGCTGGGGGATTATTTAGCACATAGTTCTAATGGACTTTCATTAGTTCATGTGTAAGTTATGCGCTTACATAGTTTCCTTGAAAGAGATACTTCCTGAATTAGGAACCAAGTGACAACTGAATGAGACAGGAAATAAATAAATAGATATTAAGAAACAAACTCTTATATGCCTATGACAGGAATAAAGTGCCAAAATACTGCATCAGTCAGCGAGGAAGAAGAATAAAGCAAGATGGAAAATAAATTATCTTTTTTGTGGCAGATTTTTTCTCCCACATATTCTGATGACAATTCAAAACCAATGACAGATGCAATTCTAATTTGTCTCATGTTGTGGGTGAAAATACTCAAATACATCACTTCTAAAACCTGTACTCTTGTCTCAGCCTCTCGAGGGATTATGAACAGGAAGAATGAGGAAAATTTTGCGAAGAGTGCTCAACATTTAAGGGCTATAAGAATATCTAAGAGATGTTAATAGGTATCTTTACCTCATGCAGAAGATGCTAACCTGTGGAGTCATGTTACAGAAGTTAAAATATTTTCTTCGCATAGAAATGAAACTTAGAAGTATTGACAAACACAGTAATAAAGTAAAAATGTCTTTTCATCATTTACTTAGGTTTAGATCAGTTACATGCTTGCGTTTTTAAGGGGTTCTCTCATAAAAGATCACATCCTGATTGAAATCTAAGAAGGGAAAGAAAAAGACCAGTTAGACTACCGGAAGATCCAAAATTAATCTCTAACAAAGCAAGTAGTTCACCAAAGTCCAATCTGTACATCGGTTTATTTTCAACTTAGAGTTCAAAAGAAATAGCAGTTCTGTGGTTAAGCAATGATTGAAGAGGTTAGTAGTAGATCAAAGCAAAGGATAGGAGAGAGATGGGTGAGCATCTGGGAGGGAAAATGGATAACATTTTCCTTGGTCTGGTCTGAGAAAAAATGAGAATGTGGGGGAGAGAAAGGGGAGGAAAAGTAAGATCAGACTTCTCAGGAGAAGTACTTTTGCTAGGAATGAACAGTGAAAATTTCCAAAGAAAAACTTGAAAGATGCTACCACTATACTTTGATCCTTCAAAATGCTTTCTGTAACAATATTTCTGTAACATGTAATGCAATATTACATGTGTAACTCCCAAAATGTATTTCCTCATTTGAAACCTGTTACTTTGTTTCAAAATACATTACAAAACTAAAATGCCCAAAACTCCAAACCAGATTTATTCTTTCTCCTTAGTGCTCTGTTGTGTTGCACTATATTACAAAGGGATTTTTTTGTTCCTTTTCTTTTTTTTTCCCTCTGAGATTTTCCCTCTGGAAATGAAAGCTTCTTCTGTATTAGCCTTATAACATTAGATCTCTATTTGCATAGCATTCCTATGACTTAGGGATATATATTTCCCTTTTTCTTAACAGTTGAAAATATTTTTGCTCCCATTTTCAATATTTTAAAGTCAGAAGGCAAAATATTCCTTATGGTTTATGATATAAATGGATCTACAGCCATATAGCATTATTTGCTATTAAAAAATTTTTGCAAAGTAGATTTCTTAAAACAGTGAAGTTTAATATAAATAGGCAATTCATTGTTACACATATTCCAAGTCTTTGCAAAACATCTTTGGTTTTGGGATTAGGGAATATGTATTTTTTTGTACTACAGTAAATACCTCTGAAATACAAGATTCTTAGCCTAATTCCATCCTTCTTTTTTTTTCCTAGAGGACTTTTATTTACCTCCCCAGTTCCTTCTGTTGATGATGCTTCTGACCTTCATAAGGTAATCATGTGCAATTTTCTTTGGAACAAATTTGTCATCTCTGCTGTGTCTGCTAGTAGGACTGTTTGTGGTTTCACAGGTGGAAAATATTAAGTGTCTCAAACTATTTATCTGTATATTACAGATCAGAATCAGGCTTAAAGGCAATATTACGTGTGTAACTCCCAAAACATGGAAGTAAGTATTGTGTATGTCCCACCAGCAGGACACAGGCTCTTTATAAAGGCAAATTCTGCAGGTTGACAAAAGAATATGTTATAGATGTATAATTAATGAGCAATAAGCTTGTTCCTCCCTATGGTCCAGAGAAATTTCTCAGGCTTTTTGATACAGGTAACGGACCAGATGCCCCCCATTTCTGTAGGAATATTGTACTTGGGCATTTTAGGGAATGAAGTACTTTTTTTTTTCTAGGATGAGATCTCTAATCACTGAGCCACTGAATAAAGCAAAGCTTCTCCTTTGGGTTAGTTCTAAAAAAAAAAAAAACCAACACATCCTCTATTGCATTTCATACAAAGCCCAATTCCATGGTTATGACTTAGGTCTTGGGAGATAATCGCTCAGTCTGAGCATATGCCTCCAGGGTTGGCAGCAGTTGAGCAGTGGGTTTTGAAGGTCACAATTTTGGACTTAAGCAGAATTTAAGTATTAATTTGTGGGATTTGGAAGCTTTCCCAAGATCAGAAGCTGTGGTGTAGCAGAGAATGAAATCCAGTTGTCTTGTGTTGCGACCCATAAACACTGGGCTCTAGAAAAGATGATGAAATAATTTGGATGTTAAATCAATGTCTTAATGAAAAAAAAGGTTAAGGGGTGAGGTTTTTAGGTATTTAAGGATCCTGTCACTGACTTTTTCTTTTCATATACTGGTAAGATAGATGGTATTTGGACTGTAAATATTTTAAGCTATTGAGGAAAATACTGTGAGGGGGAGGGTTGGTACAGGCTCTGTGACAGGCCTATGAATGGCCTTTCATGGTTATAATTTAAAATTACATTGTGTAACTAAACAGATGAGGGAAAGGAATTCAGAAGAACAATTTCTTAAAGACAGATTTGTGGTAAAGAGCGACAAGAGTAGTTATGTTTTTAGAATTCTATTCTCTGCCACTTTGCTAAGATGACAGTAAGAATTTATTAAGTTTGGGAAGGTGGAAAAAATTATACTGAATGGATATTTGCAAAATATTCTGCTCAGCGAAAAGAGAGAGCTAGAGCAGGTGATCTGTCTGACTTAGATACCCTAAGTCCTCGTTCAAGTACATTTTTATTCCAGAACAAATATAAATCCTACTGTGCCTTGCTATTTAGCCATGACATTCATCATGGTTAGAAATGCATGTATTAGACATGACTTTAAAAATATTTGTTGGGGAGGAAGACGTGGCTTAAAAATATATGTAAATGTACATCTGAAGGACTGCAATGACTGCCTTTCTTTTGATTTCAGGCTCAGGTTCACATTTCTTGGTAAATGAGTCTGCATTTAAATTAATGTAAGTAAGAGAAAAGACCCTTATATTGACTTCAGTAAGGGGAAAGACAGATCGTTAGGTTTTTAGTAACAAGCACTTATTCAGCAAGGCAGTTATACATGTGTGGATTGGACTCATACTACTCTAAACTCTTTTCTAGAATACCTTTTATTATCTGTAAGGCTGTATAATCAGGCAGCTTGTCAGTCTTTCTAAAGGAGAGAATAATTACACCTTCAGAAGTCACAGAGTGGAGACATTACATTCTGATTAAGAACAAACCCTCACTTTTCCCCCAGTGAAGGATCTTCACATGTGAAAATGCTCAACTAACCTAAAAACATATTCCACAAAAAAAGCCAATTTGAAGACCCTAAATGATCAGGCAACAACAGATTTGAAGTGTGCCTGGTATTGAATGAGGGAGCAAGACTACAGCTGTATTTAACAGAGTCTAGTTTAACGACAGTTGGGGGAAGAGCAGATTGTTATACCTCCTTTTTCCTGTTGCTCCTATATAGTGCTTGGCCCCGTGACGATTTGATATTTCTAAAACAAATTCCTCATTTTGATAAACACTGAAAAACATTTCTAATGTTAACTGGCTGGAGTTTCAGTTTATCTGGACAAACACAGGGTTAACAAAATCTTCTCTCCCCTTCAAGTACTAAAAGCCAAGAGTTTTCACTGCTTTCATTTGTGAGAAGAGCCTGATTGAATTTACTTCTGTTTCACTTTTAAAACTTCCTGGCTTTTCATTCACAAATCACACGTTTGTCTTCTCCCGGAAAAGCTTTGCTTTTGTTTTTGTGACCTACATTTGTAGGGCTCCTAATTAACAGGCAGCACTGGGATCTGCTGTCCCTCAATAGCTCTGCTGCTTTGGGACCCTAAGCTAAACACAAAACATGTTGCTGAAATTTGAATGAAAGTAGCTACCTACTACCGCTTGGCACCTTTACATGAACCATGTAAAACAAAAATACATCATAACTGCAGATTTTCCCATATATTGTATTCATGTCCTAGGTTGGCAGCTATTGAATTTAATATGAGAAGGATCAAGCATAGAGGTCAGGTGAGGTAAGTTTTCATTGTCCTTAAAATAAAAATGTACTCTCATTATGTCTGTCAAAACATTCTTCCCTGCATTAGTGTTTGCAGTCACTTCCTTAATATTCTCTTTTATTTCCAAAAATCTTTCCTTAGCCTCTGTAGATAAACTGTTCATTATTTTTACCTTTGTGTTCAAATTATCATTCTGGCTTATGAGAAAGTGGCAAAACATCCTACTTAAATACCATAAGACCACACAAGAACTAAGTCTTCTCTGTTTCTGTTGTCAAAGTAAATAGGAGTTTGGCTGGGGCTGGAATGCAGCGATTCACTCTGCTTTTTGTATTAAAACCAATGTTATGTACTGTGCTGAGTTGATATGAACTGCTGTATTCAAGGACATCAAACAACCAACTCCTCCCATCACAGGATCTTGTTACTTGCTCAAATATTTTTAGCCTATTTTATGCCTATCCTCAACAGTGCCATGTTAGTAGCTGGTCAGCCCAAGGCTTTGTCCCACAGAATAAGTAATGTCATTACCATTAGAACAAACAAAGTTTCATTTTCTTGGGATTTGCCTTCTGCTTGGCTGCATACTCTGAGTTGGCTATGCTTAAAGGCACTCTTTCTCTTATAAATTTGCTTATGATGAAGCCTTTTCCTAAATCTCACCACCTGCAACAGTTCTAAAAATTTGTAGAATTATAGAATCATTTTGGTTGCAAGACACCTTTAAGATCACCAAGTCTAACTGTTAACCTGACACTGCCAAGTTACCACTAAACCATGTCCCTCAGCACCACATCTGCACATCTTTTAAATACCTCCAGGGATGGTGACTCAACCACTTCCCTGGACAGACTCTTCCAATTCTTGGTCACCCTTTCAGTGAAGAAGTTTTTCCTAATATTCAATCTAAACCTCCCCTAGTGCAACTTGAGGCCATTTCCTCTTGTCCTATCGCTTGTTACTTGGGAGAAGAGACGGACTCCCACCTCACTACACCCTCCTTTCAGGTAGTTGGAGAGATCGATAAGGTCTCCCCTCAGCCTCCTTTTCTCCAGGCTAAACAACCCCAGTTCCCTCAGCTGCTCCTCATAAGACTTGTGCTCTGGACCCTTCACCAGCTTCATTGCCCTTCTCTGGACACACTCCAGTACCTCAATATCTTTCTTATAGTGAGGGACCCAAAACTGAACACAGTATTTGAGGTGGGACCTCACCAGTGCTGAGTACAGGGGGACGATCCTTTCCCTAGTCCTGCTGGCCACACTATTCTTGATACAGGCAAGGATGCCGTTGGCCTTCTTGGCCACCTGGGCACACTGCTGGCTCATATTCATCCGGCTGTCAACCAGCACCCCCAGGTCCTTTTCTGCTAGGCAGCTTTCCAGCCCCTCTTCCCCAAGCCTGTAGCGCTGCACGGGGTTGTTGCAACCCAAGTGCAGGACCAGGCACTTGGCCTTATTGAATCTCATACCATTGGCCTATAGGAACTTCAGGTCTGTGGCCTGTGTTCCTCAGAATCAAACTAAACTGAAATTAGCCATTATGCTCACAATACCACAGATGGTGACTGAGTGGCTGCTTCCACCCAAGAAATACATACAATGTATCCCACAGTAATATCTATGCAATGTAAACCAAATACGTCAGGCTAGAACCACAAGAGCTGGAGACGAGTATGGAGACACCTAACTTCCAAGTAACCTTCCTTCTAGAATATGAGATGTTTAGTCTTTCCCTGTTCGAGGATTAACTAATAGTAGGGTAGAAAATTTGCCCCAGTGGCGAGACTGACTTGTTTCCAGAAACAATTTTCCTTGCGGTTTTTCTAGTCTGCCCACGCTCCCTCATCTGCCGCAAGAATGGAATGAATGTGCTCTGTGTCAAGTAGCCACTCAGAAGATAGGCAGTTGTGCTTGCATTTTCGGGGAAGCTGTAGGATTCATTGCACATGTGTTTTAAAAACAGAATTGTTTGCAGCCACCAGACCCACTGTACATGTACAACACTGCTCTTCTGTGTCGCTCTGGTAATTCCTGATTCTCTTGCGACAGGAGTCATTCAGTGTCTGAGTGGTAAACCTGGCATACCTAAAGGCTGTGTGACACATTGCACAGGGTCAGAAACAGTGAAGCCGCTGCATACAGCCCTCTGTCCCAAAACGGTGCTCAAGGGGCTGTTTGCCACCTGGGTGCGTGGACGGATGCAGTGACTCATCCAGTCGAAAAGGTTGCACAGTGGAGACTGAGGGGGATTGATGCTCGTGCTGAGGAGCCTCTACAGTGCCAAGAGAGACTTGGCCTAGATATCACTCCCAGGGGCAAAAGGAGGAAATGTTCCTCTTTTATTCAGTAGTCAGATGGTTTCAAGAAGGGGAGATGAAGTTTATTTAAATGGATATTTAAGTGTCTTCGACAAGGCAGTAAAATTTCACTAGCAGAAAATTGTCTGTTCTCTTAAGAAGCAGTTTTCTTATTCAGATAAACAGATTAGTGCATGAATACAAGTCTCCCATTCTGTCCTGGTTTCTAACTCTGGAACTGTTGGCTGTAATAGGATGATTAGAGAAATACTGGCTTCTTCTCCCTTGCAGTCTTCAGTACATTAGATGTGCTCCTCCTCACATAGGAGAAGCATCCCTTATCTTGGCTATGGTTGAATTGGCTGCTCAGAGCTTTCAGACTTTAGACCTTTTGGTGTCCAGCTTCTGGCAGAAACACAGGACACGCTTATAAATTACTGTGGAGTTAAAGGTCTCCAAACTGACGTGTCTGCATAGTGCAGTGCAGTGCCAGGCAGAAATATGAAACCGAAGCTCAGAGAGCAAAAAAAAAGTGTTACGGTGGCACTGCGATCATACTAGTACACCCTTCTAGAAAGAAAGACCGACTGGCTCAGACCCAGAAATGCTAAAGCCAGTAAACTGCTTTGGTTTCTTTAAGAGACTGAGTCACCATCAGCTCAGGGCTTTTTTGTGCCATATTTGATTTACATAGGCATGAGCTTATTTGCAGTTTTACAGTCACATAGGGCCCTTGGACTTTACTGATATTCATCACATGGCACTTTGCCAGTACCAGAAACATTTTTTAGGAAATGCTGGCTGCTGAGAGAGAGCTCTTCCTCTCAAACCTTACTTGCTCTGTCAGCTCCTGCGGAGCATCTGTACAATGCACATTTTGGGTGTAATTTTGTCTCTGTGTCTGCAGAGCATCTAAGCTCTTCCTGTAGTCAATGGAGATCTAGTCAGTGGAGTATGGGGAGATATTGATCTGGCCAGATATAGGTGTTTGCTTTAGGTGAGCTGATTTTGCTCTCCATGTAGGATTTCTAATATGTCAACCTACAAAGCGTCTCCTTGTGCCAATCCATTCTCTCAGAGCTGAAGTGACAGCTGTCACAGGGGCAATACAGACCTGTGATTACAAGAATTTCTACTGCACAGGAAAGATGTCTTGATTTTTGCCGTTTACCCTGAAATTGTCCTTTACCCTGAAATCACCTTTAATTCAACCCACATTACAGCAAGAACAAACAATACTTATCTGTGAAATCTGAAATAGCACTTGCAAAGGTTTAGAAAATCTGATGTGTGACAGAAATAAAATGATTCTTACTGAACTCTTTCCTTCTGTGTGTCCTGCAGATGGATTATGGATGCTCCAATTATGAGACCCCTTTTTAGGGTCTTTTGTTCATGAATGTAAGCTTGTATTTTCCATCTTCTGCAGATTCACCTATAGATTTACCTCAAATCCCTTCTTTTCCTCTCCTGTGAAATGTTATTGCTCCTTTTTTATAGGTGTCCCCTTTTGAGTGACACAGGACTAATTTCTCTTCTAATGCTTGGGAAAACTGCACTTTTAGAAGACTGTTGTGTCTGAATTTGTGAAAATATTTACTTTATCGCCAGCTATGGTATGTGGGTTTTGAGGTCTCAGTGCTTTCGAGTTAGCCGGGTGCAGGGATGAGGAGGAGCGAGACCTGAGCACTTGACCCAAGCTGGCCAACAGGATTATTTCATACCTTGAACGTCGCATTCAATACAAATTAGAAAGTTTGCTGCAACATGCTCTCTCCCTTGGTGGTGGTGATCCAGAGAACTTCTTACCCCAGTGCTGGACCCCTGAACCCTTCTCTTCCTCCTGAAGCCGCAGCACTCACAGTGTCCAACATTTGCTGTCCACCGCTGGGAGTGCACAGCTTCCTATTGATAGAATTGGCTGAGTATATCCTTGTATATTTTATATTAGTATCAGGATCAATATTGGTTCTGTAGTGTTATTAATGTTAATTATCTAGTCTTATTCTATTAAATCTGTTTATATTTCAACCTTCGCCTTTCCTTGTTTTTTCTTGATTCCCCTTCCTGGGTGTAGAGGGGTCATCGGGTGACAGAATAATTGTCTAAATGACAATAAATTATTATGGGTTTCTCAAACCGTAACAACAGGAGGCAAATATAAGCCTTATTTATTTATTTATTTATTCTGTTTATTGACATAATGTCTCTCTGGAAAACCTAACATTCCAGTACCCGCTCCCATATAAGCCAGGGGGTTTGAAGCTCTTTACTTTCTTCTTCATTTCCTTCATCCAAGAACATCAAGCAATTCTCATGTGGCTTTTCCAAACCTTGAATGTTATTTTGACAACCACACAAAATCTAATGCATAAATGGAGTTCTTGGCATGAAGTCTATTAGTGATTCTTGACTGAGATTAGGGAGAACAGGAAACAGCCACTCTGGAGTAATACCAGACTTGGCATGGCTCAAGCCCCACCTTACGCTCCGTAGATGCCATGGCAGCTTCCGCTTACTGCAGACTTTAAGCCCTGGAGGCCTCTAAGTGCCTCCCAGAGCGCAGGGGCCCTTGCTGCCTGCCATTTCATTTCATTTGGGACTGGGTGCCCAAGTGCGCTCAATGAGTTCTGCTCTTTTATATTAGAGTGAGTTATGTTGGGTGAAAGCAACTGTGGGTGCTGCTGAGGTGCACGCATAGCTAATGTTTCTTTCCTCCCACCGTTTTTATTCCATAGTGAGCTGATTACCATGCATTAAAAAAATGCACCCTTTTAAACTCTGAAAATAAAGTTGCTTTCCCTGTCATCAAGATGCTTGTAGGCACATATATCTGCACACTTGAATGCAACGTTAACTGCAATAACAAGTGGGCAAGTGAAGCCAAATTGTTTAAAAGACTCCCAAACTCAGCAATTTTCAGCTGAGTTGGAACTTGCAGCTTGATTTCTCATGTTCCACATAAGTTCCTGAGTCAGGAGCTACTTTTTGTACACCGTTAGACTCAGACAGTCTCTTTCCTAAATCACCTCCGGGAACAATCAAATTCAGTAAATGATCCCGTTCCCTTCTGTCCCCTGGTTCAGCTCACAGCATCTCCTTGGCAGTGAATGGCAACTCTCCTATAACACTGACTAAATAATCAGAGAAAAATATCTCTATTTTCTTTACTTGTGTTTAAATAAAAAACACTTTTCATACATTTGGAGGCAATTCTATTTCCCACTTGCTAACGGAAATCTTCTTGATAGCCTTTACTCAAGAGGTTTTCCATAAACCTAGCCACACAGAGAGCTTAACTACACAATGAGATGCAACATGTGTAAGACTGATATTAGTAGTGAGAAACCTACAATAGCTACTGAAACATACATGTTAATAAACATATCAAAGTTGGGGTTGTTTTTTTTGAAGTGAAAGAATTCTGAGTTGTTCAGAAAACCTAAAATTAAAACCTGCAATTGCTTCATACATATAGCAGTGATAAAGTGCACAGTAAAGCTATCCTGACAGCAGTAGCGAGTGTATTGTTTTTTAAATAGATACTTAGTAAAGAACCTGAGTCCAACCTGGGGTTGTCAAAAGCAGTCTTTAAGTGCTTTATCTAAGAGTTTCATTTTACAGTTATGTGACTCAAATGGACAGAAATAGATCTCTGACTTGAATGCTCTGTTTTGGTTTTATATTTATTATATGTATGTTTGTCAATCATTTTATCATCAAGATTCTTCATCAGCCTTTAAAACATAAAGCACATACAGATTTCTTATGCTGAATTTTCTTGTTGAATGAATACTAATTTTTCCTTACACCATGATGAATGAAGGTTGGTTTTGGTAAGAAGGATATATCTGCACTGTTGCTAAGTCTCTTTCATCATGGATCTCACATTTATTAGCTAAAGATATATCTCTGGAGCCATTTTACTGCATAAAGATCCCTGCTTGCTTTGTATTTTTAAATTTAATTTCTAGCTTTCCTAGTTTTGGAAAAAACTTTCTCAATGATTTTTCAGAAAAGATTCTAAGTTGAGTGAAGTTTCTGGGACAGAGAGGGACTAGGGAGGTATTGCTTGAGAGGGTAAAAGGGGCAGGAAGGCAGAAACAAGTGGAGAGTTATAAGATTTGCTGACTTATTTTACATCCAGCCAGTATGGTCTCCATGCCTGTGAGCTCCATACATGACTGCTAATGGGGATGTGTATGTTCATGTTCTGCTTTGCTTAATTCACATTAGATTATGAAAACTTCCATGCATTTAGTAGAGCAGGCACATAAATCTGGGTGTTTTACACTCCAGCTCAGTTCATCGTTCATCCAAAAGGCATATTTTTACACAATTAGATTTTCATGAGTGAGTTAAAAATAACATTTAGGTGGGTTTGGTTTAGTCAGCTGCTTCTAATACTGAATGAGATTTATTTTTGAAATGTAAATGGAATTGCCCCCTGTAGTTTATCTTATCATGTAAGGAGGCCTACCTATCCTTTTTTTTTCAGAATTTGGTATTGTTATTAATATAAAATTGGTATTTAGACAGTGTAAGTAGTCTGACTGGAAAGAAAACCAAAAAAAGACAGATTTGGCCTTTGACTCCTCTTGAATACTTGTTTTCTTACCAGAAGCCTGACACTGACAGTAACACTCTTCCGTGTATGAAGCTAAGGTGGCCAACACCCTACCATACAGCAGATCTGAGCTACCAGAGTAATGAAATGCATCTACAAACCACCATCACACCATTGGAGGGTCTCTGTTGTGTGCCTGGAGCAGCTGCATCCTGGTGATGGAGTATGTGTCTTGCCGCTCTCATGACAAAGCTTTTGCTGCACAGCCTGAATCCCTCGTGTGGACTCTACTGCAGGAGCCAGGCTGAAACAGATTTATGGTGACATGCATTTTGATGATGTGTGATGTCAGCTAAGCACAGTGAGGCAGAGGCTGAGGTGTTAAGCCCTGGAATACCTATGTGAAAAGGTTATGTGACCTACCATGGACAAAATACTAGGCTCTAATCACAGAATCACAGAAACTCCTAGATTGGAAAAGACCTGTAAGATCATCTAGTCCAATAATTAACCTACCACTGACAAGCCCACCACTAAACCATGTCCCTAAGCACTATATCTACATGACCCTGAAATACCTCCCGGGATGGGGACTCCACCACTGCCTGGGTAATGTGTTCCAGTGCCTGATGACCCTTTCAGTAAAGAAATTCTTCCTAATAGCCAATCTAAACTTCCCTTGGCACAACTTGAAGCCATCTCCTCTTGTTCTATCACCTGTTCCTTGACAGAACAGGTCAACTCCCACCTCTCTGCAACCTCCAGGGTTAAGGTTATGATGAAATATATACCCCACAAAGAAGTTTTGCCAAAACGTGTGAAGCACTGTGTTTTCAAGCTGTCATATTAATTCTTCTATTCTATAAACAGGTTTGATTATTTAACTTTGTGTATGGGACCAGATGCTCATCTGATGGTTAGATGATTTGGTCTGATTGACACCAGCTGTGAGTTTGATCTGTAGGTTGTTCTGGAGCTGCACTGAGAAAGTCAGCTGGGTTTTGGTCTGCTTATCCCCTTATGTGCAGTCTTTGTTTCTACAGTGTTTTTGGCTTTGTAAGAGAACAAGAAGGTTTCACTACCTAACAAAGAAAGCTTTGATTGGGGCTTGGCTAACAGAGTCCAAAATTAATATTCTCAACAATGATGCTTTGTTCTCTGAAACTTTTACTTTTTCAGAAGGAAGAAAGTTAAATATAACCTGGATGGGACTATTCTGAAGAACTACATGCCAACATTTGATTAACTACATTTCTTGCTTGGTTTTCTGTGAAACATGATTTATGCAATCACTCCATCTGAAAGTCTGCGCCCAACCTCTTGGCTAATTTCAACCTGGTTTGATAGCTGAAAAACATTTAGAGATAACTACCTTCTTGTAAGTTTTGTTCAAATAGGCACTTGTGTAAAGGAAATGGGTCCCGAAAGTGTTTGGAGTGAACATAAGATCACAGGCTGGATCAGAGCTTGTGAAGTCAACTGATCTAAATGCCTGCTCAAAGCAGGTCTAACCAAACCAACTTCAGTTGAGCCTTGAACGTGTCCAAAGATGGAGATGCCACAATGTGTCTGCATGTTCTGTTCCTGTATTTGACAATCCCAATGGTTAAAAAAAAATATCTTTATATGCAACTGAAATTTCCAGTGCTCCCATCTG
The DNA here is from genome assembly GCF_000708025.1 of Charadrius vociferus. Taxonomy (NCBI): domain Eukaryota; kingdom Metazoa; phylum Chordata; class Aves; order Charadriiformes; family Charadriidae; genus Charadrius; species Charadrius vociferus. The sequence continues at coordinate 1,416,607 of NW_009648043.1, forward strand.
TGTCCTTTGCTTCTTGTCCCATTGCTGAGCACCTCTGTCGTGGTTTAGGCCAAATCGGTTACTGGGGATGTGGGGGACCCCAGATGGGACCGACAGATGCTCCTCTCTACTTCTCTTCAAAGAGAGAGGCAAAGGAGGGAAAAAGAGACTTAAGAGTTTAGAAGGAATTAAACTACTTTAAGGAAATATTAATAATAAAATAAAAACAAGTTCCCAGGATGACAATCACAACACTGACTGGCACTGAGGAAGTCTGGACTCAGTGATGAATGGGAACTGGATTCCAGATCTGGATTCAGGATTGAGATCAAAGGCAGACGAACAGATAGAGTCATTCTCAGATGTCGGTCATTGAAGAAAGAGAGAGAACTGACCCTTTGATCCCTCAGCTTTTACACTGAGCATGTGGCAGATGGGATGGAATACCCTGTTGGTCAGTTTTGGGTCACCTGTCCTGTCCTCTCCTTCCCGCAGGTGGTACCCCTCTATGCTTTTCCTCTTCCGACCCTCCGACAGCGCAAGTAACAAAGTGGGCTGCCCTTGGGTGTTATAGCAATAAGTATAAGGCAGAGCCTCTCTTCTTACCATGCCTGGGCATCAGCTATAAACATAGGTCTTATCACTCTGAGGGTGAACATTGTCTGCACAATATACTGTTAATGCCAGTAGTTAGAAAAGGCCTAGCCAAGAAGCAAAACTACTGAACAAAATCGGTCCTGTTTTACCTCAAACCAGGACAACCTCTGAGAAGAGTTTGGTTCTGTCTTCTCTGTGTCATTTGACCAAACCATTATAGAATCATAGAATCATTGAGGTTGGAAGAGACCTTTAAGATCACCAAGTCCAACCATTAAGCTAACACTACCGAAACCACCACTAAACCACGTCGCTCAGCACCATGTCTACACATCTACATTTTAAATACCTCCAGGGATAGTGACTCAACCACTTCCCTCTGCAGCCTGTCCCAATGCTCGATAACCATTTCGGTGAAGAATTTTTTCCTAATATCCAATCTGTAGCCCCCCTGGTGCAACTTCAGGCCATTTTCTCTTGTCCTATTGCCTGTTACTTGGGAGAAGACGGACTCCCACCTCACCACCACCTCCTTTCAGGTGGCTGTAGAGAGCAATAAGGTCTCCCCTCAGCCTTCTTTTCTCCAGACTAAACAACCCCAGTTCCCTCAGCTGCCCCTTACAAGACTTGTGCTCTGGACCCCTCACCAGCTTCATTGCCCTTCTCTGGATGCTGCAGTATAATTTCCCACTTTTCCATATACAATTCAGTGTTAGTACTACCGAGTAGAACCGGTTGAGAAATACAGTAATTTAAAAGCACCATCTTTGATATAAAATGGTTTGGTTAGCAGCCAGTGTTAAGTTTTAAACAGCAGGAAAGCCAAGATATTCTTCAGATTTGTGCTCATGCATCCAGAAATTTTAATGAATTTTGACATAAATACAAAAACATATATATGTAGAATATTTGCTACTTTTTTTTTTTTTCAAGAGGCTCATGATCTGTAAATATTTGAAGACTATCAATTGACAAGTACCAATTGTACCACAAATAAGAGACGATTGAAATAAACAATTCATTCGTAATCTATTCGTGACAGCTAAATTGTATCTATTAATTGTTGTCAGTTTATAAGAGGTTCAGAACTGATTTTTGAACATATACATTAAAAAAGCTAAACAAAACCAAACAACTCCCCCCCCCCGATTAAATACTCATCACTACAAATTCTTTTCCTGTTCTTTCTGGTGTGATTGATAGTGGATTTCTAAAAGCATGGCATGCATTTTCTTCTTATTATCAAACCTTCCAGATTAGCGTTTATCCTGGGCCTGGCACATTTTTCAGAAAGCAGTGAAAAGCTCCAAATGGTGTGGACTTATATGGACAAATAATACTTAGGAAATTAAGTGGTTGGTAGACTTGCCAGCTGTGGTTAATTATCTGGGAAAACCTAAGGCAGATATTTTTACCAGGATAAATCCCAAGATGGATCTTGGTTGAGTTCTCTTTGGTGTCTGCTAGTACAATACATAAAAGTCTGAACCATGTATTTCAAACTCACACTTCAGAGAATGTTTTAAAATGGGCTAAATAAACAATTTCTCCTACTAAATAGAATTTATTTCCTTGTAGAAGCAATCCTATCAATAATGCAATACATTTTACAAGAGATAAGAAAGGTGGAACAGGAAAGGGAAACAGGTCATTACTCACAATAAAAGCGTCATTAACATAAACAGCTTAGCAGGCTTTAATCGTCTCGTATTATTGTTATTATATTGTAATATAATACTGTTATAGCTGAAATATAGCTGAACAGGTACGATGCAAGTAAGCTTTCAAATATATGTGTCTTCAGGAAAGGGCATGGAGAGGCAAAGGCAGTTTACCAGTAGTTCAAGAAAAACTTCTCTGTTTAGTTTTGTGTTTCTATTTTAGTGATGTTTGCAGTAGAAACCAACAAATGCCCGCGCTGGATATTTTCCATAATGTGCTTGAACACTGGAAACCCATTCTCATTCATATGATATGTGATGTACAGATACTTAAATAATTGTCTTTACAAAATAACAGTTGTCATTTTTACTGCAGGTGATATTTTCATTTCACTGCTAATCCTTTATTTTATTTACTATTGGCATTCTAGTTACTTGGCCGTGAATCTTCCTGCAATTGTACATGAAGTGGAATTTAGACTCTTACAGTGGATTCTGACATAGTAAGAGTTCAGCAGCATAAATGAATTTTGCTTTGTTCCTAACTCAATATAATAGTTAATACAGTCAATAGTACAAGCATGCTGAGTTCTGTGTGTACAAGGAGCTGTGATACTTACAAGTTGGTGCATAACTTAGACAATTACTGCTACATGCTGTCATGTTTAGATGCTACCCTATGGCTTACAAAAGAAGGTTTCACAATAGAGTTATATTTCTCTGCCTTTGATTACCCAAACAAAAGGCAATGAATGAACCGCTAGTATTTTACTTCAGCCCTTATCAAGATTTAGCTTGCCAAACCTGATTCTGCATGGACTTGACTTCCAGTCAGCAGCCCTACTGAACGTAATGCAAATAGATATTCTCCGAGCTCTCTTTATTCTGTTGCTAAGATTGTCTGTGAGAACGAAAAACTCATAAAACATGTCATAATGAAGGACCTGGAACCTGAAGTCTTCCCACCTTCAGTATTCATTTTACCTCTTTACTTCTACATCTTGCAAAGAGCATAATCACTAAAAGCTCTGCAGGAGCTTTTTCAAACCCTACGATGTCTTTTAACGTTGGAATTGGAAACAAACTTTAGAGACAAACCTGAAAATAACCTTTTCTGTAACATGTTAATGCTATTTTTGAGTAGGAAGTGTAGTTTAATTTATACATCACAGAATAAAGGATGTTAACTAATCTTGGACAGATCCCACTCCTGGCTACATAAAGGGCAATTTATCAAAGTCGTGAACATACACTATTTAAAGACCAGCCAAGCAAGGAGCTGTAGGCCTTTGAGACTGCACAGAGGAGAAATAAATCGGGAACCTGGTTGATATTTTACATTCTGTATAAGGACTGGTTTGAATTACAGTTTCTCTCTGTAAGTCAGTTCAAAATAAAGATCTGGGAATCGAGGGGAGAGAGCAACAAGCTGAAGATGAAGATACATCTGCCTATTCCGCAAGATTAGTAGCTTTGGGATATTCTAGAATATGAGTTTCCTTCTATGGAAAACTTGTTGTACTGGTAATTTTGGAGATGGTATGGAATTTCACTGCTTCAAATCAGTCTGCAAGATCTAATCTAGTCAATTGTAACATCATAGCATTTATCATCAAAGGCAGATTTTAGGGCAAACCCTAAAGAGTGGGTTACCAAATCTTGTTCCTCACTAACTCAAGCAAGTACATTTTCAATGTTTTTTGTAAGCTGCATGATTAAGGCAATAAGTTTTTTGTCTTCAGGATGTTTTTGGAAAATGGTTACAGAATCTCACTTCTCTGAGAATAAGAAATCTTCAACTGGACAATTTTTTCCCAGTTGTTCTTATACAAACAGTTTGTTTTAATATTTTTGACCCACACGCAGTAAATCTGATAAGTGTATAGAAAGAAATCATGTCAGCTCAGCCTTGTTTAAGATGAAAAGCCTGAAGTGTTTTGACTGCTCTCATAAGAAAGGCTTTCCACTCTTATTATCATAAGGGGCACTTCTCAATACATCTTTCACTTTGAATTTATCTTTTCTGGCTGGTGAGATTTTTATGCTGTACTCCTCAAGCTGGACAAGTCCTGACAATGTCAGCAGTTTCTCTGAACTGTGCTGCAAATGCTTCAGCTTATGGACCCTGATGTCATCTGTTTTTCAGTTGCACGTTGCTAGCAACTCCCAGTAATTCTCTAATCAACTGATACACACAAGTGTATTTTTCTTAACATTTGTTTTCAAATTTGGAACTCCCTGATCAAAGCAGAAATTCCAGGTAATAGTGGCAAGAGTCTAAATTCAACCCGACACACAACAAACAGCATTGACGCCAAGCATAGTTGAAAATGACCCTCCACAAACACCTGCCTTCAGAGTGAACTCAGGAGAACAACTGTCCCATCTTAGGTGTTTCAGTTAAGTGCCTAAAGTTAGGTGGAATTAATCTAGGTTTAACTGTGTAATCTTCTTAAATAAAAAGTGACGAATCATGCATTTTGTAATGGTGATCAGAGGGCTGGAGCACCTCTCGTATGAAGACAGGCTGAGAGAGTTGGGATTGTTCAGCCTGGAGAAGAGAAGGCTCCAGGGAGACCTTATGGCAGCCTTCCAGTACTTAAAGCGGGCCTGCAGGAAAGACAGGGAGGGCCTTTTTACAAGGGCATGTAGTGAGAGGTTGAGGGGGAACAGCTTTAAACTGGAAGAAGGTAGATTTAGATTAGGTATTGGGAAGAAACTTTTCACTATGGGAGTGGTAAGACCCTGGCACAGGTTGCCCAGAGAAGTTGTGGATGCTCCATCCCTGGAGGTGTTCAAGGCCAGGCTGGATGGGACTTTGAGCAACCTGGTCTAGTGGGAGATGTCCCTGCCCATGGCAGGGGGAGTGGAACAAGATGATCTTTAAGATGCCTTCCAACCCAAACTATTCTATGATTCTATGATTTTATCTACCACCACAAAAAGGTTTTACAGAGATGTGAACTTAGATAAAATCTTTTGATATTTAAATACAGGTTTTCAATAATCAAGCTATTTATTTAAAACATTTTCATGTTTAATCAAAAATAATCATTTACTTGAGACATTTTGAAAGATGGAGGCAAATGAAATTTTCTATAAATTATTTATGACAGGAGAAACTTTTAAATTGTGTTTCAGTTTCCTACCTAGTTTGCTGCACTCCCAGATTTGTTTCTCAATGGGACTGAGCATATGTATGATTACATATGTTCAAATTAGAAATTGTACTCTTTCTCTTCTTGCTGCATTTTCATTCTGCATATCCTTTTCCTTTGGCTTTTTTACCACAATATCTGAAAGCAAGCAAATTACTAATATATTTTGAGGTCTTTCTAATGTTATAGCATTTTAAACTTCTTGGCTAAATCTCTCTAACATGCAATATATTAATTAGGCTGAAAACTTATTCCCTTATTTTATAATGTGGAAAAAATATTCTTTTAATTCTTAATAATGTTTTATGTTAATCAGTGTCTAATAGATGATTACATTCTAATAGCTCTTCTGGTATTTTTTTCAAAGAAAGTGAAAAGTTGTTTTTTAAACATCTGAATTCTTACCAGGAAAGAATGATTTGTATTGCTCTGTATAATGGAGTATACACTTCATTTGTATTAGGAGTGCAAGTATGAGTTGGTTATCATCCTTCAAGGGAGTGTATCGGCACACATAATGCAATGCTGACCTAAACATCTGTGTTTCTGGAGGGCAAAGAAAGGATGGCACCTAGGGCGCTTGGAAAAAAGGAAAAAGGTGTCCTTTTCACAGTCCCTGTGCCCTCCACTCTCGCTTCTCTCTTCGTATCAAACACAGCTGCAGTGTTGTTACAGATGAAAAAGACATGTACGATTTTGTATAAACACGTTGGAGTCTTCGTAGGAAATCTGAGCCCCCTTGAAGCCAAGGGGAGCGCTGAGCTGGGCTGCAGGGGTCACCTCTCAGCATCAGTCTGCCGTGACACCTTCTTCTTGCTGCTTCCCTCGCGTTGACGTGGTGACTCACATAACAAGGAAAGAGAGGAGGGGGCAAAAATATATTTGAAGTATTTTTTCAAATATTTCAAGGGGCGTGGGAGGGAATGGTGAGGAGCCATTCTCTTTTAAGAGAAAGGGCCTGAAGGGAAACTGGGAGCTGCTGAAGAAACTCTCTGGAATACTTTTGGAGTTGAATATGTACTTTCAAGAGCAAAAAAGCCAGATAGTTTAGAGAAAAGAGCTCTGAATGGTGCTGGTCACTGATAAAGACAGTCTTCTGCTTCATATTTTAAAAATATTGTCATACTCGGCACCGTTCAATAACTCTAATTTGGCCATTAAATTCCTGTCACCTTTGCCCTTTCCTAATGATTGTGACAAAATGTTGTCTGCAATCAGCAAGACTCAATCGTTGTGGGAATAATTTGAATAAATAATCAAGTCTGCAGCTCATCCATCACCTTGACTGATTTCTCTATTCCCTGTTCACCTCTTCATGACATTTGGCAGGTCACTTGATATAAAATATGCAAACAGTGAACTGAAATAGCCCAAGTCTGGTGAAATATGCTGACTGAACCTGTCATCTTAAAGTAGCTATGCATCTTTGCATGGCAAGCACATATATTTTCTGTAGGCCTTTTTTCCTTACCACCTTTATCTTGACTAGGATGGTATTTGTCCCCTGTATGTTCATAGAGGTTGCACTTACAAACCTACCTCATGTGAACGCGGGGATTGCCTGTTCTATCTCTTGGATAGGTACTAAAAGATAGGAAGAAAGGAAGAGTAAGCAGGAAGAAAGGCAGTGATAGAGACATCAAAGGACTGAAGAAAGCAAGTAAAGGAATGTCAGGTGGGAAATTAAACTGGTGAAAAGAAGTATGTAGAGTTTATCTTCTGTTTTAATGAAACTAGTGTACATATCTTTAACAGAGTTAAATGGGTTTAAAATGGAGTTATATTGAGGGTACCTCCAGATGGGCTCGTCTGAGTATTTCCAGGGCTATTTGGGCACTTACTGACACCCTGATATCCACCGGCCTCTCTGCCAGACTTACTGCCCTGGTTGTGTACTGGGCAGCAGCCAGCACACACCAGCTGTCCCACAGCCAGCTGCTGCAGAGCTCAGCCTCGTCTACAGGCACAAAGCTAAACTGGAGTCAGCTCACAATGGTGTGCTGGGCTGTAAATGATGGTGCCGAGGTCCGGGCATACATTCATTTCTGCCACCTGTGCTATGTATGCCAAGAGGCTCCTCTAGCAGAGAGGCAGGATATCAGAGTTCACCTGGAGGATCCTTAAGACTAGTGTCTCTGTACAGGCAAAGTGATCTGAGTATATCCCTAGGACAACTATGTGTAAACTGTTCTTTGGGTTTTTTCACCACCTTACTTTGACCATTCTCCCGTCTCCCTCTCTTTTCATGGTCTTAATTTTCCTGTGCTTGTATGTTTGTATGTATTTATGTTTCTTACATGCCTACGAAAGAAAGAGAGATTGAGTCAGGATGTGTTTGTATTTAATAAAGCTCAGCATCAAATCACTTAAGGAGATGCACAAATTTACCCTACTGTGGAATCAGGAATAATTCTTGATCTGTACCGGTGCTAGAACATATCAGTGACCACCTATGAAATACTTGAGTGACTCAAGGTTAAGAATCAGATTGCTACCTGTTCTCCACAAGCAGTCCTGATTCCAGAATTTAGGGTTTAAAGTACAAAGCCAGACTGGTTTGGGGAGGTGCAAACACTGGTTTACATTTCTGGATGTAACTCAAAACAACTTTTTCTCTAATAGGACAGCCCAGAACTGACACTACTTGCTGATTTCTGCCTTTCCTGTCTGTGTCGGTAGGCTCTGTTTGTAAGAGTTGTATTATAAACCAAATCATTTAAACAAAGTAATTTCAAAATAACCCCACCAAAGGATGGGTGCTTAGAAAGTCTTTTTCGATGGTCATTCAGTGATCAGCACAGACTCAGCTATGTCATTGAAGATAATACTCATGGAGCTACATCTGCACGAAGAGTGGTTACCCAGGTCTTCTCAGCTGTGGGGATGCCTCATTCCTGTCTTTTTGCTACCACGTGTACTTCAAAGATACAGCCAACCAACGAGATGTTAAATATTTTCCAGCCAAAAAAAAAAAAAAAAAAAAATTATTCCACTCCCCTTTCTTTTCCAGGACAATTTCAGCCATCCAGATCCAGTACATCCCGCGGTGGTGCAATCATCTGCACATAAAGGAGGAATGAATCAGGAAGATTTCTTACACCAGCTGAAGAATTATCATCTCTAAAGAAGCAACACAGACTGAGAAGTGGGATGAGCTACCCCAACGAATTTTGTGGCCCCCATGGCTGGGTGGTTCCCCACAGCAGACAGCTAAGCTGCTTTGTCTATGTCTAGATTATACCTCAGCATAGGCATGCACAATGTGTGAAGTTGTTTGTTAGGTCAGCAAAGAAAGAATATATTCCACTTTTGAATTATTTGACTTTTATTATGCTGGATAACATATATGAACAATCTTTCACTATATCAAAAAGATGCAAATACATAAAACAGGAAAATTATTCAATAATTTTATACAAATAGAACTCAATGTAACATGATTTAAAGTAAAGATGCTTTTAGTCTTCAAAGTTTCCATCTCTAGGTATTTCATGATGAATTGTAATAAAATAATAATAAAAAAAAAAAGAAGAAAAAAATCTACTTCTTTTGGGAAGATGTGTTCATAAAAACAAAATAATAAGCCAGTGAGATATGATATATATCATGAAACAACTGCTACTCACCGGTGGAAATCTTCATAAAAATGACATACACTTTTCTTTGACAAATATTTTATTGCATGTCTCACAGCTATTAAATAATTCCCAGTTTAATTTTCGTTGTGTCCTAAACAGTCAATAGTAAAGATTGTATTCCCTTGGTCTCTTATATTTTCATCTATACTCACAAAGAAATCTTCAAGTTTTTCTGTTGTTTCCTTTTTCATTTTATATGCAGAACACAGTATCCTTTTACCCTCAGGCTCAGTTCTTAGGATATATGGTGACAAACTTTCAAGCAATCAGATACATACCCTGCATATCTCACCCTCCTTTCCAGGCCAAACAGCAGTAATGCATGAGAATAAGGAAGCTCACTGTGTACAGTTAAAAGCTCATATTTTTATCTCTTTCCACTTTCCCATAATGTATGGTGAGCTCCTTAGACTAATTCCAGGTCTTATCAATATCATCCGGAATTGCATGGTTTCCCTTCAAAGGTACCAAAACATGAAAACTTACCTTAGCATGTAACAGGTGGATTAGTCAGATATTGGACCGGGGTACCTGGGGACCTTCCCTGTGACGGCAAAACACGAATTACCTGGGGGATCTGCAGAGACTGTAAGCCTTGTCATTAATACCGTTTGACATTGTACTCCTCCTGAGGCGCTCCTTGCTACGTGGTAGGGGAATACTCCTTGTAACTGCTACTTTAATATTTTGTTTTGTGTCAGATAACGGACGATATTGTTGAGGTGCCCCTGGTGCACTCAGATGGGACAACCACACCTTCCTCTGGTCAGAGCGTCAGGACCACTTTGAACTCAGGACCTCCCAGCTGGGAACCTGCATGCCACTCTGCTTCGTTTCTGGACTCTGATCAGACAGAGGCAAGAAATAGAAACACAGCTGCTTACTACAGGGTCATCCCAGGCAAGTACAAAAGCATTTCGAGAACTTTCAGGTCAAATTAAGATGCCCCTTATTAGGGTGACTGAGCAAGGGCTTTCTGGACTACAGTGTTGAATAGGCACCTGACTTCTGCTCTGGCCATGTTTTTCAACATATTAGAGCAGCTGAAACGTATGTGACTGAACAGAAATAAAAGAAGTCCTCAGAGACAAAATGCTCAATCCACTGATTCATTCATAGGAATGTTTCTCTTGATTTCAACACAAACAAAATTACATCCCAAACAAGTAAATAAGTTGCATAAACCTTGGAAGCAAACTTTGTCTGCAGTGAATTATAAACAGTGGTAAAATACACATGGTAAGAAACTGACCCTTTTCCATTTCATCTTAATATAATTTTAACAGCTGACCACTTTTCTCTAGTATGACATGGTTAAACATCTATCAGATTGTAGTTCCATATTTATTATTACCAGGTTTACATATTACTACATCACTTCCTAGTATAACAGTAGTCTAAAATAAGGCTGTCATATGCCAGCCTTGCAGTTAGATTAGGCAAAATATGTAATATGCCATTTAAACTAAAGAATGGAGAACACCTGATGCAGGACAAACTCAGCCTGTCAGAAATTCAGGATGAAGTCCGAACTGTGAGACTGATACACTAAATCAAAGTTGTAGTGTGGCTATAGTGGTTGTAATCTAGTACTGGAATCCCTTACACCGGCTTTACTGTATTGTTGACACAAAACCTCATTGTCTTCCCTCAAGAGATATGAATGTAGAAATGAAGGATTTTATTTTGTAAGGGGAGCAAAAAAAATGTAATGGCAGGAAGAATCACAAGAAAAGTCAATAATATATTTTATAGTTCATTTGTTTGAAGTCTTTCAACATCAGCTTGTAGGTCTGTCATCCTTCACTGCAATATATTTTAAAGCTCACTCAGGTGCTCCTGGCTTGATAGCAGTATCTTTAAAGTTTTGCTTTCTTAGACTATAATGATGCAGTCCTGAGAGAAGAGAAACTGAAAAGAAGCGTTACAGTTGTCCTAGAAAATAGATGATGGCACATACTCAATGTTTGTATATCATTTCAGTTATATAATTAATACTATACACTATTTCTGCTGATAGAGTGTTTTCATAAGTCTGTAGCTCTCAATTTCTGTTACAAAACACCATAACCTTTTTCTTGCAGAGAGCAAAACTGAGAGTCAAAGAAGCTTAAATGACTTGTTTAGACCAATGCAGTGAGTTAGTATTACCGCCAAGCAAGAATATAAGACCTTCCAAGTTTCCGTGGCAGTACATAGCCTACCACAAAATATTAGTACTCTGGTCAATATCGCATAATGTGTTACAATGCCTCATTGGGGCTCTGTTATCCTTTCCAACACACCACACTGAGTCACGTTGCAAAGATCTTTCAGTGATGTCTTCAACAGACTTGTGCAGTCAAGTACAGAAGTGAACTTTTTCCAGCCAACTGACAAACCAAATAATCAATGTACTGAATCTGTCCACCCTGGTACTTGCTGATGTTAAAGTAACGTGCATTTTCCTGGCATTTCAATATACAGGTTTTAGCTGAATATGAAAATTTAAGGTTGGCTTCTGGGAAAAGGGGAAACCGAAAGCAGTATCATTTACAAATTTACTTTCACTGGGGAGATTAGGAAGTTTAAATGCAACACCTGTTTCCTAAAAATAGCAGAAAAAACTGCTGTGCTATTGTGCTTCTTATGTTTGCTAATGTCACTTTGGCTTTTTTTTTTTACAGTAAACAGCTGTCCTGGCACCTTGCTCAATTTCTGGGTGCAAAATGAAATACATGCTGGTTGCTTCACGATGGAATCACCTGTGGTTAGCTTCGCACAGATGGAAGAGAGAGACTGAAGATGAACTGCAGGGCTTATATTAACAAAAACCCAACCCCCTCAAAAAAAAAAAACCAAAACCAACACAAACTCTAACATCTCTTTCTTGCCTATTTTATATAATTTGTCATAGGCTGAAAACTACACAGTCAAATGTCCTTCCCTTTCTAGCAATGTGAATGACTATTCTTTACACTGTTTGGAAGCCAGCACACCAGACAGAAGGTTAAAGAATGAACACTGAAGTGAACACTTTTACTGACCAAATTATAGTCTTACCAGTATAGTACAGAAATTTGTGTGATCCCCAATCTGTTGTTTTCACTGTTTTATTTGTAGTCTAGGATATTTCGGAGCTCAGATTTACAAATTGAGCCCTTCAAACAGTTAGAGCATAATAAAGGTATCAACAAACTGTGTGATGAAGGTGGTAGCCATGGCTTAAAACTGTCAGGAGCACAAAATTTTGAATCTAGCTGTGGTACAGACACAAAAAAATGATGCAAATTGTATCCTGAAAGAAATATTTTTTATGATGTGTTCCCCTAGTTCTTTGTTTTATGAGTTACAAAAAAGAAACATCCTAGTTTCAGAACAGATAGGCGGTATTTTCTGATACAAATAATTAAAGTTGTACTAAAGAGGCATTGGCAGCCCCTCTGAAGCAAAATTAAAGAACTCTTCATCCACTGTAGATATGCAGTTTTAGCATGTCCATTCTGGTATTTCTCTTAAAAGTTAAAAAGGACAAGCAAGAAAAAAATAAAATTGCAGAAAAGAATGTGATATTTGCTGGTTATGGATCAGTTTTTTATGTAGTAAAGGATACAGTAGATCACAAAATATATTCATTGCCAGTAAAAGTTCAGTGAAATTTCTGCTATCCTAAATTAACTACTTGTTAAAAGCTACTGCTGATAGAATTGTCGACAAGAGGAAATTATTACCTCTGCCCAGAAAACAAATTGTTACAGATGGAAACTACTATAACCTTGAAGACTGAGATAAGTTTCTTAAACCAGCAGTAAAAATTGTGAAAAGTTGTCTTTGGACAGCCTTTTTAATAGAGTTTTGCAACTGAAATGTCTAAATCTGTCAGTGTCTATGATGTAGTCATCATGGAGTTAGCAGCACCTTGGCTCTGATCATTACAAATGTAAGGAATTAATGCTATTCAGAAATAGCTTTCACCAAAGTGTCTAAACTAAAGACTGGAAAGTGCAATCACACATATAGAGACATTTCAGTCACTTTAAAAGAATCAATACAAAACCTGAAAATCTTAACGTCTGACATCAAAACATTCTTATTTCTTTGAGAATAAAGAGAGAATATTGAAAATGAAAACTGGTGCTAAACAAATTGCACAAACTGTATTTTATGCAACATTCAAGTTAAACTTTACATCAAGTACTACTCAACTCAGAGGGATTCATACTCATACATCTGAGAAAAACATCTCTCCCAGCTGTCTCTTCACGCTGTCCACTGATACACCATTGCTATCAAAATGAAATTATTAAAAATTAATATATACCATGTATTACATAAAACACAATATTAAGTAAAGAATATTTTTGAGTTTTATTAACATATAACAATGAAGGGCTAAAATTATTACACATATGTCTATATAGAGACATGTAATATATATATAGAAATAATCACTGAAACTTCTGGTCTGTAATTCCCTGTCAACGTCAATGCAAACTGCCCATATTTATCCCAGCCCTCAGTCTGCTTTTTCTATTCTGTTCTTTATAGAAACTTGTAACATAAAGAAGCCTCTCTGCATCTCTTCTCATGAGGAGCAATGTTCAGTTTCCCCCTGATTTGTTTTGGCTTTCAGCCCCGCTTCAGATGTACTCTCCTCACAAAGACAGAGATGTGGAAAGGACTTTCAGAAGTCATTGAGTCCAAAGTGGGATCTACTGAACCTATGTCACTGCTGACATTCATAGAAAATACGGGCGATTGCACATCCTCCCTGCACAATCTACTACAGCACTTAACTGTCCCTGAGATTGAGAAGTTTCTTCCCACGGGCTGTATTAGATCTGTACTGTTGCAAACCCATTACCTAAAATTCTCTCTACACTGGACAAGGAGAACAAATTATTTCCTTTTTCTTTTCAACATCCTTTCATATTTGAAGATTATTATCACATCACCCTTCAGTCTTCTTTTTATTCTGAGCAACTCTGTTTCTTTCAGTGTTTCCTGGCACGCTGTACCTTGTGTCAAACCTTGCTGCTCACCTTTGAACTTGCTACAATTCCATCTCAAGTGCCTCAGACCAGATGTATTAAGCCAACTAGTCCTAGCCAATGCTGAACATGGTGGAAAGACTAGTCCATGCTTTGGAGTCTGCAATCCTGTTTGCAAATCCCAGTGAGAAATCTGGGTTTTCCACAATAGCACACCATTACTGATCTGTGTTCAGCTTATGATCCACTAATGTGGATCTTTCCTGAAAAGACCAGTAGTATACCACCTGTACTGTGTGTGTTATTTTGCAGTTAATAATTCTCCCTAAATTCAGAACCTCGTATTAGTGCATGTAGAATTGAAGTAGCTAAAGATAGCAAACATTTCTGGATGCAGGAGACTCTTCCAAAGACCCCAATTTAATAAATGCATCCTTCCAGTTAGACTGTAGGCTAATGGCAACCACAGTTGTGGTTTTCTAGTATTTTTTGTCACCAGACTATAGAATTTTGCTCCAGACCTGATTTCCCTAACTTGTTAATGAGAATACAACACGTGAATCAAAAGCTACATTAAAGTCAAGCTATATTACTTCTCCCGCTTGCCTTCTGTCCACAAGATCTGCTACCTTATCACAGAAGAAAATTAGACTGATTTGATAGAATTTGTTCCTGACAAATCCCTGTTGGCTGTTGTTCATCTCCCTTGTTATCTTCAAGGTTCTTGAAGACAGTTTAATTGTTTGTCCCAGTGTTTTTCCAGGAACTTAAGTTGAGCTGGTTGGTCTGTAATACTCTGTTTCTGCCTTTCTCGTTTCATTTCCTCTTTGTCTCTTTCTTTCCCTTTACTCCCTTATTGCCTCCCTATTTATTAAACTAGGCATTATATTTACCCTTTCTAGTATTTTGAGAACTCGTCCCTTTCCCCAAGTTGCCGAAGAGAACAGATAATAACTGAGGTTTCTAAGAGGGTTTATATGAATATGTGTATCCTATCCTCTTCAAAACATCTAATACTGGGATATAAGGACTCAGGGTTACTCTAATATTTAATCTACCTCCACACCCCAACTACCTCAGTTAACTTCATGTGAAGGTGCATTTGCATTAAGGTGTCAAACCATTAACTGAAGCAGCTGAAGCTGTTTTTTCTTGTTCTGCTGTTCCTGCTGCACAGACGGTGACCTGGAACAGAAGGTGGAACTGACAAAGAAAGGGGTTGTTTTACGCTGTTCCTGCCACACTCATCTGAGTTCAGTGTTACAAGCCCTAAGTATCATTAAACCACTGCTGCACATTAGCAATCTTACTGCAGCTAGAGCCTCAATGAAATGGAACAACACAAGCCAATTCTTGCCCTTCTGGTGACATCTGAGACGAGAGTTTCCTCCCACTTAGTAGTGAATCAGCTCTCCACTGGATTTTCCACACATTAATAATGTGTTTACAGATGTTTTCTTTTTCCTCTTTGTGGTCTTTTCTGATTGTGCCATATTTCATGGCTTGGCTTTTCTAATTTTGTCCATACATACTTACACTGTTCTTTTATCCTTGTCCCTGATACACTGACCTAGTTTCCAATTTCTTCATGCTTCCTTTTTGTGTTTGAGGTTAATGAAGAGCAGAAGATTTAGCCAAGCTGATCTCTTGCATAAGAATAGTTTGTGATTGTGATCTTAATAGTGTTTCTGTGAGGAACTGCCAAATTTCCTTTTTTCTTTAGCCTTGTTTCTCAGGAGAACTAACCTAATAATTCTCTGAGGGCAGAGCCTTTCTCGGAAGCTTTTAACTCCATTTATTCTCCATTACTTGTATTTAAAACAATCTGTCCTGCTTCAGATGAGACAAATGGGACAAGCTGTCTAAATAAAAACAGTCAGGATCAAGTCCATGAATAAAATTCAGCTGTTGCCTGTGAAATAAGTCTTCAACATAAATTTGTTCAGGTAGGCTCTGATTTTAAAATGTTGGAGTATATTTCAAAAGTAAAGTAAGAAATTGTGACTCACGGTGGCTGGGCTTCTCAGTTTCACAAGAAGAATGTACAAATACTAGCTTTCCCTTTCAGCAAGTATGAAAAAGTCAGTATTACAAGTAGGAATGTGAAAAGTTGCCCTGCTGCAGAAAACAACTAATGCAACTCTGCTATTCATGTTCTACATTAAGAAATCACTCTACATTTTATTCTCCCTGAAATGTGTGAATTTCTTTGGGCTTTTGTGCCTTTACAACAGCTGTAAGGCTCTAAAGGAGATCACTTTGTAACATTAAAACCCATTATGCATCATGTAAGCTTCTTTGATGTAGGATGTAATTTCAAGTATCCATATACAGACACATAGCTTGCAGCAGTCAGCACTGCCACTTAGAAGTTATTATCATAGGGTTTACGTTTTGTAACTTTCTTTTAATCTTTGAAGTCTCTCTAGGGAAGTCAGTCATGTTTCTCAATGAAAAGTTGAAACAGTAACAACCTTCTGAAAATATCATATAGATGATTTCAGTATTTTTAATAACATTGATTACTTAATTGCATTTCAAGTCCTAATAGAAGAGTTTCCAGTTTAAGGTAATGGGCTAAGGGATTGCCCATAGCAATGTGTAACTAATTTTTTTTTATTGCTGTGAAACACTGCCCTGAACCCATCCAACCTATCCTGAGAAGATAAAACACGAAAAAAACATCTACTGCTCAGATGCAGTCAAGACCCACAGAGTCGCTCACAGAAGGTTGTATAGCCTTTCTTGCACACAGGTGAAGACCTTATTTATTCAACCATCAACTTTAACAGTCGCATACTAGGCAACACACACTTACCGTATTAAAATAAAATTTTAAAAATTAATTATAAATAAACTAGGATTTAGAATAGTTTTGGGAGGTGAATAAGAGAAGGTGTATCTAGCATTATGACCAGTCAGAAAGGAGATGAAACTGATTTCCTTTGGTCTGAATTCTGTCGGCAATTAGAGTATTGCAAGTGTGAACATTCATGGGTATTCTTGCAATTTTTGTTGAGTGAGATCAACACTCAAGCACTCAAGATGGAAGTGTGGAGCATGAAGTATTTGACAAAACTATTATGGATTAACACTTGAATTAAAAAGTGCCTCTGTTACAAAGACACGTTACTATATATGACAGAACTTACCACTTTAAATGAGTATATATTTCTATAAGTTGCACATATGTATATAGTAATCAGATATCTGCTTTTTGTGAGGTCTTTAAATTCTCTTGGCCTGTAAGACAAACTATTGACCAAGGCAAAGCTGAGGTCAATATTTTCTTCAAGGGGCGATAAATCTCTGTGCTCACTGAAACATAGTCAATTAAGTGTAAAACCTACCTTAATGTAAAGGTAATGTGGCTATCAGAGGCCCTGGAAAATAATGCTATTTCATGAGGAGTTTTTTTCCCTCTCAATTGTACTGACTGTTCTACAGATGAGGAATAAATAATTGCAATGAAAAGAAAAAGCAAGAATTTTGTTAATGTGGCACTAATGGACTTGCACAATTGTATCTTAAAGAATCATTTATAGAATGTTCAACTCATCCTCTACAATGGCAAAGTAGCCACATCTCTGGTATTTATGAAATTTGGCCAAGGATAAAGCTCTGACTTTGTGTGTGTCATCAAGACCTGGCTTAGTTAGCTCCAGTCTCTGCCTGACGCTCCACTTGGTTGGCTTCTGAGGTTCCAAAATAAGTAATGGTTTATCTTTAGTGTCCTGCTAAAAACTGCAGCAGTTCAGAAGCAGATCAGTGAGCTGCTTGACATCCAGGCTGCTGGAGCAGAGCATTCCACTCACTGTGGAAACTTCTTAGGATGCCTCAAACTAAACTGCAAATGTGTGCTTGCCCAAAGTTGGAGGGAGATGGCTGCTGTGTTGTTTTGCCTGCCTTCAGACATAGATTTCATTTTTCTAAAACCTTTTTCACTCCAATGCGTGGGCTTTTTATGAAAGTCCTGGATTTTGCTGATATTCAAGGGGTTTATAGGTTGCTTATGCAGCTTCTGAACTCTAGTAAGAGTTGAAATTCCTTGTCTGAACTCTTACTGATGTCACCTTGAGTTATTGTGATGTGAGTCTATGCAGACAATAAGTGTCTTTGGTCCCATGAACTCTGTGACAAACACAGAAATATCCCAAATGTTCCCAGACTCTATATTTAGTCAGTCGCTGTTTATGGTTACGTTTGTTGTGAAAGGATGAAGTTTGACATTTTTATGGCAGCAAAATAAAAAAATGTATTTCTGTTTCCATCAGGTGGAAGAACTAGTTTCACTTGCTTGCTTGGTAAGACTGAGTGCAGTCTCCAAAATGACTAAGGATATCTTCAAAGGAGTGATGTCATGATGCTAGTAACAAACTAAACCAGCCTGATTTTCTGTCTTTGAAGGTACAGTAGCAAAATTCTCCCTGAGAGTAACACCAGCAAAAGATTAAATACTTGGGAGGGAAGCTGGAACTCAGTGAGTGTAAGCCATGCTGAACTGAAACTACCATTTCATGAAATCAGCGAGGCCATGGTTTTGAGAAAGCTAAAGGAGTGGAGCTGACATTATAAAGATATTCCCAGATGCAATTCTAGCTGTCTGGAACAGGACTTTGCAGATCCTAGGAAGTTTGTTCTGGAGCAGCAAATCCAGAACCCTTAGAAATGTACAGCGTCTACCCTTTTTCCCCTGGAAAGTTGTGTGCCTAAGTAAAGTAGCATGGTTATATCAATGGCCTCTTCCAGGCAGTCCAGTCTAGCTGTTTCTAGATTGTTTTGATAAACACCTATAAAGTATTTGGAAATCTACAGTAACACATTTGGAGGGGCAGTAAATAAAAAGCAGAAAAGATCATAAGGGCCATTGACATGTACAGATATACTGCGTCAACCATTAGGAGCCCCTGACCATGGCCGGTTCACTAGGTGAAGTTCAGAGTATTAATTGTCACATGCATTGCTAGGAAGGGGGCATAGGCTTCCTCTGCCTTGGTACCCAGCGCCAGCAGCCTGCAAAGCTGAGCGTGTGCCTTGGTCTCCCAGCCTGCCTTCCTACGCAGGTGTTGTGTTTTCATCTGAAGAGTCAGAAAAGTCCAGCCCTGGTTTTGGTATAGGTCCCACAAAGTTAATCTATTGTTCAATTAACAAGTTAAAAATACCAACTGTCTTCCAAAAGGCTTCAGTAGTCATGTACTAAATTTGTAGCACAGTTACCTATTTTCACTTGTCTAAGAAAAAACCCCAAAACACATAAATAATTGCTATGCTTGTTTCTAGCAGTATGACTCACCAGGCACTGCTAAAGTCCTTTTTCAAACAGAGAAACACTTACCATGCATGCACTTTTTTATATGTTCACAAGGGTATTTAAATCTGCAAACGTGCACATCCAAATTAAGCCATTAAAGATTTAGAATGGGATTATCTCACTCAAATTCAGCTTTTCAAAACTTCAACATATAGCAGGTTTGTATAGACTTTGTATAGAATTTCTCCTAAGTAATACAGACAGGCATCTTTAGATGATGCCTTGTTCATCCCATCCTATTTTAAGTGCCTATAATAATTGAAATTAATTTCCTTCTGAAGATATTTCTGCTTATTGACTATAGGGAGTCCCTAAGCAGTAGCATTACCATCAAACTACACGTTGCCTTCAGTGAGAAAACTGGCTTAAGAAGTCCATGTCCATCACTGTCTGCTCCAGCTACGTGTTTGTGTCCACGTGAAATTACCGGAGCCACACAGAAGAGAACTTCTCTGGGCCAAACATGGCTGTTCATTGGGTGAAGAAAGGTATTTCTAAACCTCTTTTGCAGAGCTATTAAAATTCCAATAACAAATATACCAGCAATACAGAGACAGAGCTAGAGAGAAGGAGCAGGGTCACCTTAAGTCAGATGCACAATCCAGTTTAACTAACTCATTTGTTAGGATACCTCTTTTAGTTGGCTAAAATGAAAATAGATTCACATTGGTGAGTGTATAGTGCATATAGATTAATAACTTTCTAAAAACTAACTTCTGTTTTTAAACTAAAGATTATAAAATTAGTAACATTTGAAAAGCTAAACAAATCCATTTGCGTTTTTTTTTTCTTGACACCTCTTACTTTTATGACTTTTCATATAGGTTGGTGCAAGAACTTCACAGTTCTGTAAGATAAAAACTGATATAATCAGCAGGACAAAAAAAAAAAAAAGAATAGCAGGAGCTTTTCAGTTACAGCTTGCCTTGGGAGAAGTGGACAGGGTTCAAAGTGCAATAATTTTTATTGGATTAGCAAATAAATTATAATACAAAAGCTTTTTGGGACTGACAATTGAAACAGGAACTGTCGAAGACTGTAAAGTTATAATTGGTTTGTCTAATTAAATCAGATAGTAAAATATTGGATGTCACAACCTCTTCTATAGATTGGCTATTATACAACCATTTTTTATGGGATTCATCTTCTGATGAGATGAGATTCATCTCATCAAACTTTAAATATCTGCTTTGTAACATTCTACATCTGACGTAGTCACACTAACATTCCCTTATATCAGGGATAAAAAAGGCAATTTAAAGCTCAATTAATTTGATTTATTTTGGTTGCCTACTTTGACATGAGATAAGTAGCACCCAAGAAGAACATGTTTTTCTCCGCAGATTATAAAAACAGCCATGAGGAAAAAAGGTCAGATATTTATGTCTACAATGTGGAGCTCTGAGTTTAGGTAAGTTAATTTGCATGGTCCACAGAACATAATTTTCATAAACTTTATTTATTTCAGTTACTGGAATCACTCATCAGGGGAATAATGGTTTGTTTGAAGGTAAATGGTTTATCTGAAAAAAAAAAAGTATAATGGCATTGAAAGGTTTTGATTGAGTTTGTTGCTTGCTTTTCAAGATAGTCTTCTAAGAATATTTAAAATATTTCTACCATTATTTAAAATTAATGGCAAAAATTCTCAGTTAATAAAAGTGTATGTATTTACTCACCAGGCTTCATTGCCTGGATAAGATGAACAGGCTCTCTGTATGGGGGAGATAATCCTACAAGAGCAGTTTCAGAGTTTCAAAATGCAATGAGAGTTACCAGAAGCCACAGTCATGGGCTAATATCTTTTATTAGATCATCATATAGTTAGAAAGAGCCCACAAGTTTCCAGCACATCATCTTGTCGTACGCCTGCCTTCTTTTTTGTTCGTGTTGTGTCATCTCTGCTGGATGACAAGATCTCTAGTAGGAGCAGGGGACATTAAGCATGTGAAGGACGCCTATTAACTGCTTACACAGGGCAGAATATTGTGATCACAGGCCTTGGGTTGGGAAGCAGAACTTTTCTTTTTGTGAACAATGTTTAGAGCACCCCTTCATTTATATATCAAGGTGTTTTGTGTATGTATTAGGTGAGTATTGTGTGCCTTTTGTTTCACTCATTAAGCAGCTGTCTCTTCCAGCTTCGGAGTAAAACAGGTGAGTGATTTAACAAACAGAACTTGGGTGTCAGACTTACACAGATTTCAAAACTTCCTCACACAATATGCTTTCTTAGACCTTGTGGCTTCCTCAGGCAGTTTAATTACGTACCCTATTGATATAAATGTCTATACATTATGACAAAGTGCTCTAGGAATTTTACAGAATCACACTGAGAGAGAAACATCTACCCTCAGAAAATAAGAAAGTAGCTGTAACGAGCTACCAGAAGGAAGAATTGTACTGAGAGTTTCTTCATTTTTATCAAAGGACATTGAGTTTTATTTGTACACTTTCATATATGTTTAATTCAGTTTCTTCACAAAAGAAAAATCCTGAGGTGATTTTCCATTGAAACCAATGGGATTTGGCTGCCCATTTGCTGCACAAATTAGTGCTGGACAGAATTTAGTAGTGTCAGAATCAGTTCATGGAGTTTTGGCCCCTTGTGGATAGTCGCAGGATGATGTGTCTCATTCCTGCAGCTCCCAGTGACCTGATAGGATTCTGGTCTCCTGATTATCTCATTAAAAATCTGCCTAATGGCTGCTCCAGCTCTTCAGTCACCTCATATGAGTTCCTGTGTGCCATCTTACCCTACCATGCTCAGATTCCTCTTGGGATGGTTATGCTTTTCCCGTCTGCTGACCTGACTCCACCATGCAGCCTTGAGAGGAAAACTCACAGGAGAGCTCCTTGAGCCAGTGGTATCTCTTGATGAAGACCGCCCTTGTGGTGGTTATTACCTTTGTGCTCATAAATGAAATTCTATCTGAATTGGGATATTAACTTGAATATGGTTTTGACTTTTTTGCTGAGCTTCAGTGTTTTCAGGACTGGTACACTGCAGTTCACATGAGGTACCAAGTGATCCTTGTTATCTTTGGTGTGTGGAAAGAAGTCCAGTAGAATTTGTGGCTCTGGATCCACGGAGTCGGGTCATTTCTACATATGTCACTAATCTGGCAGAACACATAATAAAATTGTTACAGAAGAGCAATGAGATCACCAGCATTTGAACATTTGTGAGATCCATGAGAAACTTTTAAAAAAAATTTTCTGAGCATACCTAGGGTCCCACTCACACCATTATCAAGTTCTGTGTAATCAATCACAAAGACCTAGTAATCATTCAGAAATAGTTGCTTCAAATGTGGCCACCTATAGAAATCATTATAACACATCCACCATTGTATGTTCCATGGCAATTATTTTTTTTCTCAAAAGGTTTCTCTTCATCAGCACTCTCCAGCTTAACAAAGATGAGTCATTTATTAAATTAAGTTCTTAACCATGTCTGTTAATGACCTGTATTAATAATAGACATCTTTAGGTCCCATTCAACACTAAGTCTAACAGTACATTCTTCTAATTGCCAAGCTAATTTTTACCATTTACCATTTGTAGTGAAACAGTGGCTAAAAACTTCATACACTGATTGGGTGCTTATTGTGCTGGTCACTCTAAACAGACCAAAATAACAAGCTTACACAACTCAACTCCGTAACTCAGTTTGGAAATAATTCAGCTTAAGTGCATGACATGCATGACTCGGTCAAGAAATGTATTGCACCTTTCCTCCATATGTATTTTATGTCTCAATTAAAGTGTATTTTTTCTTGATCCTGGTGTAAAACATCTTAAAATTTCTAGAAGTCGCATTAAAAATAAAGCTATTAACATTCACAGCAAATGAAAAACAGCTCTTTTTTGCCCGTTATCCAATTAACCAGAAGAATTACTAAAGCAAGTCTAGTCTTCCTCCATGTCTACACAGACGCAATAGAATATACCTTTTCATTTTAGCACGAGCAAAACCTTCCATTGATTGCTTCAAGATCTCTAATCACAGTCAAGAAAATATCTGTTACTCTTTTTACATTGAATCCCAAAGTCTATTAATAGAATTCACTTCCAGTAGCACGGAGCAAAACTCTGTAAAATCACTTCTTCAATATCAGTGACTTCTCTGATTAGCGTCTAGTAACAATAAAATGAGTTGCCAGTGCAAAGCTAGCAGGTATTCCTCAATCTTTGAGAGTGATGATCCACAGATGGCAAAAGTGACTGGAAGTTTCATAGCTAGCTTGAAAGACAGGGAATGACTGAAGAACACTTCGGGTACACTCAGCTATTTGATGGTGATCAGGACAAAGCGTATATGTATTATCTACTTAAATGGAGATGGGGAGACGAAAAGTGTGCTCTGAACATTGGTTGATTTTAAATGCAAAGTTTAAAATAAGAAGGTACAAGAAAAAGAAACAACATTTGTAAGAAAGGCTACTTTAAAAAATATTTATTTTCTTTATACTAAAAAATGATGTCACTGTTGAAGAACAAGAAACAAATAGGCTAGAAAACAAAGACTTCTTGCATATTTCTGAGTCTCAAAGTAACATTTCCACAGTAAAAAGGTCATTCAGAATAAATTTAGAGGAGGGTTCTCATGAAGCTTATGGTAAGTTGAGTAGCATGAGAAACATCTAGCAACTTTCATCAAGAAAGACAATTAGTTCTTTTTGTGGAGCACATAAAATCTTTCTGCAAAATAACTCATTACACTTGAAAAAAAAGCCCTGAGCTGTTAGTCTTGCAACAAAATTTTGGATCAGGAATATTTAGTCTCTCTGAAACAAGAACAAAAATCAAGTGTTTCATAAAAGTAAATAATGTAGCAGTAATGAAAACATGTTTTTCTCTGCAGATCAAATCATACTAGAAAAGTGAAATTAATTAGCTACATTTATTAAATAGAATAAAACTTCAGGTTACTCAATCTAGTGGTTACATTTGTAAAAAGAATCATGTATCCAAATATATTCAGCTGTTTGTTTTGGAAATATGATTTATGATTCAAAGAACATTCTGCTCTCATTCACCAGTGGAAATTTTTCTCCATGTCTGTAGCTTGGAGGAGCCCTTATGTGGCGATGTTTACCACAGCTAGGTATTTACTATGATTCCTGTACTTAGAGTGGAAATGATGGGAGATTTTTTTTATGAGTGATAAACACCCAGACTGCACCCACTGTTTCTTCCTGTATCTGACTTTCTAGGCTTATGATACAGGCATAGAAAAGAATGACATGAAGAGACTGCTATGGTGGCAGAAGCTATTCTTAGCTACTCAGCACTATCTGCAGAAACAGACTGATTCACTTTGATTGCCACTCAGCAGGACTGAAGGTAGAAGTCATATGTAAATAGATGGGCTAGAAATGGATGCCTGTATTCATTAATCTTTCATTAGACTCAATCTCAAAATTACCCAAAGGTTTTACAAGGACTTTTCAAACTCTAATTTGGCCCCTGGCCTTTAAACAAAATGAAAGCTATTGATTGATGTTCTGGCCAGGATGCAAATGAGCCCATCAGTTCCTGAATCAGGCTTTATTGGTTTAGATGTACTTTCTTATATCTGAACAGGAAAGCTACTTGGGGGAAAAAAAAAAAAATTATAAAGCTTCATAGAAGGTTAATGCTGTGGTAAATTAACTAATTAAGCCTCAGTAAAAGCAAAGACTTATTCTATTATTTCCAGAAATTTACAAAAATTTGCTTTATTGTCCTTTAAAATGAGAAAAAACACAACACAGTTTTTAAAGATAGGTGAATACATATTTTCCTAACTAAATTTTAAAATACTTCCTGTCTGTGTTCCCCAACCCTGAAAAGCACAGATTTCTGGATGTAATAGATCTTGCATTTATATTCGTTATGGAATGATCCATACTCTTAAAGAAAATATTGATGTGCCTTCTAATAAAAGAGGAGAAAGTGTCTTCAGATTTGGACCGGCAGGTTATTTTTCAGGCATTTTCTGTGGCAAAGTGTTAGGATTTCTTTTTTTCTTTTTTCTTTTTTTTTTTCTTCTTCTAGGGCTTAGTGTTCCTCTGTCTCTGCTCCATTTTGATAGTCTAGAAGTAAAAAGGCCCTGAGAAATGGACCTGGATTCCCAGTCTCTCAGTATGAAAAGGTCTAACACCCCTTTTCTAGCGACTACCCAGACACCAGTCTCCAGGTTGATCTGATCAGCAAATCAACTATAGTGGAGAGAGCAGTGGAAGAGAAAGCAAGCAAAAGAGATTTTTAGCTCCAACTAAGAGAAGGAAAGTCAAGTTACCTGACATTTATTTGACGTTGGACAAGAAGTGTCAGGAATGGTCATAAACATAGAGATTACAACCTTCTACAGCTTTCATCTCATCTGAATATCCCGTACACCAGAGGGGAGCTAGGAAGCCCCTGGGTGGATGTTCTCTCTCATACCATGACTTTCAGGTCCCTGGTTGCACAGCAACTCAGCCAGGGAAGAAAGGATGGGCTTAGAAGAACTCAGTGTCAGAGGTCATCCCTGGAGAGCTGCGAGATTCAGTAACCCTGATTTCAGATCTTCACACCTTGAAGAAATATTCTAATTCCTAAGATGGTAGTAATAACCAGGACCGTAAACACATTTTCAGATATCTTCAGTGACTCACTGCAGGGATAATCCTCCATAAACTGGATGCAACACCACCCATTGGCCCAGAGCTGGCTTGTGAGGAAAACTACAGACAGTACTCTGTGGTATTTTAGGCCGATCATGGAGATACTTTGTGAGGTTAGGAGTCAATAAATACAGAAACTGGGCTGATATCAGGAATATCGATAGTTTCAGAATTTTTGTTATGGGCAGATGTTATAAAGCACTGAGGTTACTTAAATAGGTCTTGGATCAGATTTAAGCTCTTCCTGTGACTATGAAAGCTCATTGCTGCACAACTACTTAATGCGGTGGTACTTAAGCTTCATAGATGCTCCTGTGTGTGAACCTGAGCTTTGCTAGGCACGTAAAAAATGGATAGATGTACCTTTTCTTGACATGGATGAACAACTCAGAACCTATTCCAAAGGTCAGTCTTATCAGGACTTTCAAAATGTGGTGATGCTTCCTTAGTACAGAACAGTTCAATTGGGCTACGGGGAAGCTGCGAGTTGTATCATCCCTCCAGCTGAAGCTATGCCAATATGCTTTAAGAAAGCAAGAGAATTAATGCCCTGCCTGCTGAAGAGTGCAAGAAAGACCATGACTTTGGGAGGGAGAAAATCTTCTGCAAAGAGAAAGTATTGACTGCTAGTACCTGTTGTAGTCACTGCCTGTGTTAGATCCAGTGATCTGCTGACATAACACTCTGGAAAAGCCTGGTTCTTGTCAGAATTTACAACACTAGGCACAGAGATGGCTTTCAGCTCCAGTCAATGTTACCATTAAGTCCTGCGAGAACATAATAAATCCATGAAGAAAAAAGGCTTTGAATAAAACAGCAAAGGGAGTAATCCAGACATTATTTGCACTCTGACTTTCTTTTTCTTTTAACTGGAATTTGTTGCCTAAAGAGTAGTTGAACCTTATCTGATAAAAAAAAAAATGTTATTGACCTCAGTACCAAAGGCAAAGTTGAGGGGATCCATAGTGGACATTGTTAAGCCACAGACATATCACTGCATCTACTCTTGGCAGGTCAAACTCTACTCTATTAAGCATCTGTGAAAGTCTAACAGTCCCTGAAAGTAATATACCTCTGGTTCAAAAACGGCATATTTAGCCCTGGCTGAAGTACATCTTCACATACCAACCTTACAGCAGGCACACTCACACATGCAGTTGACACCATTCAGCTTGCTCCAGCTTGGAACCCCAAGTCTCTCTTCTGTCCTGGGTTGAGGAGACATACTGATTATTTATAAGTCGTAAACACACTAACGACAAGTGAAAATTTCTTATAATTCTTCTTAAAGAAGGAAGAGAATGAATTTGAGGAAAAGTCCAGTTGGTACTATATGAAAATCAACAAGGATAAATGCAAATCCCTGTTCCTGGAAAGGAAGAGCCCCTTGCAATGATACAGACTGAGGAGTGACGACTGGGGAACAGCCCTGTAAAGAATAGTCCTGGGGAACCTGGTGGGAAGTGAGGTGATCATCAGAAAGCAGTGCCCTGGCAGAATAAATGGCCAACAGCCTCCCAGGCTAACTTAACAGGAGCAGAGCCAGTACGCTGAGGAAAGGGATTATCCTACTCAGCACTCTCTAGACCACAGATAGAATACCATGTCCAGTTTTGGGTGCCCCTATACAAGACATGTTGGTAAACTGGACCCTGTTCAGTGGGAGGCCATGAAGATGTTGGGGTACTGGAGCATTTGTCCTGTGAAGAGAGGCTGAGAGAGCTGGGCTTGTCCAGACAGGAAGAGAGATGGTTTTGAGCAGACCAAATGGCGGACCCCAACTCCTAACAGACGGTCACCAGGAACACAGTGTGACTCATAGTGGGGCATGGCAAGAAGACAAGAGACAATGGACATAAATTGAAGCAAAAGCTGTTCAGACTGGGCATAATTTTTTCCCCATGAGGATGGTCCAGCTCTGGAGAGGCCGTGCAGTCCCTCACCAACCTTGGAGGTGTTGAAGATATAGCTAGATAAAACCAGTATTTTCAAAACCAACAAGAAACAAGAAAGGTGGTGTTGATTCAACACTTCAACTGGATTTTGGCTTGAAATTACCAAGAGAAGACAGTAGAAGGGGAATAATATAGATTAGAACAACTATTACTACTGCAATTCCAAAAGTCAGACTTAGAATCACTGTAATTTAGTAAAGTCAAACATGCACTAAAGGAATGCATGGGAACAGAAAACAGATCATGGTTGATAATATACTGCTGGTGGTATTAAGGTGCTTCAATTTTTTTTAAATTCAGTTGCTGAAAATAAAGGAGTTCACAAGGAACAACAAAAAAAAAAGCTGATATGTTATGAATACCATTTGGCTTAGGGTTTGGCTTAGGTCTATTTCTGTATATTAAAATAACTTAGTGGAAAATATCTTCATGACATGAAGCACAAGAGTTTTTTCCTACATGCATCTGCTATCCAGGGGTTAGATGTCAGTATTTTTGATCTTGGTAGGGTCTTATTTAACAGACAATTTATCTGAAGTCAGATGGATTTGCAAATTTTTGCCACCTGAAATTACTTTTCTTCGATTGAAAAAAAGTTCTGTTGAGCAATTGAAAACATCTGAGTGGTGGTATGAGTCTGACCTGCTGTAAATGTTAATGTGATCCAAACTGCTACCATGAACAGGTACCATGAACAGGAGAAAAAGTCTACCCTAAACAGACATATACGGTGCTTATGAGACTATTTCTTTGTTGTTTAACCCTCAGGTCTTGCTACGACAAAAAATCATGGCTATAGAGACTGACTGTAGCTCACCGTGGTTGTCAGATTTTCTCAGAGTGGGTGGCAGAAGCTGGTGGAGTTGGTCCCTGTCCTGTACCTATCCTGTGGGTAGCTTTGGTTTGCAGAGCTGTCAAACTGGCATCCTTCCACAGTACTCAAAATTCATTTTGGCTCCTGGGTGTGTTTTTCTGTTAATCAGCTGCCAATCCATTGTATAAATCTTTCCAGCCTATTTTATATAAAAGTTTCCAGTCTAGCAAAGCGGGGCTCTATAGGCTATTTCCAGACTTGCTGTCTCAGTTTTGTTGGCAGGATCCCAAGCTGTGGACACGGAGTGGCAGAAAGCCTGCACACGAAAGGGAGGCAGGGGGGAAGAGGAGGGGAAAACTGAAGTGTAAGGTAGCTATTACCACTGCAGAAGAAATTCAAATGACTTGGCATAACCTTGAAAATGGTAGGACCATGCAGAAACAGGATGGAGCAAAGGAGTTTGGGATAATCAGTAGCCAAGGAAAGAGTTTTCAAGGTGGTAGTCCACCCTTCCTGCCCAGCAGAGTCCAAGGGGGGAGGTGGTAATGCCACCATCTCCCTTAGCCCTGGAGGCTAATCCTTCCTTGGCAGTCACTTCCAGAGCCACAAGCAAAAGGGAGCAAAGAGACCCTTGCTTCCAGCACCGGAAATCTTAGCAATCTGTTGAATAGATTAGGTAAAATGCCTGTGCAGAATACACTGCAGACTGAAGCTGTAAATTCTTGCTTGAGTTCTCTTAAATAACTCTATATAACAGTCTGTTATAGGTCTGTAAGAATGACCATCCCAAAAGGTGGCAGACAGCTGTCTTTCACCCTCACATCTTCTGGACTTTCTATTATTAACAGGTTAGCGTGTTTCGTTTGCTTGTTTGCTTAAGGTTTTATCTGTTTTAAGAAAACTGATCCCTCTCCTTTCCAGAATCAGAGGGCACACTCTCTCATACACATCTGCACATGCATGTGCACATCTGTTCCTTGGGAACAGAGACTGCATTGACTGCATATGCCATAGAATATAGAACTTGGGTGGTAAACTAGGCAAAGTCATATTCTGAATGTGTTTTACAGGTGTAAATGCTAATACAATAAGATTTGGGTTATTTCTCATGTTCACATAATAGAAGCATTCGTTTCAAAGATTTTGTAAAAAAGAGTCACTTTAAAGTTGGGATAGAACATGCAAAATTTCAGGCTCTAAACAATTTGCCTGAGGTGTACGTAGTGTGTGTCAGGCAAGGGTAGGTGCAGAAGGGTCATCGCAGGAAGCACAACTCTGCCTTAGTGCACTGCTTCCTCTTTGCAAATGGCACGTTTGCTGCTCAGTGAGCTTAGAGATCTGTCAAGAGATCTCTGTCCACTTTTAGCAGACCTATATTTGAACATAGGGGACGTCTTTGCATATTACCTTGTAGTTACAGGTTTGGGGGTTTCTTTTCCTTAATTAAACAAAAGAGAACCAACTGCATGTTATGCTTCAAGCAGAAGTATGGTATCAATAATGTACAAAGGAAAAGTTGCACAGACTGGAAAACATTTCTAAATGAGGGAAAAGGTAACCTCGTACAGTTGCATGGCATCTGTAACATGACAACAGTATTCTTAAATAGTAAATATCACTCATAGGACATGACTTTGATGGCAGCTGGACAAATTAACAAGTTCACCAGAATTTGTGTTCTTTTTCCAACACACACTAAAGATCTGTGCTTCTTTCTGTTACAAATGTTTTAAATGATATTTTATTTACAAATTATTTTGAAGAAGTTTTTGTTAATATTGTTGGACTTTTTCCCAAGGAAAAAAAAATAAATATGCCTTCTGCATTTATCCAAACGTCTTCTGGGTATTAGTCTCTGAGGTGTTTTTGCCATTCTGTTGCTTGACAATCCAAGCAGAAGTTCTACTCAGCTAATGGAAAACAGGGGCAATTTCCACTGATGACTCCATGTTAGATAAGGTTTATTCTTGTCAGCCAGGGGAAAAGAAAAACACTTCCTAACAGTCAACTTTTATTTTGCCTTGAGAACATAACCAATTTCCTCCACAGGTATTTGTAACTTCTTGCCATTGGGTGTACATGCTCTGATTTGCTTCATCCTATTTTTTTGATGTAGTGATTGAACATACTTACATTTATATTCAGAATATTTCTTGGAGTAAAAACTTCTTCCAGAAATTATGGAAATCCGTTTGTTAATATTATCTGTATACAAAAACTAAGTTAGAGTAACTTGAGACATGCACCTAAATTGTAGAATCATAGCATCATAGAATCATAGAATCGTAGAATCATAGAATCATAGAATCATAGAATGGTTTGGGTTGGAAGGGACCTTGAATATCACCTAGTTCTAACCCCCCTGCCATGGGCAGGACCACCTCCCACAAGACCAGGTTGCTCAAAACCCCATCCAGCCCAGCCTTGAACACCTCCAGGGATGGAGCTTCCACAACTTCTCTGGGCAACCTGTTTATGAAAATAATAATAGACTTTAGGTGTTGCTAGTCCAATGTGTCAGACACACTCTGAAAATGCCTGGTGGATCACCTAGGGAAGTTAGGAGACATTTAGGTACTTCCCTAGCCAGCTCTCAACTGCTTAGCCAGAAGGTAGGTCTCCAGCAGGACGTGTCTGAGCAGGCAGAGAGAAGACTTGGAGCTCCACAGGTGCTTCTGGAGAAGCAACCCAGGCTGCTTTGCAAGACTTAGGCTCCAGAATACTGTCCTATTTCCAGCCTTGACAAAAGGCGGTAACCTGAACCTCAGTGTGGAGACCCAGTTTCTTTGCTTTTCTTGCTGTCTATATGTTGTAGTAAAACTAGATCATAGAATCATAGAATGGTTTGGGTTGAAGGGGACCTTAAAGACCATCTAGTTCCACCCCCCCTGCCATGATCAGGGACACCTCCCACTAGACCAGGTTGCTCAAAGCCCCATCCAACCTGGCCTTGAACGCTTCCAGGGATGGGGCATCGACAACTTCTCTGAGTAACCTGTTCCAGTGTTCCGCCACCCTGACAGTGAAGAATTTCTTCCTAATATCTAATCTAAATCTACCCTCTTTGAGTTTAAAACTGTTATCCCTCGTTCCATCTCTACACGTCCTGATAAAGTTTCTCTCCCCATCTTTCCTGTAGGCCCCCTTTAGGTGCTGGAAGGTTACTATAAGGTGTCCCCAGAGCTTTCTCTTCTCCAGGCTGAACAACCCCAACTCTCTCAGCCTGTCCTCACAGGAGAGGTGCTCCAGTCCTCTGATCATCTTTGTGTCCCTCCTTTGGACCCACTCCAACATGTCCATGCCTTTCCTATGTTGAGGGCTCCAGAGCTCCAGGTGGGGTCAAATGCTACAGCTAAACCAATGTAAAATAGAGAAGCCATAATTGAAAAACAGAAAATACAACTTCAGGACTTGTACTGCCAAACTGAAACCATGTTAGCCAAATGACGCATAATGTTGATATGGAATAAATTTGTCCTGGCTGTTTGAATTTGTTTTAAAGCGTTGACAGATTATTGTTGTACTAACAA
Organism: Charadrius vociferus; assembly: GCF_000708025.1. Lineage (NCBI taxonomy): Eukaryota > Metazoa > Chordata > Aves > Charadriiformes > Charadriidae > Charadrius > Charadrius vociferus. Next base: position 1,448,873 of record NW_009648043.1, read on the forward strand.
GCTTTGTGCTGGATCAGGTATCATCTGTCTGCGGCACTTCAGCTCTGTACTGGCTTAGGTTTTGCGAGCATAGAATGTGAAACCTCCACAAGCTACAGTGTTTTCGCTAGTTCAAATTTGTATTGTTGAACAATCCTACACCTAAACTGGCTGTAAGTGTTAATTAAACTGAAAGCTACTCTCCTTAAGACATTTTTTCCACTTAATGATTGGCATTGGTGTAATGAAACTTGTTTAACAAAACTGGTATCCTTATAGAAACACAGTTTATGTATAGCTCAGTCTAAATAGACAGTGTCTCTCTTGTATACTCTCCTAGATAGCAGTGTAATGTCTGTCTCATTTGACTGATCTTAACACAGCTGATTTTCATCTGCCACACCTGGGTACATCTCAGAAGCAGTTGCTGTGTTCAGTGAGACAGACGTCAACTGGAAAGTGATCTTTTGATCTGTGATTGAAGTGGAACAAATAATAGAACTTTGGAGTGATTTTTTTTTTCTTTTTTAGAATATTCATAAGAAGATTAAGAAACTTTAATTTTATTATTTTTAATTATTTCAAAAGTATTCCAAAACTAATTCATCAGCATTGTGTTGGGAATATTAACATTCATGTTTCATAGTTTCTATGTTGTTGGTGATTTACACAACTCATGTGCTAATGTCTCTTTCCTGATGTATAATAAGCATCAAAAATCAAGGTGTAGAAATGAATAAAAATAATAAATATGCTTCAGCAAACGTTTTATCTTAAATTTATCTTTTTTTTTTTTTTCAAATATGTCATCTTAGAAAAATTGATCCCTTGAATATTTTTTTTAAATGAGCATGAAAGGATGTAAACACAGCTGAAATGACATTTTCCTGACTCAGTACTCTCAGGATACAGAGGAGAACACTCACAGAACAGCTGATGATGCTGTGGATAACTCTGCCACCAAAACACATTTCATTGTCTTTTCAAAAGCTATATGCTCATTTTGACACCAGCAAGAGAAGACAGCCCCCTTTACAGTTGGCTGAATTCACAAGACAGAAATGTGCTTTATTAATTCACATTAACTAGGGAAGAATGTTGTTATTTCAATGATGCAAAAGAAATATATTAAAACATCTTAGTTTATAAACCAGACTGGATTAGACATGAGGGCATGTCTACAATTTATAAAGCACCCTTAAAAATGATGGTGCAACATTGAGGTGGAAGCAAAACCATGTCATATGCCAGACAACAGTCCACTACCTTCATTGCAGCTATGGGGTGTGCAATATTCCTGTATTGCAGTTTCTTTCAACATGAGAACAGGTACCATCTCTGTAGTTGCTCCCACCTGGAAGTATAACATACCCAGAACCTTGTGGTTTTGTACATTACTCAGTGGGTACACCCCAGGTGAGGCAGGCTCAAGGAAGACTAAGCTCTCGTTTAGACTGCACTTGTCCTAAGTTGTATACGTCTTGAAGATGCTGCTCAGCTACTCACTCACTCACTCACTCACTCACTCACTCACTTTTTGTCATCTCTCTCAAAAAGTTTACAACTCGGATACTTTATTTCTTGTATTATGTTCTGAATACTTTTATATGGTATTGTTTCATGAAGAAATTGCAGTGGATATGTTGATGTACTACTGTGTATTGCTTGATTGAATTCTGGAGCTGAATCTAATTTGCAGCTCTGTATCACCATTGAAAATATTTTCTGTTCATTCTCATTTGTACTCTGAGTATGTGGTTACACGGTTTTCCTGTGCTTTTGATGAGTACTGTATAAGTGTCAGAGCTGCTTCATTTCCTGCTCAACTGTAGGACTGGGTACTACAGGCACAAAATATAAAAGTCTTATTCTCTATTAGCACCAAGGGTCTTGGGCTTGAAAACTCCATTTTTCACTCTTTCTAAAAGAGAATATGCCTTTTTCTGTAAAGAACATACAGAGCTTTTCAAAAGTAAGTAGGACCAGAGCCCAACTAAACTGTGTTTCTTTTCCCTCAGCATTACAGCCTGCTGCCATGAATTTAAATCCCTATCGGACATTCAAAACTAAAAAGAATGGGGTGTTTCACATGTCACTGGCTTTGGCTTGGAGGGAAGCTTGGTATTAACTGAAGACTCTTGTCATGATCCTCCACACAGGGAGAAAAAATATTTTGCGGTAGCTCAGTCAGTGACGGATGGATCAAAACAGTAATAAACATAGAAAATACAGAAAATATAGGAAAAAAAATTACTTTGCTGCCTCAGTAAGGAAACATACTCGCTTCCTTCTGTGCTTATTGAGAAAAAAAAAAAAAAAAAAAACATTTGATTTACAAATATTTTTGTTGTTTGAGGACATGGCAGATTTATAAGTTATACAGAATTTGTGGTCTGAGGCAATGACGCAGGTTCTTCCAAGTATTAATTTCTGACATTAGAAATAAGTCTCATTATGTACCATTTATGCTGTTTTATGCAATAAGCAGCACAGACTCTTGTCCCCAAGTGTATCACGGTATACATGCCTCTGAGTTTTAAGGGCCGGTTGCTGATTAGTAACTTTTTTCATCACAGCACAGAAGTAATTTGGGATAGGTGATTCTGCTTGCTAGGTGGACATAGGGAAAACCCAGGAAGCATGAGTGCAGATGTCAGTAGCAGATGAAACAGTAGATATTAAAGCTATATGAATCATCTTTCTTTCCACGGGTCACTTCTAGATGTCTGAGCTGATCTGCTTGCATGGTGTCTGGCTGCTCATTATGAACAAAACTATAAATGCTGGCTAGACACAGTTTTCTCATCATGTCCCAAAGGAGGATGCTTATGAAAATATCAAGCAAGCCTTGGCGATGCAGTTACCATTCCCTACCAGTTCTTGGTCTGAGACAAGAGGGAACTTCCAGAACTACAGGAAAAAGATTATGCATCAGATTAGTTATATCCATCAGTGGGTCAAGAATTTTAAATAAGCAGGTGAACATCATGAAGGTAATGCTGAGTTCCCTCCACATCTAACAAAGTAAACAACCGCTTGCCACCTGCCATTGACCACAGGAAAGAGGATGGTGACTAAACCCCCTCTGTTAGTAGTTTGTAGCCATTCTATTTGGATTTCAAAGATCTATAGCTGGATCTGGTTTTTGAGAGCTCAGTGTCATAAAGAATTTTTCACACCATACTACCCACAGATCACACAATTCATAAGTCATTGCTGGCTTTGTACGAATAGGATGGCTTGGCACTTACAGGATTTCCCACTTATACTGGGGGGTTTCAGAGCATGCATAGCTGCATACTGTGCTTAGAGACCTGTTGAAGTTATAAATCAGTAAGAAAAGATTTTTCTCTGCAATTCTGCATGCCTTGCATACCACCAGGGCCACTTAACCTCCCACAGCTGTACCTCACCAGTTCAAATATACAATTCTCGCATTTTCTACAGCTCCTCTGCGGATGCAGAAAGGGAAGTACATGCATTTTTATCTTTTTCCTATGCAGACAAATAGCTTGCTATTCTTACTAGGATCTGATGAACTGCTTATTCCTTTAAGGCTCATGAAGCCAACTGAGAGAAGTTACCCATCCACCAGCTGAACAGCTGCAGTATGGTGATGGAATGTGTATCTGGCTGGCAGTGATCTAGCTACAAACTTGTGTGTCACTTTATAAAAAGTACACACTTTTTCAACATTATAATATGGTTGTTGTTAGATAGGGTGCAAGAGCCCAGGTGACAAAAAGATGGTACCAAGGCAGTAAGCCTCATTTGGATAACAAGGTCATGAGGGACATTGTGAAAAGCTAACTTAAATCTCAGGTGGAAAAACCTCACCTGCATGTTCTTTATCTGCCTTCTCTGCCTGAACACAGTCCAGAACACCTATCCTTTCCCCCAAAATGTACACATGGATCCAGCTTGAAGAGTTGTACCCCAGAGAAAGAGATTTGTGCTTGCTGAAATCCTGCAAGGACAGGAATGAACAACACTTTCCAAACCAAATGCTCTTGAAATCTACACCTAAAGTTCAGCAGCTCCTTTGGACAGTAGTTCATATTTAGAGAAGTGGTAGAAGAGAAGGGTGTGTGTGAGACTGGGGCCTTTAATTTTGGCCCAGTGATGATTAGGTTGGTAACAAAAGCTGTTTAGTGAGTCTGCTGAAGCTGTTGCATGAGATAAAACAGTATGGATGAATTTAAGTGGGCAAGAAGCTGCATGGCTCATACAAGCCTGAGACCTGGACCAACAAGGAACAGAAACAAGTTAATAGCAAATGGGGTCAGGTAATGAAAATAGAGGTATCACCGTATGGCAGGGATCAACAGACTTAATCTTTCAGCAACCACATTGCAAGCAAGTAAAAACACACAGCCATTAAAAAACGTCACTTGTGGTCTATTTCCTTCTAGCCTATTAGTTTACCTAGACCCAGCAGAAGTAGGAAAACCTTTCACAACAGTAGAAACCCAAACTTCAGGGTGTAAAAGGCTGACCCTGATCTCAATGAAGACGTGAAATAAGAGTTTCTGACAGTAACAGATTTGAACTGCTTTCACCTGGTGAAAGTAGAGGATACTACAATGTTTCTCTTGTTTGTATGTGAAGTAGGAGAGCTAGAAGGTTGTGTCCATATGGATAATGAGATTCAACTCCTCATCAACCTAATGCTAGAATGGCCACGTTGTCTTTTACACAGTTGTAAGAATCTTCATCTTATCCCTTAAACAATCCAGGTTCTGAGTATGGCTACCTACTTTTGTTCAATATAAGGCTATTTTCACCGGAAAAAAGAAGAGCTCCAGTTCAGGTCACAGTGGATTTACCATGTTCCATCTTCTGATTTATGGCCTGTTCCATGCTTTAAGTGTTTTACTTTTCATTACACTGTGATCACAAGAATGGTCACAAAAATGGTTGGAAGGCCAAATAGTGCCAATACTTCTGGGAGTGTTCAAGAACTTGGCATTCCTAAGAAAATCAGGTAGTAGCACCTTAGACATTGTTGTCCGTTGAAAGGTCAAACACCCAGCACCTGTACATAGGGAGAGCTGTAGGATAAATGGAGTTGTAGGATTCTTCTCTGGTTCCTGGAAAAAAACACTAACTATTCAGCAGAACAGCATGCAAGCCTCCTGAGAATATTGATAAGAGGGAACATGAAAATTAGGCACAAAGATAATAATGAGGAGACTAAATGGTATGGTACAAGTAGACAGAAGTAAATATAAAAGAAGTAACAGTCATGCTGATTTCATCTTGTTACTACTTTGGGTCAAGGAGGCAAATTTATGGTGGCTACATGGTCTATGTTAAGTACCAGTGACCATTTTTAGGTGATTTTATTTGGAAAAAGAGTCATTCCTGTGAACTAAGTGTCAGACTACATTTGGAACTATTGATCACAATTAAAACTTTTGTTGCTATATATAATGAAAAAGCAGATAAGCAGTAATATTAAGCTGTGGGTATTGTTACTTGACAACATCTAAAAAAAAGGGAATGTTAGTGGCATGGACTGAAGCTGAACATGACTAACAGACTAAGTTCTGCTTTTAGAGATAACGACAATCTTCTAAGGAGGACTTTATTGCAATTATAAATTAAATACCCCAAACCATAGAAATTTTGACTTTTTTTTTTAAATCACAGCTGTGTGAATGGAACAAGCAGCAATAGTAACATAATTTTGCAATTCTTCAATGCCCAAAGTTTAGTTTGTTATTTGGATAATTTTTCTGCTCTATCTATTGGCTATATCAAGTCTGAAACTTCAGCTCTTTTCCTGACAAAGGCTCTGCATATACTGGCACTTGCACGTACATTTTGATATACCCTCATCTACATGTCTGACTGGAATATTATTACAGTTATTAAGTTTGGGTATGAAATTCTAGTACAAACAAGTTTGCATACATTATTTTGGATGCAGGAGAAACACCACAGAATCTGGGTAAACATTTTATTTCCACATTTGACTGACAGTTAAGCAAGTGAGCTTCTCCATTTGTGAAGAAAGGTAAACTTGATGTCAGTCACAGAAAATTTTATCTTTGAGTACTATAAGCACAAATATCGGCTAGATGATTGAGCTATAAGGGTAATGCTGATTGGTGCACACCTCCTACATTATTCATTTCAACTTTTATTTTCCTGGACAGTCCCTAGTTACCCAGGGAAGCTATTCAGACTACAGAAAAGCAGTTGTCTTCTCCCTTCATGCAGAAATATCAGGGAAGGAGCCAGGGCATGGTCTGCGTCATAAAGCTCCCTCACTAGATGGTGCTTCATTCAAGCCTGAAGATGCAGTAAGAACATAGTGAGCACCATGACTGATGAGACTCTCACAAGTAGCTCCTTTTAAAAAAGTATTTATAATGATACTTTGAGAATAAACACAACATCAGTTTCTTCTTACAGAAGACAATAATCTATGTTTTCCATCAAACATTGTGCTTCAGGAAAAAAGAAGATTAAGGTAGTTCAGTTAAACGTAGTGTCCAGCCTTTGCGCATCATCAGGTTTGAAAAGATCACACAACGAACCACGATGATGCTATGGGGAAAGGGAGAGAAAAGTTACAGTATTTTTCTGAATTTAATTACTCAAGATAAAAGTTACCTCTATACTACCTTGGAGACACATTTCAAAGCAGTATGCTTTCTCTGCCCACCGAGCTTCAAGACATTAGGAATAAGAAATGTTTGTTTTCCTCGTGGGTATGTCAAAGAAATTGGTGCATGAAATGTGGTGGTTTGCTGTGGCAATCACTTTGAAGGCTGGAGTACTGTAGACCGTTAGTCATCACAGCCCTATGACTACGTGGTACTCGACAGCTTTACCCAAGAATGAGGTTTATACCTAGGAACTGAAAGGAAGAAATGATGTGTGTCTTGGAGTCTGTCTAAAACCAAATGTGTAATTTAATAGTTAAACCATTTTTCTACTTCCTCTTTTGATGAAAACTTGTAGCTATATCCTACGTATTGTACTATATTATATTTTTATGCTGTTTTTTAAATGACTTTCTTTTACTATTTTCTTTTGTTTATTCTGAACGTATTAAAAATGAGAATAAAAACCCTTAAGAATCCTCCCATGCACTTTTTGTACATATTAAATAAGAGGCAGTACCAAGTTTATTTTTAACAACTTTTGCAAATCCCCTTTAACATCATTTGGGTTTTTTATTTTTAATTCTTTCCTTTCAGTTACTCTTTTCATAGGCATTGCTATATGTAAGTCCAGCAAAATAAGTACTAATAGAACCCATAAATTCTTGCCTTAATATAGACATGTGGCAAAGCAAACAAAACCGTCTTTACTCCTGCCTGATACATGCCACCACAATGTTGCTGTTTATTCTCAAAGAAGTTTGCCTCCTGCGTGATTTTTCTTTTCTACTCATGGGCCATTGGTGGGCTTCATAGAACATCGCAATTTTGGCCTTCCTAGGACTTTGACAATGACCTTCATCAAGGAAAATGAAATGAGGAACTGATCTTTCCCACATAAAAAAAAAAAAAAAAAAGAAACTTTCTTAGGCCATTTTAATGTGCCTTATGGAGGAGCAGTTGATAATACAAACATATGTTTCATCTGTGTTATATAGTTCACCTTTATATAACATTTCTTGCTAAGATGAAGGGTAATTAAGCTGGGCTCAAGCAAAATCTTTACTAAAGGTCAGAATAACTGGGCTGGCACCACTGGCCAATGGTGTTTACATCACAAAATTATGGGGTGAAGTCAGGAAACGTGAAGAGATGAGGAAACATATATCGTGCACAAGCCTTTTTAATATGTACACATTAAAAAGACGTTGTCTTAGAAAGGTCATCTCTGTTCCTCTGAAACATTTGTTTTACACATTTAAAGGGTTGTCTAGTATTAGGTTTGCCAAGTCTTAATGTTGGGAGCATAAGTAATAAGTAGGTTAGATGGCTAACCTACTTAAACAGTTGTTTTTTTTAAAATGTCTTTTTTTCTTCTAAAATATGTCATTTGGATTCTGCTTCCATCTACCTGTAGTAATCCTACTGTTGCATAAATAAAGTGTTTGGACATAATTATATCTCATACTCACTGCTGAAATGAGCAGGGTGTGTTTTAAATAAAGAGTTTTACACAAGAAGAATGGCATGTGATTTAATTTACCTTTAAAAATATTATTTGGTGTTTCTAGTACAAATCTCAGTTTGCTCTAGGGCAGAATTATGGATTATTCAAAGTGCATCTTGTCATGGAGAAAAACCTAAATTAACACCAGGAGAAGCAATGCTGTATAAAGATACTAACAGCAAAATACATTATTAATTATTTTTTTTATTGTGACACTTGTCTTCAGAAAAAAAAACTCTCACACACCTAAGATTCTGGGAATTCATATATTTTTAATTGTGTTGCAGATCAAAAACATGACTAGACTTAGCTATTGAAGTCTCATTTAGCTCCAGCTGCTTACGCACTGTCACTGTCTAGACAAAGCTCTTGCGGGGAGATGGGAGCCACCTCCCTGACAAGAGCTGCATGTGGCAATGCTGCTGCCACTCAGGAGCCCTGACCTTGCTTCCTTTCTAAATGCTCTGCGGTCTCTCAGCCTAATTGTACTTGAAGCAGTGAAACTGATGTGTTCTATGTGACATGTGCAGAGAGCTAATTGAATTTTTTAAATTAAATTTCTATAAGTACCGAACAGATATGCAGGGATTTATTTTCTTCCTTTCTTTCTTTTTAACATTTAATAGCATGTAATCATTGGTCATTTTTCCTGGCTTTGAGTATCAAATGATCAAATTCCACTGCGGCTATTTGGCTAACAGCTAAAAAGTCTAAAATGAATCTGTGACCTTGATGTTCAGAGATCTACTGCAAATGCAGGTGAAAGGGCTGGAACAATATATCCCCAACCTCTTTTTCTTTTAAATAATACGGAGAAGAATTCTGTTGACTGGGAGTCAGAAAGAAGTGACATCTTTCCTTTCCAGGTTTCTACAACAATTTTAAGTACATAAAGGCAGCAACAGTAGCAAGTATTACAGTATTAAAAGAGGCCAAAGGACATTGCTTTTCCAAGACATTTTAGCTAAAAATGTGGCATGTGGCTTTTGAAATGAAGAGGAAAAGTCGGCTAACGTGTTACACACATGATTGAGCAAGACAAAACCTCAAGCTTTGAATGAATGCTTTTATAATAGAAATGGGGAAAATAACCTGTATAATGCCATTAATATAAATTTAGAGTCTTAAATTAATGGCAAATAACGTAATTTGGAAACATTATTATTAGGATTGCCACAATCAGTGTGGAACCAATGGTAGGCACTGATGTTATTGCTCTTATTCCAATGGCACAACAGTCCCAAGATATATAAATAACATTCCTGTAAATCAGCTTTCAGACTCTCCAAGCCCACAGTTTCTCTGTGCTTGCTCTTCGCCAGCAGCAGGGGTGCATCCTGAGGTGCAGTTAGTTGCAAGTGTGCCTCAGATTAAAACACTGAACATTTAAAAATCAATTCTTCACCATGTTAGCTGTGGCCTCACCAATTTTGTGGACTAGCTAGCAGCCACCCATGGCACTTCAACCACTCTATAACTTCAGGTAGCCACAGTGGTAAAAATACTGGTTTGCATGACTTTAGCAGTGAAACTGCCTGGTGGTGATCAACAAGACATACAAAACATGGTTTGGTCATAGATTATAGAAAAGGCTTTATGAACTTCCTTATAGGAGCTCCTATCACTAGGAGAAAGGAAGCACACATCCTTCCCTGGACCCCTGCAGCAGAGGGGAACAGATCATTTTTGTGCACTGGCTGGAGCATTCATCCATAAAGCTGTTCCTGAACCAACTTATCAGTCAACTACCATAAATACTGGAATTACTGCTAAAAGAAGATAGGCTAATAACAGTACCTTAATGAGAGCCTAGATCATGAACCCAGTACCACATATTAGTTGAGTGGCTGGGGAAAACATGACTTTCTTGCTTTTGTAACACTTGGGTAGGATGGTAGTCTATGAAGTAGCTACTGACTGAGACCGCTCAGGTCATGTCAATGTGATGAGAAGGGAAGAAATTGTGGCAGTATCTTGTTGAAATCAGCCCCTTCACTGCTAGTGTTACGATTTTTGTCAGACACCATAACTGCCTGCCAACTGTTTAAACACAGCCAGAAAATACAACTCAAATAGTACTCAAACTATTTTGAAAAGGAACTACACGTGGACCTATTTGCTACGGGTGGGTGGTACAGGACAACAGACAGAGACTGAGAAAGGATACTTGGGTAGAGTTGTCCCAAATTTTCCCAAGCAAGCAGTGGAGTTCAGGAAGGGAAGGGAGGAGAGAGGCCAAGGGGAGGATGGCATGGAAAAGGGAAAACTGGGACATGCCTTCAAGGCGAAATGCATGCTAGGAATGAAATGGGTTGGGGGGGATATCTGTCCTCCCTTGTAATAACAAGGGCAATAAAGGTCCCTGCCTCTCCAACTGTCTCTTGGACTCTCTGCATGCTTCCCCAAGGAAATTGGGAAGTGGCTCTTACTTCTCTCTTCAGGCAGAGGCAGGTGGGGAAGGGGGGAAGGAGGAAAAGGGGTGATTGTGCCTTTCCACTGCTCCTTGAGTGTTCTCTGGGGCTGGGAGTAGAGGCTGTAGTGACTGGGGTCTCTGGCACACTAAAATTGCCTGAGCCCTTCTCTCTGTTACTATGGTAATGACATCTATGACATAGGTATATGATGTAACAACCACCAAGCCTTACTGTCCTGGGTAACATGCCTGAAAGGATCACAGATTGTAAAGCCCTGGCCCCAGGCAGGGAGGATGAGGACCCACCAAGGTGAATAGAGCAGTTTACACCTTTCAGAGATGCATTGTTTACTCCTGTACTCATCTCCAAGGGGTGTTTTCATTCATGAGAAACTCCTGCTGAGAAGATTGGAGCACTTAACACCTACTGGAGAAGTTCTCCTTAAGTGCTGATTTCTTCCAGACTGGATAGGTGCTCTGCAGTAGTACATAAGTACTTTGATTGCCTTAAAATTGGTATGACTCCTCACGATGTTGGAGAGAAGAGTGAGTTACTGAAACCTCCTCCCTCTCATTTTCAAGTGTTGGAGTCTTGCTTATCTTAACCACCTGGAAAGGCTCAAGATCCAGCGATGTAAACGAAATCTACAAAATCATTTGTTAACAAAATCATTTGCCATTGATCACTCAAGATAAAGAGCCCCCCTTTTACTAATCTTCGGCTTTAACAGGTAGTGAATCTTTTTGAGGAAAAATTACAGGTTTTTTGCTGTTGTTATTCAGGGCCAAGCATTTCTTTTCCATGTGTCTTCACATTTGCACTTGAACAGGAGCTTACTGAATTAATGATATGTTAATGAGCCCTATTTCATAAATATCACAAGGAAAAGAAAAAAAATAATTGAGGGACTTTATCTAATCACCCTGAACCCTGTCTAATCTAGGACAAACTGTCCTCGGTCTGCAAGTCTAGACAGAACTTTAGGTAGTGACATTGTGTGCTATTAGTCCTTTAAATCTTTGCAGTACTGATCCCTAAACCTGTGATGAAAGAACTTTTCCAAGACATCTTCTTTGTGCATTGTTACCCCGTCAATATTCCTCACCCTGTGTTCACTACTTGATCACCTGTAGCATAAGATCATGGGATTCTCATTCACCTTCTAAGCTTTTCTGTTCTTGGTCAGTCTTTCCTTTCCTTGGGAGAACAATGGGAGCCAGATATATTAATCTTTCTTTCTAAGTGTTACAGGGCAGGAAGGTGCCAGTCAAATCTCAGGTCTCTCCCCAGCCCCAACAGCTCACCAAGCTAACACAGTTAAGGTAGATCTATACCTTTTCCTTTGCTTCTGCATCTACCCACTTGGTATTTTTCTAACATTTCATTTCATAGGCCTTCCCAAGTTCTCTGGAGATAGTCCAAGGCAGGTCTGGGAAGACTCCCGCTCTGATGTTCTTGTGTTGTGTACAACAAATAGTCATTCCCACATTCCCTGGACTGAGCTGATTCCAGGCTAAAGGGACGTAACTAACTGCTTCCAGCTCACTGACTTTTCTGAAAGCCATGTTTGCTTTCAATGTGTTAACACTTTCATTGATGACAGCATTCATTTCTAAAGTCAAGATAAGTGAGACCCAAGATGAGATCTTTTCTCTCTCTCCAGCTTGGCAACCTAGCTGCCGGCAAAGTGTAGACATATTGGTAACAGGGACAATAAAAATGTGCAAGGAATTGGAGGGGGAACCTGACAAGGTGGTATTGCTTGATTTTCTTTCTAAGAAGTGCAGATATAGGAGAAAAGAACACAGAATTAATATGTCTGAAAAGTAGTAGTTTTTAGAAGACATTTATATGAATAATCAACTCTTAGTTCCAACGGGAACATGTAGGCTTTATAGACACCTATGTATGTGGTAAAGTAGAGATTTCTCTACATATAATACTAATGAAAGGAAGAAACAAAACTAGGAACATTAAGTTAGGCCATGAAAGATCTCCTCCAGCCACTGCATTCTGCTAGGGCAGTCCGTTATGTAGCTTGAAACAAAGGCCCACCTTATACACCTAATTTTATCACTGTTTTCTGTTTCTGTGTGTCTTCTGGTTCAG
>NW_009648043.1:1461510-1474811 GCF_000708025.1 Charadrius vociferus
AGCAGACCAGCGGTGGCTTGTACATTTTCCTCTTAGAAGAGATATGGTTGCTCTGACTGGCTTTTTTTTGGTTGATGAAGGGGACATGACACCAGCTACCAGCTATGACTAAGTCTCGTAGCTATGAGGGGATAAAAATAAAGTAATGTGTACATGTCTAACATGTAAAATTAAGGTGCCTGTGTATGTGGCTGCTGTTGTCCAAGGTTATCCTACATCATAAGCTGATGTAGATGGTTATTGAACAGATTGGGGCCATCCCTCTCTTCACCTAGCAATGTCAGAACAAGGGGGCAGTTGCCTCTAAAAGCCACTTACATATTAATCCACCCAACTGTTTTCTGCTGGTACATCTGGGGATGAGGCAGAATCAGACTCTAGCCATGACCTCACATAATCCTCCTTCTGTAGTGACAGTCTTGCATAATACAGAAGAATATTGTGGTGTAAGGGTCATATGTCACAGCAGCACGAGGAGTCACAAGTGCCATGACTGTGTCAAGGATTTTTTAAGCAAATGTGACTGGCATGGAGCCTTACACATGTCTGTCATACGACCTTGTAAGAGGCAGATATGGGAAGCTCTAGGCAAGGCTGTTGCCAGAGGTAAGGTCACCGCACACAACAATGATGTCCCTGTGAGGTGATCCAATGGACAATCGTCACATTTGACCATTAGATTATCAGAATGGATGTTGTAACAACATAGTGTTGAGTTTGAAAGGAAATTATTTTCATATCTGAGCCAAGAAAAATTTTCCAGTAACAGCAGGAAGATTCAACTTGGATGCCTACAAACTATTGCGAGTTAATAATGGCCAGGCAGAGAGCCAGTGGAAATAGATGGTATTTGTTTTAAAAAATATATTTGTCCCTCTCCCCTTACACTTTGCCTGCTGTTTCTCTTCCTGGACTGCAAGTGCTTAAGAGCAAAGCTGTGCTTATTTCTTGGAATCAGTCATATTACTCACTTAATCAGTGGTTGCTAATGATAAATAATAACAATATAAAACATTAACGCCTTTTTATCCACATCTGCATCTGGCTCTTGGTGAAGTACTGCATTTATTACCGCTGCATCTGACCATATGTTCCATGGTGCAATCCCTTTAATGTCATCACAGCAGCAATACACCTGAGACGTGAAAGCTGTTAGCAAATCCCTTGTGTTGATGCTGGAGGCAAGCGAGAGAAGTTAAGAAAGCCAAGGGATACACCAAACCAAAGGCCATGGTGTAAAAATTGCAAAGAGAGTGAACTCTGGGCCAAGGAACAGGCAGGAACGGAGCAAAACCTAGCAAGCTAGATAGTATTGAGATCCTACAACACACAACAAGCAACGGACATAGTGATGAGATTCCCTTATCGCCGATTGGTCTAACAAGTTAACTCTTAATCTCGGCTTTGGCCAAATGGCTGACTGCAGCTCAGTAGTCTTGGTGTATACAGCAGTGTCCATACCACTCTGGCAAGTACTTGGGGCCCATATGACATTCTGCCCAGAACAAAGTAATGAGATTTGCACCTCTTGCGTGTTCCTACAGAACGATGATGCAGCAGGACGCCAATGTATGTAAAGAGCCATTGAAAACAGGCAGTGTTCTGCAAGTCTTTGCACCTTGCTGTAATAATAAACGGTAATCAGTCATTGTCATTTTTCTGCATTTTTCCTTCTGACTGTAGAGGAACATTACACCGGAGCAATCTGCCTTCATTAGCTTTGAACAAGCTGCTGTAGTCATTTCCCTAGAAATGGCAAATACACATAAAATCACATTTTTCTGAGGATTGTAATAAAGATTCAAGCAGGAATGATTGTGCAAATTCTAGCGCCTTTATCATTCACAAGACCAGACACTCACAATGAATCCCAGAATCTGTGAAGCAATGTTTTTTCCCCTCACTATTCTTCACTTTCTAATTTTAAGCCCATTCAATTTCATTAGTATTCCTTCACTGTGTTGTCAGTCTGCATTATGGTGGGGTTTTGGAAGGCCTTCAATAAAAGAATACTTGACTGTGCTACAACCCTCACCCTTTGTACCTTCCTACAGATCCCAACAGAATGAATTTCTAAATGCCTGCATGTTGCAGGAAACATGAATTCTTAATGAATCTTAGGATACAAGTCTAAACAGATGACAGTACTTTCCAATCTGCTACGGAAACAATATGTTTTAATTAAGTATAAGGTTTAATAAAATTTTCACTCCTTGTACAAAAATGAATGGTGATTAACAGACGGCTGACAAGCCAACTCTAATAATTTCTGATTAAATGCTTTTGTTTAGTGTTTTCAGTCACTCTCTACAGGGAATTAATTACTGGAAATGAAAAAAATGAAGGTTCATGCCAGTTAATATCTTTGAGAAAGTGGAAGGTAATCAACTGTATAAATTACAGTGGCATATGCAGGCCAGCTTGTGGTCAAAATTTGTACAACATACCCCAGCCAGTTTTGAAGTTGGTTAGATGGAGAATTGTGGGGGGGAAATCTGTCTCAACAAGCTACGACATAGTTATAAGTAAACAGTGAGCAACAGCATTCAGAATAAGATGTCATTGTGACTTTTCTTCAGCTTATGTTTTTTTTTACGACATTTACTTATTTACAGTGGCCACTACTATTGTAGGTTCAAAGCATACGTTTATAGGATTATTTCATGCTTCATATTGCTCTTTAAATAAACAAACCAGCTTCTAAGGGCCAATCTACATAGAAATATGCATGAAGAGAACCATCCACCAGAGGTTTAACGTGAGGGATGTGAACAGATGGGCAGGAAGTGCTGTTAACCTGCTCCAAGGAGCTGCTTTGCTGCAGTAGACACTCATCTACCCACCCAGATCAAGGTTTCAACTAGCCTTGCTGAGGCCATTCCAGCTAAATTGGTATGTCAGGAACTCCAATAAAGGTTGCCAAACGCTTTGTATAAAACTAATTTAAAAAGGAGAAAATTAACTGCTTTTTATTATCCATTGTCTTCAAGGAGGTGCTAGTTTGAAAATTTACCTGGGAAAGTTTACTTGGCAATAAACTTGAGTAGGCAGAAGAACTTCAGCTGAAGTCTGTGGATCTGGACTTTTTGCTCCTCTGAGCTGATTGCCAACTTACCTGAGTCAGTTAACAGCTTTGTAAAAGTTAATCTAGATATTTCATGACCAACTGAACTAGGTTTAAGCTAACTCACAATCCATTAACTCGAATTTTAGTGGCCGCAGTTGCAATACTCTGAAACAAACACATGCGCTCCGTGCAAAGCGAAGGCTGATCTTTCCCTGCAGAAAGCCAGTACCAAGCCATTTCATGTCTTATCACTATGCTTTTTGAAGTGTCTTCCATTCCGGTTTGTCCCCAGTGACACATAACCTTTGTACTGGCCATCTGCAAGAGCTGAGAGAGATCTTCATGCGCACCTCTGATAATCTTGTGTTTGTTCAGGGATTCTTTAGGCTTTTTAGTATTGCCTTGATAATCACCGTTTATGGTGTGTAGCTGTCAGTGAGCTTCATTGCAGAAGAAGCAGCCTGAAACATTAGTAAATTAGCAAATATAGCAGCCTGAAACATTAGTAAATTGTATAGCCATATGTACTAACTAAGACTTGTGTCATTCAAAATTTCTGTTAAACAAATTCAGTTGTCCAGTGGAACTGAAAAATCAGTCAGAAAGTGCAAATAATTTCAGGTACTTTGGGGTCCTACCTACAGCCAAAGGTAAGAAAATGTAATTAAATAATGATTTCATCCATACTGGACATTCTGTTGACTCAATAGAGAAATTTCTGTTCACTTTTTTCACTCCTCTCCAGTAGTTTTCACTGGCAGCTGGAACAGCACAGCCCCAAGAAAATATGGATTAGAATAGAGTACAGAGACCTATTTCCTAGAGTTCTGGTTTTATTTTGTATTTTATATTATACAACACATACTAATTTATAACTATAATTAATTCTAGAATAAAATTAAGTATAATAAACATATTTATCCTTTTTTTAGAGTTCTAGACAACAAAAGGAAGTTTCTTAATAACTTGGCTAAATGTTCAGTGTTGTCAACTATATTACTTTGCTCTGGAATCCAGAAAACTTTCCTATAGGGTGGCAGAAAGGTGTAGGCAAAGGGTTGCTGTCACATGTATATTCACAACCAGCCAATGAATTTTCTAAAGTGAGTGAAAAAAGACCATTGGCACCAGTGCATTTTTGCCTTTGTGGATGTTAGTTTTAAAAATAATATTAATTAATAAGAACATAACTTAGTAAAGAATACAAAAGCATGTATTATCTGTTCTGCAAGCGTGACTCACACATGTTCACCTTACCACCTTTATCAGTAGGAGTTTGTCACAGATCATAAAAGGAGTGGGATCGTGCCCTTGGTTCGTGACATGAAAAGTCTTCTCAGCAGAGGAAGAGGAAGAGAGGTATCAATTATTCTCAACGTTGTTATGAACACTTTCTCACACTAACAGGCAGTTACATGGGAAAAAAAGACTTCTAGTGAGTAACTGCTCTTTGTAGTGTTAAAAACATACCATGTGGGCCTCAGGTTTTGAGACAATTTTTATGTTCTACTTTTCTTTCAAGTTACCTTGCCCTGGCTTTCCAAATAACTCATTTGTTATCTTACAGAGAGACGCAGCTCTGACTTTTGGGAGACAGAAGGGCTCCCTTTCTCCTCCCTCTACAGCATTTCAGCATTGCAAGAGAGGGTTTTCATTACAACTTCAGGTTTTCTTATTCATTTTCTCTTTAGGGCAGCCCTTCTTTTGTCACAGGCTAACAGATAATCCTATAGTCATTACACTGGCAAAGTTCACCTTGAAATGATTGGTATTTTTGGACAAGAACTGCAGAATCGGGTCCTATGCTACCAAGAGCACTTTGGCTAGGAGTTATCAGGGAAATGATGATACTCAGCTATTAGAGCTACTTGAGTGGATCACCACAACAAGCACTAGACTGGAGGATGGTGCGTCTTTAAAATGCACTCAAAATTCATGGTTTGCACAGGGACTGAGCAAGGTTTCCAAGATCAGTCGCGAAAGTTTTCTTTTAAGTATACTGGAATACTATATATTAGTTTATGAGTATCAGTAGAAATATCCTAGAGATGACAATGGAGCCTGCTGAAGACACTCAAAATGACAGAGAAATAGGGAAATCATAGATCTTGAGATAAAATGATAAATGCAATTATGATCTCTCAACTCATTTGCGTTACTTTTTCTCACTGCAGTTTTTTTTTTCTTCGTGCATAGCTGTAAAGTGTCGTTATTTATTAGCTCTTCTGAAATGTTTCATGTATTTTCTCATTTGCAAATGTACCTGTGAAGCTGGTTAAAAAGTAGGGCATACTGTTGAGATGTGTAAAAATATTCATGAATTAAGTTCTGGTCTTTGTAAGAGTCTGAGTCACCTGAGTTCTTCCACTTCATCAGGAGGTGAGTACCTTTCAAGTAAGTGCTTAGCACCTGATTTGAAGAAAACCCACCCAAAATAATTTGTATGCAGGGTTAAAAATAGTAGGTTTTGTCAACATTCCTTGGAAATTCTTTGCTGCCAAGTTATAAAATAGAAACTAGGGGTCCATTTGATGGTAGAGACTAGTGAAAATTAAGTTTGTTATTACAAATATCCTTTCTTCAGCAGTAACGCCTCTCTTCCCCCACATGCCAGTCCCAAGCAGTTGTGCATATTCCCTCACTTATGCTGGGTCGTTATCGCAGAGATCAGTTTATTGATTTGAATACCAGTGCAGCAGCAAAAGGAAGGGATAGTGTGAGGGAGCTGATGGTGGCTTTGAGAAAAGGTCAGTAGCCTCATAACCTCACCATCATGAGATAGTCTGTCGCTACTTCTATTGATGAGGTCAAATCCGCATTAAAAAGTGTTTTGCCAGTAGCGAAAGGAGCACTGTCAATAAATTTTATATTGGTTCAACAAGCAGAATGAATGTTGTGGACTGAAAGCTCTTTTTGTTAACTCACGAGCATTAGGCTGATGAAATCCAAAGTATTTTTAAATCAGCTGTAACGTCTTGATGATTTATGAAAAATGCTTGTTTCTAAAAATGATGATTTGATATACTCCACAGTCAGTCTGCTCTGGTCTTCAGCTGTCCTTATAGATACAAAGCTCTTCCTTACCACAACTTAATCTGCCTTCCTGTAGATTAAGTTTGTTATCTGTTTAACTCTGCTTGGACAACAGACAAGTTACCTCTGGAAAGCTGAGGTTTGTTATGCTTCTCTGTGCTGATGTAAATCTGTATATTGTAAGCCTTTCGCTACTGCACAGGCATTTAAAAACAAACAAAAAAAACCCAACCCAATCCAAATAAAATAAAATAATAATAAAAAAAAAAAAAACAAACGAAAAAAACCTTGCATGGAGTCTGAACATGGGAGCGTTTCCCCTGATTAATGGACACCTTCCCATAGAATTATCTTGAAAGAGACTATCCCTTTCATGACACTATCAGGTTTGGAAACTTTTGGTGAAGGTAAAACCACCTCAGGGATCCCCACTCTAATCTTTTATAGCATATGCTTGTTAACATATTTCTATATTTTAACTGGAATAGACTGATATTTGATGCTTATGTTTTCCTGGCCTAAAACAAGAGAAGCAGAAAAGTGGAGAGATGAACTTCAACCCTGAAACCACACCATTCGTAATTATCAAAATAGGTGTTGCAAGCAAAATCCAACTAGCTGTTACACAGATAATGACTCACAAAATGATAAAACATTTTTTTTCAAAATTCTACACAGAATGGAGCAAAATACCCTTCAGTTTTCAGTATAATTTTCTGTATTCTTTCATTGCTCCTGACTGGAGAGTTCAAGTGACTGCTGAGTCATTAATAGTAAACAAAGAAGCATATTGATCCACAAGATGCTCTGTTGCCTATGACTTAATTGTAATTTGAAGGTTTAACACAGACTTACCTGAGAAAGAGTGCAAGTTAAAGTATGCATCTCACTAATTCTCTTATGGACTAGTATAAGCAGCTTTTTACATAATGGTTTGTGTAGTCAATTAGTAGAGTATTAGCTATAATAGATAACATTCTTACTAAGACCATATTAATTAGAGCTTAAACACAGCTAATCTGAGACCTATATTGAATTTATATTATTATGTAAGCATAATGCTTCCGTAGGCAAATAATTTCCTTCACGGCATTTTTAAGGAAAAGGAAATCCTGGCATCTGAGATAGAAATATGCAAATTCTAACAGCTATTTGGAAACCACGTAATGTTTCTTAAGACTTGAGTGTGCCAGGCCATATTACAAATAATAGTAAGATTATAAGCCGCAAAGGACACAAAAGACTGAATACCTTTTAAATTTATCAGAACAGAAGGAGTGGGACTGCTAGATAAGAAAATCTCTTCAAGAATTTAATGGATTTATGTTACTGCTCCTCATTTTCCTTGTGTTAGACCCTGGTTCTGGGGTTCTCTAGTCTAAGTTCTCTTCAGCAAAAATAAAGCCTGGTGTGTGCCTATATCCACATTTTTTATTCACCTACATGAATCCACCAGTTTTGAGACAAACATTCTCTGAAATTAATTAGGAAGCCTGCCTAAATACAGATTTAAATTTATTTTTAGTTGCATGGGTTTGTGGCCTCCTTATCACTTTGTTCAGAGGTTCTGCAATATAACCAAAGCTTAATATGTCTCTGGTAATATCAGCTACCTGAAGGAATCCCTTAGGCAAAAAGGTACTAAATTTTTAAATCACAGATAACCATGAAACTAAGCAACTGCAAATTTAGAAGCACAGCAAACTTCAGTACAATATCAGAAAAACTGTGTGTTGTGTGTTACAATGAAATTACAATGAAATGCCACCATCTTGACTTCTGCCACCAATAGGAGCATCACTGCTGTTAGTAGAAAAAAATACACTAATAATAAGCTGATAGGTCCACAATGTTCTGTTATGTTGTCTGGTTACACTGCTGAGAATTATTGCCCATCTGTATGCCAGAAGACAAGTGCTTCTCATCGTGGCTGAAATGAAGTGGAAGAATGAGGGCTAATATCCCTGTCAATGCTTGTGCCAAGAGTCATGGCAGTGACCAGGGTCTCACTAGGCAGGTTACATCTGTAACTTCAGATGCAGAGTTGACAACCTTTTGAATTCATATTCCCCTCTCCCATTTTTATTGAAAAAACATTTTCATATTTGGAGTATCTTAGGGTGGGTTTTTTTTTTCTTTTTTTTTTTTTCTTCTTTTTGTAATGGTAGACTTTCAAACATTGTGGGATATTTAAGTATCAGTCCTACGCTTCCATATCTAAAACTGTCGGTCAGCAGTGTTTTAAAATCTCTCTTCTCAATTTAGGCATCGTTATTTTTGGAACATATACTTTAATTTCACCAACAGAGGTCAGTAAACCACTGAAAGAGAACCATAAGTGTTTGGCGAGAACACACCCTCGTCAATCTTTGTAACATCCTTCTGATAGTTTTGCTCAAAGGGCTCTTGTTTGGTTGCTTCAGAAAATACAAGCTTAGTTAGCTAATAAAAAAAAAAAAAAAAAAGAAAGCAAATGTATCCTTATGCATGCAGGAGAATGAATTTTATTAAGGAGATGAATTACATAAAATACTATATTGTTAAAGCTCTTTCAGCATTAGAATATATTTGAAATACCTGTTATCAAGCCAGTAGCAGACATACATGCATAGGTATGATCATTGCTGAATCAATTTGTCAAGGTTAAAACAGGCTGTGATTTACACAGTAGCACTTTGAATGATCTGCAGGATTCTACTTTTCAAGCTTTGTGCTGTTGAAACCCAACCTAGTGCCGGGAGATTACAAAGCGGAGGATCCCAGAGAAGTAACATTTAATGATATTAAAATAACAGATAGAAGCGCAGGAGAAACCAAGAGCTGTCACCGACTTGCTCATTTTGACAGTAACAGCTAATGGAACTATATTAACACATCATTTTCCAACTTTCAAGTGTAATGAAAAGCTATTTTTACAAATCATTACTTTCGGTATATGGTGTTTCAGCCACGTGGCTTCTATTAGTGTACGGGGGAGTTTCACAACTAAAGCTGCCTGTGCAGTACAGAAAGTGTACCTTTTATGTTGAGCTAATCCCAGAGGAGAGTCAGCACTCGTGCCTGTGTCCTTTTGACCTTTATCCTTTTAATGCATTTTGCCTCAGCAGCAAAAGGTGAAACCCCAGTTTTTATGTTGCAAAACAGACCGCTTCAACAGCATTTCTCTGTGAAGCTAAGGCAAGTAACACACGCTCCTGTGGAAATGTTGAAAGTCCCTAGTTCAGCAATCGACAATAGCTTTACAAACGTATTTTTAGAATTGCTTTTTTGGTAGCCCTTTGAAGCTCACCCGCACGGCCTCGCTGCCACCCCTCTCAACAGCTGCGAGCATGCGAAGCCACTGGAGTGGAAGATGTTAATTATCATCAGCTACTGGAATTTCTCCAGGGACTACTTGTGGTTAGAAACGTGCTTCCCTAAAGAACTGCGCCAGGCACCAGGATCATCTCTCCTGTAGCTTATCTGAGTCCTTCCTCTTAAGCAAAAGAGATAATCGATTTAAACTCCCAATCTTCACTTTTAAGCGTTCTTCTTTTAGGGTATGATTGTATGATTTTCCTAAGCAATCTTAACTGCAGAATCTGTTATTTCTGTGAATAGAGTTCCAACAATAGGCATTTTCATGTATATGTAAGTTTCCCAGGGACTGGGTTTAGCATACGTAGAGATTTTGATTAAAAAAACGGAGAAACAAATCTAAAATGAAAAAGGAACAAAACCAGAAAACAGGCAAATTGACAGACACAACTGTGTTTGGGTTTTTTTCCCCCACAAGGGTCATTTGAACTTCCTTTTTGTGGCCAAGAAAAAACTATGCCCCTTCCCCCCACGTCATCAGAAAACTGCAAGCACAAAAATGGTCTTTCCCCTTCTGCTTTACCTCCCGCTATTCGGTGGCATTTTGAGTCTAAACTAGTTAGCATCAGGAGCTTGATGTGATGTCAGCAAGTGAGATATTCCCCACAGGGAACCAAAATAATAGTAGATGAGCTGGCAGAAAGATCCCCAGAAAGGGGAATAACACAAAACCAACAGATTCTAAGCCTAGTCCTTTACTTTGAGTACTACAAAGCACCTTTAACGACTGAACACAGCCTTAAATGTACCTTGTAGATCCCTCTGCGGTACTTAAACCTAGTAATCACTACCACCCCCACAAAAAGATCAAGTCAGGTCAGACTCTAGCTGCAGAGAAACCAGGATGAACAGTCATCTGCAGGAATTGACTCCACGCACCAAAACAAATGCTGAGGACTTGTCTCTTGCCCTTTGCTACAGATGAGAATGGCACACTGTCCCCCAGTCCTTTACAGAGTGACACACCGCTTTTTTTTTTTTTTTGATAATCTAAGGGAGCTGAAGGAAAGCAGGCACCTCGCTCTCCAAGAACGCCATCCCTTTCCTATAAGGGCACAGGAAATCCCCTTCCGCCCCCAGGAGGAAGGGGTAAGCAGGAGGAAGGAAACTGAATGTAATGGAAAGTAAACGTGTCAACTGTGAAAACAATTACCACTAGTGACTACAAAAATCCTTGTTACACTTAGAGCCAATGAGTACAGTGGTATTTCAGCTATTCAGTGTTTACAGAGTTTAAACCCCCACAATTACTGGCCAATCCCCCATGTAGGCCGTTAGTGCTGTTGTATTGTATACCTTCTGCAGTTCAACTTCAACTACAGCGATCAAGAAGTAGGTACAGTCCAGATGAGGGATTGCTTAATTCTTCCAAAATGATCACTGCTTAATGACATAGACCTATTAACTCCGTGTCCGCTGCTGTAGGCCTTCATAAGCTAGAGAAGATAACAGAATACACGTTCCCCAGCTGGCATCAAGAGCAACAGTGAACATTAAAGTGAGCACACAAACACAGAACTGTTATATACAAAAAAAGTTTAATTGAAATACCTGTATAAAAAATATGATCTCCATACATTTCACACTGTTAAACAGAAGAAAAAAAATCCAAATCCAAGCTGCATAAATGCAACCAGATCACAGAAACACAGCTATTAAAATAAATTAAGGTTTATGACTCTGCCACTCTACTTTCCAGAGCCAATGCACGGAGACTGTACAATGTCAATAATTTAAAACCCTTCCAAACAGCATTACTTTACATTTCTGGTACAATAATACCAGACAAAAGGCATACTGACTAACTTTAAAAAGTCATTCTATTTCCCTTAAATTAGACTTTGTACAACAATTTTCCATCTTCCAACAAAAATTGATAAGGTCAGAAAATTTTTTTTGTCTTTTTTTTTTTTTTAAACAAAAGTTGACAGGAATGCAGAAAAAAAGTGCCATGGGCAAACCACTAGAATTCCCATGGGGAGAAGGAGGGAAAAGCACAGTGTTGAATAACTATAACCAAATAAATTAACCAAATAAATAGCCACAGCTGAAACCTGTGGGAGGTCTTCTAAACTCCAAACAATAAATAACTGTATAGTACATGAGAAAAACCAAGTTTACATAAACACATTATACAGGTATGGGGGGGAAAAAAAAAGTAAAGTCCTTGAATATTGCATTGATTGTGCATTCAACATGCCCATACATACTTTAAGACTCGCAGGGTGACAAAAGGCCGGGGGGAGTTGAGAAGGGGGCTTCTCATGCCCAGTGGTAGAGATGATAAAAGGAAACATGAATAAACTTTCTGATAGAAAAGCTGATATACCTGTTCATATTTCTGTGCAGGCTATAGGAAATATTTTGAGCAGCAGAGGTGGATTGGATTTGGAAAGGGCTGGGGGGGCAGGAGTGAAATGTCTGTGTTCAAGTATTCCATCACCAGTGGATGGGACTACTTCATTCAATCACCGAACATGTTCTCCAATG
Source organism: Charadrius vociferus (assembly GCF_000708025.1). NCBI lineage: Eukaryota > Metazoa > Chordata > Aves > Charadriiformes > Charadriidae > Charadrius > Charadrius vociferus. Next base: position 1,473,458 of record NW_009648043.1, read on the forward strand.
CATCATAGGAGCTGCTTCCTCCAGCACTGAGTCTAAAGGGAGCAAATTCCTATAATGAACTGGATCTTCTTTGGACATACACAGCTCAAAAAAGAAAGTCCCACTGAAGCAGCTTTCAAAAAGGCACTCAAAAGCAAATAAAAATCTAGTCCAGGCTCTATGAGAGCAAAAAAGTTTACCATGTATTCAAGAGGTCACTGCTTTCTTAATAAGGTCAGTCTTTGACTAAGTACTGGCCTGCAACTCCCAAACATCAGCGTTTCCAAAGGAAATCTCTCATTCCAAAGCAGAAACCAGCAAAGGGGGAAAATAAAATCAAGTCCCTCAGACAAAGATTCAACTACAGAATAATGAATGCATTTTTCTAGCCCCTCCTACGTATTGGCAGCAGCACTGTGGTCTTTCTGCTTGTAGCTCCCCTCCCAGTGCGAGGTCCTTAGTAATTCACAGACTCTCATTACTTGAACTTGTGCTAGATACATCAGTATCAAGGGTCCGTAGCCTTATGTCACAGTCCTCAGACTTCACTACTTCAGATTTGTGCATCCATTGATGGTCAAAAATTTGCTCAAGTGTTGGTCTGTCTGAAGGCCTCAGTGAAAGGCACCATTTGATCAGCTGTTGACATTCTGTAACAAACAAACAAAAAAGTAATTTTAGACTAGGAAAGGAAAAAAGACAACCTTGAATAAGAAAAACCCTATCTGTACAAACTGAAATGTACAGGACCAGTAGAAGAAAAAAAAAAGCGCCCCCATGTGACCCCTATACAACTCACCAGGTGAAATTCTTCTCCTGAAGTATAATCGTCCCCTCAAGATTTCTTCATCCTGCTCAAAAGGGATGTCTCCGCAAACCATATCGTACAGCAGAACTCCCAGAGACCATACTGTTGCTGACCTCCCATGGTATCTGTGGTACCTGATCCACTCTGGAGGGCTGTATACTCTCGTTCCTAAAAGCAAGGAAAAAAGAGAAATTAAAAAAAAGTCAAGGTTTAGAGTGTTTCCCCATTGTTCAGCGTCATTTGACATAAAAAAAAAAAACCTTTAAATTTCTTATGGGCCAAGGCCATTAGTGGTGTAACTCCAGGTCATCTGGTGGAGTTACACCACGCAGAGACTTGGCCCATGCGGCTGTGCTATTTTGTTGCAGTGAACAACACCCGGTCCCCATCAGCTGACTGTTTACCCAGGCCAGCTCCCTTTCACTGACCACGTGGCGTCTGCAGCATCACACCAAAAATAGACACAAAAGGACAAAGGGGGCCGGCGGGGAGGAGGCGGGAGGGCGGCAAGAAGGTGAAACCCAGGTCCGCCCGTCTTACACGGGGCTAATCTGCTTTAGCCAATTC
>NW_009648043.1:1474938-1475941 GCF_000708025.1 Charadrius vociferus
CCCCCCCCTCCTGTCACACGCAGAGTTATTTTCACCCTCCCCATCGCCAAAGCGCCGAGCCCGGCCCCGAAGTCATTTCGAGGGAGTGTATTTATCCCCATCGCTTTAAAAAAATCTGCAATGCGGGATTTCCAGGACATCGGCGGAAGGGGAGGAGGAGGGGAGCTACCGCTTTAAGTTAAAAAAAGCACTGCATATAAAAACTGCATATCCACACATGGAAACATCCGACACTGGCGAAGCCTCCATGTAAACAGATCGCCCTCTAGGAAAAAAAAAAAAAAACAAAAAACACACCACCAAACCCCAAACCAAACCCGCTTTTTTCCAAGACAGGGAAATATGAACTGCTGCGTCACCGCCTGGAATCGCTTCTTTCCTACGCAACTGAACACCCCTAAGCTGCTCCGGGCCCGCGGGTTTCCATTACCGATAGACCTGATATGAAACCCCCACGTCAGAGGCGCGGCTCGTTACCGCCGGGCGCCAGCGAGGGGATCGGCGGCAGCTACGGGGAGGGCATCACCGGGAGGGGTGCGGGGGAGGGGGGTTTCTCTGGCCAAAGCCGGGCGGGCTGTGCCCGGGCGCGGGGGGAGGAGGGCACGTACCGTCGAAATCGGTATAGACGGTGTCCTTGAGGAGAGCCCACGAGCCGTCAGTTTCAGCTCTCCAGTCCTGAGGTCAACCAGCAGGTTCTCGTCCTTGATGTCCCGGTGCACCACGCCGCAGCCGTAGCAGTGGCGCACCGCCTCCAACACCTGCCGGAAGAACCCGCGGGCCGTCTCCTCGTCCAGGGCGCCCTTCTCCGTGATGAAGTCGAAAAGGTCCTTCACCAGCTCGGGCCGCTCCATGATGATCAGGTAACCGTCGGGCCGCTCGTACCAGTCCAGCAGCTTGATGACCCCTCTGAAGCCGGAGCCCACCTTCTTCAGGAGGACGATCTCCAGGGGCACCATGACACCGCTCTGAGAAGAGAAGGGGGTGCGGGTCAGCGGCGGGGGAG
>NW_009648043.1:1478917-1524326 GCF_000708025.1 Charadrius vociferus
GGCGGGGAGAGGGAAGGCCGGGGGCGTTGAGGGGATGTAGCCGGGTGTCTGTCCGGCAAAAGCTGTGGGCCCTTGATGCAGACATTAGTTAGCGCTGTGCTGGGTGGGTGACAATGTCTTAATAACTGTTCCATCAGCCACTCGGGCTGCTGACCAGGTGCGTGTCAGTGGAGGAATGGCGGGTGGATGCACAAGGCCGGGCAATACCACGACAGCCAACTGAGGCGGTCACCACCTCGGCGTCCCTGTCACTGCCACCCCTGTCACACCACCGCAGTCACAGGTGCACAAGGGGAGCGTCTCACCTCCCCTCAGCTGAAAATCCCGAAGTTGGAGATACCGGTACTGCACGGGGATCCCTGATGTGAGGGTATTTTTGGGTAATCACTTGAAGAGCTGGCAGTCCTTCCCGCCCTGGGCGCGGGGAGAGCCTTGCAGTTGGCATTGTCTGATAATAGTAGTGCTGTAATCTCAGGCAGTCATGCCCATAAACAAAGCAAGGGCTTCTAGGGAGAGGTAATATCTTTTATTAGATTAGACCAGCTGATGTAAAGGTCAAGTCTTCAGGCACAGTTTCAACCCTTCGTGTCCCAGAATGTGATTTTTGAAGCTAGATCAGTTGCGCTAGAAATGTTACTACCTCTCGTACAGACCGTAGTATTTGCAGAGGAACCAAACTAAACCATTTTGTTTACTGAGCAGCTGAAGGATTCAGGAGGTTTCATGTTTATGGATTATTTTTTTTTCTTAAAGCTAATGATTTGGATTTATCAGATAAAGCAGTAAGAAAGCTATTTTTTCTTTTTTTTTGGTGTAAGATATCCTGTCTTTTGGCTATGTCTAATCACGTTAAATAAGTTTTTAGCAAGTTTCTCCAGATAATAACATATGCATGCTATACTTATGTTTCTTGCTGCTGACATGTAAACAGGTACAAACAGCAGGAAGATTTCATAATCTCACAATACATGTTGCAGGTTTATTTTAAAGAATTTAGCTGTATCTGCCTTTTGTTATATTCCTTGTCAGTGGCATGTTATGAGTATTGTTTTAAATGGAAAGGAAGTGTTTCTCACTCCCCAAATGAGATCTCTGGTTATTGAAATAGGAACTATTTTTAAAGAGAGAAAGCTGGCATTAAATATTAATATGCATAAGTGCTAATTATTTAGGGAATTAATACTGCAAGTAGTTATTAATTCCTGCTTTTTTTTACATGGCTAAGCGTGAAAAATCATGCATGTATCACTAGTCTGCAAAAGTAAAAACATCAGGCCTTTTCATTCCAAGTGCATTTGCAATTTCTTAAATCCATTTTTGTGTTGTCAATCTATGGTAAATCAGGCATATACTTGCCTTGTACCAGTTTAAGCAAATAGTACAGAGTTTCCTCAAAATCCTGATGAGTTTAAGCTACATCTTCTTCAGCTGTATCAGCTGTAGTACTTTCCAGTCAAAAGAATATAGCATACTTTTACGCATCTACATTCGAAGCAAAATGGTAACCTAAAAAAGACCAGGATAAATATCTGGTATTGGTATGACTCCCAATCTGATTTGTATTTCTACAATAGTGTAAAAGGAAGGGTATTTTATATTTAACATTAAAGAAAGCAAGGTAGTTACTGTAAAAAAGTGATAAGGGGGTATTTGTTCTCCGTTCACTTAATTTTGGCAGACAGACATTTAATTTGTATACAGCTACAAGGACTCTTGGTTTGACAGAATTACAGATGGATCCCAGACGTGGAATTTACCCTGTCTTTACACATAAGCCTTTCATGGGTTTGTGGTGCTCCTTTTGATCTGGCTTGGAACATGCAGTTCAGTGGTCCTAAACAATTATAGCTGCAGAAATATTGTATAAACTAGTTTTGGCCTCTTTAGCAGTGGCTTTGCAACTATAAATGGAAAATCATTCATGTGTAGGATGCCAGTTTGTTCTTTGATGTACAAATCATTTTTCTGTGCAGCGGTCCCTGAGCAGGCATGAGTTTGTCAGGCACAGAAATACGGGAGATCCATGGAAGTTTTTGTTTGCAGCACAGAGACAGTACCACCTTCAGGCTACCTTTTAATGTCTGTGTGGAACCCAGTTCAAAGTTTGCTGTGGCACATCATCAGGTACTGCACTGGTGGCATTAATGTGCTCTATTGTATGCCTGTAGCCATTGTAGGTTTTCTGGATGGGACTACCAAAATGCATCTGTTTGCATAATGTGACCATAAAGAATGCTGCTAAGAACGCTCTAGCAGTAAAAGTCCAGTAAAGTTGATAAGGGTATTGGTGTTCTCAGGTCCCCCAACCTCCTTGTATGTCAAAGCTCCTAAACCTCTTAATGACCCTTCACTTGATTCTCTTCAGTCTCTCTTTTATTTGGTGAGAGAGCAAACTGAACACAGTGCTCCAGATGTGGCTTCAGATGTGCTGAACAGAGGGCAGTAATCATGTCCCTTGACCTGCTGGCTATGGTCTTGCTAATGCAGTCCAAGATGCGGTTAGTCTTCATTACCGCAAGGACACACTGCTGTCTTTGTTCAGTTTGTGGTCCACTGGATCCTCTCCTGTAGAAACGTTAGTCCCAGCCTGCATTCCTCCGTAAGTATATCCTGTCCCAGATGCAGGACCTTGTATTTATCTTTTTGGAACTTCAAGACAGAGATATCTGTTATACACTCATTCAGTTTGTTGAGGTTGATTTGGTGTCACCTGGTACTTCCTAAGGGTCTCACCGTGCAGGTCGTGGATGAAAACAGTGAATAATATCAGCCCTTGTATTGATCCCAGGGAATACCACTTGGAATCACCTGCTAATTGGACTTCAGTTACCTTTTGAGGCCAACGCACCTTTTAGTCCACCTATATTCCCCCAGTTTGTCTGCAAGGACACTAAAAACTGTATGAAAGTCCTTGCTAAAGATGAGAACAGCACCTACTACTCTGACCTCGCCCAGAGAGCCTGTAATATAGTTGTAGAATGCAATCAGGGTGACTACACACAGTTTGCCCTTGGGAAATTCAAGATGGGTGTTCTCAATAACATTCTTGTCATTGTGTGAATGGAAAGGGGTCCCATGAGTACTTGCTCCATAATTTTCCCAGCGACTGACAGAAGATTGGTCAGCCTGTGATCACCCAGATCCTCCTTGCAATTTTCTAAAACAGACATAACATTTTTATAGTTGTCAGAAACCCCTTCTGATCACTGTGACCTTTCACAAGGGACAGAGAGTGCCCTTCCAATGACATCTGCTGGCAGTCTTGGTACCCTCAGATCTATCCTGTCCAACCCCATGGACTTGTATTACATTTCCAGCTTGTTTAAATAAATAGACCCAAACTTGATCCTTGCTACTTGATGTGGAGTGCTGGGAGGCCTGAGAACAGACCTTGCTGGTAGAAACTGAGGCAAAGAAGACATTGAGTGCCTGTGTGCTGTGTCACAAGGTCACCTGCTGTATCCAGCAGCAGGCCTAGATTTCACTCGGTTTACTATTTTGCTGCAAAAGTGTTGTTACCCTTGGGATCCTTCATCAATTTTAGTTGCACACAAGCATCGCCCTTCTAATTCCATCCCTGCATGCCTGGGCAATGCTGCTGTATTCTTCCTCATGTCCCCACTTCCACCTCCCGTATGTTTCCTTTTTGTTGTTGAGCTCAGTCATGTATTTGCTGTGCTGCTAAGGCAGGCCCTTGCTATACCTGCCTGTTTACTTGCAAATTAGGATGGATAACAGCTATGTCTGACTCTGCCAGGTCTTGCAGACAGGTTGTTAGGGCACTTTTTCAGCAGCTTCACTGCTTTCCTTTTGACCAGCGTGTCTTATAAAGTCACTACCTCTCTTTATTTCTTTGCATTTCAAGAACATGTTGTTAGAATTATGGGTGATTAGAGAAAGATGTTGAGAACTCCATCAGTAATAGACCTTACATTTCCAGCTACAGTAGGTTCTTTCTTCTGTATCACTGAAACTACTGAGTCAATTCAGTCAAAGATGACTCCTACCACTAAGATTAAACTTCTAGTTTGGTTCATGTTTCTACCTTAATAAACAGGATTTTTCTTGCATCCTGTCTAGGTAGTATATACCTATTGTTTAATTCCCTGCTTCCCCTCCTAGACACATGGATATACAGTTTTGGTTGTACTTATATGTTATCATTAATGATACATGTGTATCAGCAGAAATTATCTATTTGCCGTCCGCCATTGGGAATGTTGCTATAAGTTTAATTTGTCTAACGTGACTACAATTACTATTTTTCAGATCAGGCTATGTACAATATATACGGATAGATGTCACTAGTCTGATCAGCTGTTTGGAACAAAGACTTTATGAAAATAAGCATTATTATATTGTTACAGAAGCAATGCTCCTTTGAGACAATCAGGACTTAGGACTTGGTAGTAATAAGTGATGAATAAATCAGTGAACAAGATATGACCAGACTAAAAGATGATATATGTTTTAGTACACTGTGGATCTTTGAGAAATATCTTAAAAGCGCTGTTAGTAGTGAGCTGATAGGATGTGTTTCAGCATTCATAGAGTGTGGCACATGAAATCACAAACATATAGTTAATAGGTTGTATTTAATGTCAAGATTAATCTGCCAATCCATATACTTTGTTCTTGGTGAAATGTGTCCAGCTCAAGCTGGAGGGGTGGAAGAAGAGGGGAGCAATCCAAAGATACCTCTGAGTTAAAGATCATATTTTTATTTGGTGTGTAGAACAGTAGAAGTATATGATCTGTGGTGGAGGCTCTTTCATGGTAAAAGTAACATAACTAATAGAAAGGAGAAATAGCCTTTGCATATAAAAGATTATGGAGAAATGTAGTAATAGTGGACAGGGCTATGGGACACTCCTAGAAATCACCACCTATCTGGTGAAGTCACTTGTGAGCTAAGGGGGTGAACTCTGACCTTTTATCAGGGTGAGTATTAATTTAAGAGCAGGCAAGGAATGTAAACCCTTTGATACAGCGTTAGTGAGACCAATGCTGGGGTACTGTTAAAAGAAGGTTGAAAAACCAGAAGGGCTTTCAAGGAGAATACAAGGTCTAGGACCATTGTCTTAAAACATGAAGCTTTAATATCACAGAATCACAGAATTTTCAGAGTTGGAAGGGACCTCTAGAGATCATCTAGTCCAACTCCCCTGCTAAAGCAGGATTGCCTAGAGCACGTTACTCAGGACTGCATCCAGGTGGGTTTTGAAAATCTCCAGAGAAGGGGACTCCACAACCTCCCTGGGCAGCCTGTGCCAGCGCTCTGTCACCCTAACCGTAAAGAAGTTTTTACGTGTGTTGGAACGGAACTTCCTATGTTCCAACTTGTGCCCATTGCCCCTCGTCCTGTCACTGGGAACCACTGAAAAGAGTCTGGCTTCATCCTCCTTCAACCCACCCTTTAGATATTTGTAAGCAGTAATAAGGTCTCCCCTCAGCCTTCTCTTCTCCAGGCTAAAGAGCCCCAGCTCTCTCAGCCTTTCCTCATAAGGGAGATGCTCCAGTCCCTCAGTCATCTTTGTTGCCCTTCGTTGGACTCGCTCCAGCAGCTCCCTGTCCCTCCTGAACTGGGGAGCCCAAAACTGGGCGCAGTATTCAAGTTGTGGCCTCACTAGTGCCGAGTAGAGGGGGAGAATGACGTCCCTCGACCTACTGGTCACACTTTTCCCTATGCAGCCCAGGATTCCATTGGCCTTTTTGGTGACAAGGGCACGTTGCTGGCTCATGGATAATTTACTATCTACCAGGACCCCCAAATCCCTCTCCTCAGAACTACTTCCCAGCAGGTCCACCCCCAACCTATACTGGTGCCTAGTGATTCTAGATTGATATCTCAATCTATTTTGTTTATCTGAGAGAAGGTTAAGAGGTAACCTCTTACCATCACAGTCTAGAAGTATTTACAATTATTTTTTTTTCCCCCACCTGGTATTTGATAGCTCTTTAAGTCTCACACAGGAAGAGTTTCCTAGCCTGGGAACTGAAAGAAAACAACAAACTATAGAAGTAAAGTACAGGTGGGTAACAGAGGATAACTGTGGATGTAGTCCTCTGTTAATTGAAGACCTCATATTGAAACTGGGTTTAAAATAAGGCCAGACGATACGCTCATGTGTAAAAAGAACTTACAGATTTGATGCAGAATTTGCATTAGATGCCATGACATCATGTCAAGGGAAGTCAGACTGGAAAGTCTCTGCAGCATTAATATTTATAACTCAAAGAGCATGGCTCTCCACAGAACTGAGTTCTCAGGACCTCACCTTCCACTGTTATACAGGTGGCACATTGTGTTCAGTAGAGAGATTGCACAATTTCAGCAGCTGTTTTCCCCATTTTAAAAAATGTATTGGAGAACTAAAGTGGGATCAAGGAAGGGTAATAAGAATGACTGAGGATATGAAAAAAACCCTCTTTTGAAAGATTAGGCCTTTTTTCACTTTAGAGAGAAGATCAAGAAAGGGGATGCAGTAAAATAATGGTCTAGGTACAGTAGATTAGATGATAGTGTTCCCTGTCATCTAACATGAGCGCAGGAACATCAAGGAAAATTAAAAGGTAACATTCAAAACTGATAAAAAAAACCCCAACCTATAATTACCTCTACTTATAAAACTTGTAATTAGACCATAGAACTCACTGCCAAGTCACAAAGGCCAAGAATGTAACAAGATTAAAGAGAGTATTGTATTTTTAGGGATAACAAGATTTTTAGGGATTCAGAGTTATAATTGGAGGATAAAAATAATAGAAGGGCTATTAAGTCTCAAGTTTCAAGGTGGAAACCAACTTTCTGTCTTGTAGAATAAGTTGATACTGATATTGGCAAATCAATGAATAAGGAATGTGAATAAGGAGGAGCTGGTCCACCTGTGCTTGCTCTGCGATCTTTGTATAGCGTGAGCCAAAGTGCTGGAATAGTTTGTGCAATGAGGCAATTCTTAATAAACTCCTGTATTTGGCTGGTTTAATTCTGGTTTTGTTTTTTTTTTTCAGTAGAGTCATATTTAATTCGCTGTAATGGTGTGAAAAATTGATCTCCTTTTTTTTTGTTCAATGGTGTAGACTGGATGAGTATTTTTCAACCTATAATCTATGTACCAGTGGAAATAATAAGACATCACAAAGTGTTCTATGAATTTTATGTTTGCCCACATGCAACCAAAAAAAAAATGGAGGAGAGGAAAAAAAGAGAAGTAATAAAAAAAAGTCAAGGTTTACTTTTTTTGTTACTTAGTAAAAAATAGCAAGTTGCAAAAGTAGATCAATACATAATCCTTCAGTTAAAATCAGAGTCCTTCAGTTAAAATTAGAGAAACACTGGAACAGATGATCTCTTAAGATTTCATGTAGAAATCATGAATTTAGAGGGACATTTACTATATGAGATGAAGCAAAAAAAGCCTGTTCTTGTGTCTGGTTTTGAGTTTTAAAGAAATGTTAGAATACAGGTTGAACTGGATTCTGTTCTACCTTCGCTTTTCAAAATTCTTGTATGAAAATTTTAAAATGTGAAGGATAAGTATATGAAAGCCTTATCTGAGTTGTGACCATCATAGCTATAAAATTTAGACCAATGCATTGGATTTGTGACCTGATCCAAAAGGCACGTTGCTGCGTTTCCAGTAAAATAATTCAGTAATTTGTTAATCATAATTTCATTCCGAAGTCAGTGGCAGTACTTATGTGTCTTTCTGTATTGAGAACAGATAGAAAAGTTTAATTGGTTTTCAATGATTGTGATGATAATAATAATAATGATGATCATAGAATCATAGAATACCAGGTTGGAAGGGACCTCAAGGATCATCTAGTCGCACCTTCCTTGGCAAAATCACTGTCTAGACAAGATGGCCCAGCACGATGTCCAGCTGAATCTTAAAAGTGTCCAATGTTGAGGAATCCACCACTTCCCTGGGGAAATTATTCCAATGGCTGATTCCTCTCATTGTGAAAATTTTCCTCTTGTGTCCCATCGGAATCTCCCCAGCAGTAACTTGTACCCATTAGCCCTTGTCTTTTCCGTGTGACTCCTTGTAAAAAGGGAGTCTCCATCTTCTTTGTAGCCACTCTTTAAATACTGGAACATGGTGATAAGGTCTCCCCTAAGTCTTCTTTTCTAAAGGCTGAACAAACCCAGTTCTCTCAGCCTTTCCTGATATGGCAGGCTTCCCAGTCCTTTGATCATCTTGGTGGACCTTCTCTGGACCCTCTCCAGCCTGTCCACAATTTTTTTGTGTTGTGGGGACCAAAACTGAACACAGTATTCCAGGTGTAGCCTGACAAGTGCTGAGTAGAGTGGGATAATGACTTCTTTATCTCTTCTGGTGATGCCCTTGTTGATGCAACACAGCATCCTGTTGGCTTTCTTTGCTGCAGCAGCACCCTGTTCACTCATATTGAGCTTGTTGTCCACCAGGATCCCCAGGTCTCTTTCCACAGAGCTGCTCCCCAGCCAGGTAGATCCCAGCCTGTGCTGCACTCCTGGATTATGTTTTCCCAGGTGCAAGACCTTACATTTGTCCTTGTTGAACTTCATAAGGTTCTTAGCCCACTCTTCCAGCCTATCCAGGTCTTCCTGCAGGGTGGCTCTCCCTTCCAAAGTGTCCACTTGCCCCCCCGGTTTGGTGTCATCAGGAAACTTTGTCAGGGTACACTTGATCCCATCATCCAGATCACTTATGAAGATATTAAAGAGCATTGGGCCCAATATCCATCCCTGGGGACCCCACTTGTGACCGGTTGCAAATTTGAAAAGGAGCTATTGACCACCACCCTCTGGATGCAGCCTGTCAGCCAGTTCCCACCCAGTGCACAGACCACTTGTCTAGACAGCAGCACATCAATAACGGTAATAATAATAAATAATAAAATCACTGAAGACTTGCAAAAAGAGACAATACACAGAGCTGTCAGCTCTTCACTTGATCTGTCTTGAAGCTTGACACTAGAGTTAAAACCAAACTTATAACACCAACATTGTGAAATAAAACGTTGTATGTCCTGTTTTGGTTTTATGGCCATGTAAGTTCCTAGTTAAGAATTCATGAGCCAAAACTGAACAGTGTAAAAACATGCAAACCTTTGCTACTACCTTACTGCCATTTCCTGTGTGCCTTCAGTTCCACTTTCTCCTCTTCAGCTTCTCAACCACTCTGTAATGAAAAAACTACTGTAAAGTTACAGTAATCACAGAAATAAGATCTGTCCTTTGAACCACATACAGGAGGGAACCACCAGATTACTCTGAATGGGTGTGCCCCAGATTTCTGACTGACAAACTGCCAGTGTTCCTGATCTTTGCTAAGCTAAAAGAATGTAATTATTAACCAGGGAAAACTCCAGTCCTGCATGTGCGTCCCACGTGTAGTCTTCTGCACAGCTGTCTCTAGTCACTGCTACTTTCGTTAGTGTTAGACACAGACAGTATCATTAGCAAGCTGGATTGGTGTGTGTATCCTTGTACAAAGAATCCTCAATACTGCGCTAACGTATGTAATTGACAACAGAAGTTCATGTGGGGGAGAAGGTTATGTATTGAGTACATTTTTCTGTAAGTATAATTACTCTTGTCAGCATAGGCTGCACTTTTTATTTTTCGAAGTCAGATCAGAAGAACAATTCCGTTTAGCCTGTACAGAAAGTTGATACCTGGTTTGCTAATGTACTATTAAAGTTTAAAAAAAAAAAGATGGGAAGGAATGAATATCATTAAACGATCTTTGATCAAGGCTGAGCTGAATGCATTCCAACATTTATACTATAATTAAAAACGTAGTGACTGTCCTTGCTTAATGTTTTATTCATAGATAACTAAGGTATGTACCATAAACCGCATATGACTGTGTGATCAAAGGACACTTTACTGTGTATCTTATCAGTAGTAGTATACTAACTTTATGATCATAATTTTTCCTTTTCTGTTGTTTCCGTGGACTTCGTAAAGATTATCGTAGTTTATGGTATGTTAATCAGTATCTTATTGAGGTTTTTTTTTTTTTTTAATTGCTTCCAAAATTTTAAAATCTAACAACAAATATGCTACAATTTAACTATTACACTTTCTGAAAGGATGATTATACTTGTATTTCAAGCTGGTAAGTCCCTTATCCCTGATATAAAAATGTGTCCCTAGAAAAACAAGAAAAGAGAACAGAATTGGACAGCAAAAGCTGGGACATACAAGATGATAGGTCCATTTTGAATATTTTAGCCATATTATCCTCACTTCCTTTCCCATGTACATGTGTTTGAGACCAGATGTGAGACTTTCTGGCTTTGAATATATATGGAGAGCTTTCCAAAGGGTCTGATTTTGAGGAGGTAGGGACTCGGTATTCTGTTAGTATTTATGCACAGTTAGAAAGTAATTCAAGTGTGTAAACAGATGCTATTTTAGATGGCAAAGGGTATCTTGTTTGGCTTCCTACTGCTGGTCGAGAACAATATGACTGTTGTGCAAATCCTTTGTCATCTTCTGTCATCTGCTTTGTCATCTTCCGATGTGGAAGCCTCAGATGTGCTGTTATCTGGAATTATTCAGGCCTCTAATAGTTTAGACACCTGAATTTTTCAGTGGTGCCCAGTGATAGGACAAGAGATAATGGGCACAAACTTGAACATAGGAAGTTCCATCTTAACATGAGGAGGAACTTCTTTACTTTGAGGGTAGTGGAGCACTGGAACAGGCTGCCCAGAGAGGTTGTGGAGTCTCCCACTCTGGAGACGTTCCCAACCTGTTGTGGACTAGATTATCTCCAGAGGTCCCTTCCAACCCTGACCATTCTCTGATTCTGTGAATACTTCTTTCTGTTACCATTCTAGAACTGTGTTCCTGTAAGATGTTATGTGTGTTCTTGGTTTACTGTAGATTTTAAGATGATCCATGAATGTACGGTAAGAGTCTTAACCAGATTGGTGTGGATATAGCCTGTGGGACAGTCATAGCTACCTAACTCATACTTTTGTCTACACAGAAAGTGAGGATGTACCCTGAGGTCATTCTCAAGTCTGTTTATGTCACAGAGCCAGTATAAGTCCTTACACTCAACTCCTAATAATTGTTTAGCTCTGCTCGACTTCCAGGAGTGATATTCACCTGAAAACTCCGTCTTTCAGCCCTTCCATTTCTGTTGTGTGTTGGAAACTACCTGTGATCATGTCCTGCTAAAGACTGCTGCTGGTGACTTGTTATTCCCTGTTCCTAATTATATCTTTTCCACTTTTCGTATAATTTTCACAAACTTTTAACAGCAATGAATCTGAGACAAGAAAGAGATGGCTGTGCCACAGACCAAAGGCTCTGCTTTCCAAATGCAAAGCACGAGGTGTACAGCTTTAATCCTGGCTGCCCACCCTTGAAGAAGAAGAGCATGTATTACTCAGGTTATTTTGACAATCGCTTTTGACCAACCCCCGGTACTTTGTGGATGTTCATTATGCAGAAGGGTATGTCTGAAGAGGCACCTAACTCAGAGTTTGGCAGAGGGCAACAACATCTGCTTGGGAATGAAACATCAACTAGTGGTGAAAGTACTTAAACACTCCAGTGGTTAGGGCCTTACAAAAGAAGTGAGTATCTGTGTTCTAGATTCTTGGCATTAAGAAGAGGCACAGCTGTAGTCTCCTAGCCAGGTCTTCTAGTTACCAGGCTAATGGTACTCTGAGTACATCCACCCTCTGAGACAAGGAGTGTGTGGTTTTGAGCACAAGACACCATGGACACCAAAATGGAGTCCTCTGATAACTTTTATTGATCTTAGGTATGTTCAACACTAAAGTGATTCTTGAGGGTAGGCAGTGTGAATTATTCTTGAGCCTTGAGAATCTAAATTCAAATGAAATCACAATTGAAACATTCTGAGTATGTCCCTCCTGATTAGGGTAATCTTGTGTGATGGAGGAATATTGGATTCTAAATCCTGGTCCAGAGGACATTTTGGTATTGTATAAAATGATGCTGTTATAATAGCATATAAAATTTATATTTCATGTGAGGTGAAAAAGAACAAATTTATCTGCATTTAAGACAGTGATACAGAAAAAACGTATTGAAGGAGCTGGTAGCAGTGTTGAACACGCTGCTAAAAATGTGTTCTAGCTGGTACTGAAGTAGAAGCTGTAGATAATTGCTAGGTTGAGGAGCTGGAAACTGTAAAAGACCGAGTAGCTTGGACTGCAAGAAAGTGAGTAGGAAAGCCAAACGTGTACCCAGCACTGCTTAGCCTAGAGAGTCATGAGTAGGACTTCTTTCTTGAAAAGGAAACTGATGACAAGCACCACACTCTCTGCTTCCAGAAATAGCAGAGACAGCTAACAGTATTCTGCTTCTGCTGACTTTGGTTGAGACACTGAGCCTGATATTTAGTAGTTCAGAATCTGTATTTAAAATACAGCATATTTCAAAACCACTGCCTGTATTGACAGTTCCAACTAAGGTCAGAGGCTGAGGAGGTGTCTAGCACTTTCTCTAAGAACTGCAGCCACTGTTCCTATGTAGAGTTTGGGTTCTTTCCTCACGTGGGGAACCTCTGTGTCCTTCACTCTTGTTATTCTTGCTTCACCCAGAATTGCCAGTATATTGTTTTAGTTGTGTGAGCTAGCAGTGAAGTGTGTCATTTTGATTAAATCGTTCAAGATAAATGCAGTCATCTTTCTGTAACACTTCAGTGAGGTATCAACCATGCTTCCAGAGTGGTAACCAACAGGAATGTGCACAATTGTATGCTGCCCTCATATAATTTAGGTCATATAAATACAAATGGAATTGATACTTGAACAGATAAAATAATACACATTAACAATTCCCCCTTTAATCGGTGGTCCTTTTGCAGCTGTGCCCTTAGTTTGCCTTGGATCATAACATTTCTCTCTTTGAAGCATTGGCAAAGAAAATTCCAAAAGGCAAGACTAAAAGTCAGTTCTGGGTCTTCAAAATATGTTGAAATTCTCACGGATCCAGATGACTCCTAATTATTTTACAGTTCTTGGGAGAAAGTTACCCAGGCCTGCTTAATTTGCAGTGTTTATTTTTAATTGCTTCTCTTTAGCATCATCCTTAGCTAATCTTGGAAAAGGAAATATTTCACCATTATTCATGCTATAAAGGCATACTTAGCTTTGTTCCAAATACAGAAAAGAAACATGCTGAACATCTCTGCCTTTTCCTGCATGATTAACAATTTTCTCATCTGCCTTTTCTGATGTTATTGATATCCTTGCCACCTCTTTGTAGCAACATTCACAAGAACTAGAATTTCCTCTGTTTTTTATTAAAAAATCTCTTGTTGTCCTTAGTCCTATCGAACATGGAATTTTTCTGCCTATAGTTTTAATTTCCTCTGTTACCTGGTTTTCTTAACTTCTGTTTTACATTTCTTGATTCCATGTTTAATAACTGTTCTTTGCCATCTGTCTGCGGGGAAATTGGGTATATCTATATTACTAATACTTAAAAAAAGACAAATGTGAGAAATGATAATAAATTCCTACATTTTGCAAATGTGTGAAATACATGGGCTGAAGGTAGTGTCTATGTAGTTTAAACCTAAACAGTCATAATTTCTAATCTGACCTGTAGTAAAAAAGAAGAGAATGAGTCAATGTTGTATTGCTTGCCATACAACTGCTTTTCAGGTAACAGAACAAAGACTTATCAGCTTTGAGGGTTATATTTCTGAGAAATAGGCTTAAATAGTATGGTCAAATATCTTGTACTTGGTTTCATTGTTAATTTCGTTCTTCAAGATATATATTGTATTGCTCACATATCTTTTTTTTTTTTTTTGTAGGTCTATGCTTATCCATATTGCTGAACTTTGCACTTTGACAGGAAATAATGATCAGTGAAAGGATTATATAAAGAACAAACACAATTCATTGCCTGCTCTGATTTCAAGATTACTCATTGCAGATAACAGAATGTCATAACACATTGGGATCTGCTATGTAACATCATACAACCTGGCATGATGCGCTTTAAAAGCGTGATAGAATGCATTAGAAGTGAACGGAATAGCTTTCCTCTTAGACTAGTTGTCACTGTAATGAGTCTGTTCTTAACGTTAAACTTTTAAATGCCATAATAATAGTGTTAGTAACAGTGAATACCATACCAAGTCCAAGACAAAGCAGTTTTCATAATTTATGAAGGAAGACAGAAGTTTCATCTCACAAGCGATGTCTGATACACTTGTGTATTAACCGTATACATCTTACCACTTAGAGTGCAGAAACAAGCGAAATATTGCTTACTGCTTCCTTCATGTAGAAACAAGATGACAGAAATTGTCTTGTGTTTAAAATCCACTATGTGTGCCTTTGGTATATCTTCATATCCTAACAAGATGCATATTATATTCTGATGGACCAAGGGTCCACTACAGACTATATCTACTACTTCAGGACTCTGTATTGCAAATGTCAGAATTTATTAAATTGCCTTTGATTCCGATGGTTCCTGGTGTGCCTTCTTTTATACCCGTGGTGAAGAGCTGCATCAGCAGCTGCCTCAGCAAATAAGGTACCTCTCTTCTAACCTCTCTGGAGCTATCTGAGGGTGGAAGAGTTGAACATTGTTTCCTCATTGTTTTGGTGATGACATCTATTCTTCCCAAAGACATGCTTATGCATTGCCAAGATCAAAAAAAGTTCTTCTCAAATATTTTGTACGCAAGGTAGTGTTGCCTTCCACCAAAGTTTTTGGCCTTGTCATAAGATTCATTGGCTCTGGCAAAGTGGTAATCTTACTCATTTTTCTTCTGTATGAAAGGGGAAGGACAAGAGAGAAATAGTGTATTAAAACCTTCCAGGATAGTCCTGCTTATAGATTCCTGGAAGTGTGACTCGACCCAATGATACTATATTATGATAAAGGGGGTTGTGCGTCTTTCAGACGCCATGGAGTTTTTGAAGAAAAAGGGAATGCATGCGAAGAGTGTGGACATGGTGTGAAGACACAGTAGTGCACAGGATGTTGGCTTCTGGATGTTGGCTGGCTTGAGCTCATCAGGCGCATCCTAAGATACCTAGGCTGTGTGTGGATTTGCTTTGAAGTTCTTGTGCTCTGGGAAATCAAGAAAGGAGCCTCTTGGAGCTAGATGCTGAGGCAGTCAGGGTAGTTGGGAGTTGCTGGCATCCCTGCTACAGGACATTCAGTTAAAGCACGTGAAGTGCTAGGATGGTTCAGATTTTCTTTCATCCATCTTCCTCTTAGTATTTCTTCTGTCTTTGCAACTAGCACCCTTGCTGGAGCTGTAAATCTTTCCTTGAAGATGGACTATCAGTTTTCCTATAAGAATACCTGTTTTCCTAATGGGTCTCAGTATGCCTGACTGGGCTGTGGTCAAGCGCTCCTGTGGGAGGAGGTGCTCATTTCCCCTTCCTGCCTACTTCTGCCCACACCATTCACTTGCATGCAGTTTGCATTGATGTTGGTGCCCAGTAGAACCGCGGCTGATTTATTCCTCTATCATTATAGAACTACACCAGCAAAGAAATAACCAAAATTACTTACACATACCTTGTCTGTCAAGCGCCAAAGCTGATCAGGAACAGCAAGGTAAAGGCAGCACTGCAACAGCTAGCAATTAGATTTTCTTAGGCTGCTGTAGAGCCACATTTTTGCGTGGCAGCAAGAGATTATTTAAGTCAGAGCTACTGTGGTCCAGCCCTCTATTGTTGGCTGTATATTTTTACATTCACCTTTGTGCTGACACTCATGCTTGTCTAACTGGGAGATGATCTCAGAAAGGCATCTTTTCATCCTTAGTTGAAATCCCTTGTTGAGTCATGAGAGCAGCCACTGTTCCTTTAGCTCTTTCCTACCCATTTCTCTGTCTTCCCTTCCTCATCAAGCCTTTTCTTTCTGGGAAACAGATTCTTTAGTGACTTGGCCCATTGCTGATATGTGGAGTATTTTGCAGTTCTGGGACTCAGAAGTATGTGCTAGCCAATTATTTAGGGCCTGCAATCCTTTATTTATTGCAACTGCTTCACAAATGCTTGGTCAGTAGCCATACTAAAAGGTGCCATACAGGGGAAATGTGTCAAGGCTTCAAATATGTATTGTATCATGAAGTATTTCTTCTGGATTACCAAATGTGAACAAATTTGAAAGAACATGGAGGAATTTTCTACGGAATCAGAAAGGTAGTGTACCCCATCCTTCACTGTGGAACAGCTTTTAGTTCTCTTATTGACAGAATGACTCAAACACACAGTTCAGATTCCACAAATTAGTAGAAGGAAATCTGTTTGTCCAAATGACACATTCCAACAACACTGCAACATTTGGTCCCCAGGTTTCGTAATTGTGCAGCAGCCCATGTGCTCTACTGTGCAGACAGAAACCAATAAGCAGAAAATGGCAGAAGGAACCACTGAACATACAAACCCAGTCTCCTGCACTGCCTGTGGCCTCGCTGGAGGAATCGGAACAGACCGTGCGTAGTAAGCCACAATGAGTATTGGGGAAGTTATGACTAGCAGCCTGGGAGCAGAAATGTTTGACTTAATATGAGCCTGGGTGGGGGGAAATGTGTTTCACTAAGTGTTATTTAATTATGCTTTTTTTCTCAATACCTGCATCAGTGATCAAAACCTTGTGTTAATTGACAATGCTTTAGGTAAAAATCTCCAAGTTGTACCGGTTTGTCTATGACACCATGGTTACAGGGAGGTGTCTGCTCTTCAAGTAACCTTTGCAACTGAAGATACCCTACTATTGCTTTCTAGGTGCATACTATTGCCTTCCAGTATAGTTTAGCCCATCCTGGACTTCAGATGGAAGTTTCCATGTGTACTTTCTACTTTCTTTTGGCAAAATCAGCTAAGTTGTTTCAAATAGTTTCTTTAACAATGTGAGGGGGGGTTAGCTGATGTGGCTTGAAGCAGACTAGGAAGCACTTCACCCAGTTTGGTGCAGAAGGATTGGTAAAGGAGTGCTGTCATGGAAAAGCATTAATCCTGCTCTGCTAGTGACACCTGAATTTCATAAAGTAAACGAGGTTTCACTTTGCCAACAGGAGACTGATTCTGTCCATTGCTACAGCACTCCATTCTGCAGAACTGTACATGTGGTAATCTCCAGCGGCAGCGTGATGATGGATAGCTGGGAATCATTGTACCTTTGGCTGGCACAGGGTATATCTATTCTCATTTCTGGCTTTATATTGCTGCAGATTAATAGCACCTGTCACGTCTGCCCATGCCAGTTGAAAAACTTACTGCCTTTCTTCTGAGTGCAGCTAGCCTATAGGTGTGTGAGTATTCCCTAACCTATTTCAGGCAAAAGGGTTAGCAAGACCTACTATTTAAATCTGTCACAGACAAATTACCTATTTTGACTGAAACGAGTTAGGGACTCCTTAGGTGTGTAAAGTGGCAGCCTGTTGCTCTGTACAACTAGATTGCAAAATAGGTTTAGACTGCCTATCCTCTGGGCTAGACTGCATCCCGTACCTAAAGCAAATTTCTTTAGAGGTACTTTTAATATTTTGACCAATTTATAGATACATTTTCTTTCCTCCTTTCAAGTTAGTTGTGCTTCACATGTTCTCTGAGTCATATTTTATTCTTCATCTCCCTAGGCCTCTTTGGAGATAGAAGACATGATCATGCAGGAACTCTGTGAGTCACAGATTGCTGGAGGCTGGAAGAATGTATAGAAGTTATATACTCTATGTTTGCCCTGTTCGTATGCTATCCCCGAGGCATCTGCTAATAGCCACTGTGGGGAATTGGATACTAGGCTGAAGAGATCTTTGTTTTTACCTGTTATGGCTGTTCTTATGGTTTATTTCTATAAGACTCCAGGAAGACAGCATCTACTCTGTGACATTGCAGCTTGGTGTTCAGTATGGAGATACTTTCCAGGTTTCTGGCCGTGTGCAGTCAAGAAGGGGGACAAGTTCAAAAAATTTGTTAAAGTGTGAAGAAAAATATTTGGCCTTGACCTATAAGAGGTCACATAAATCATGCAAAAATTAAAGGAAGGAAAGTGAAAGCGGAGTACAATGAAGAGCTAGGGTAGATGCTCTTCATTGATAGAGAAAGAGCAAAGGAACAAAAAAATCTATTAATAAGGCAAGCCATGCACGGAGGAAAACACTACATGAAAGAGAAGCAGTAAGCTCTGTAGTAAACAATAAAGTAAAAGCAATACAAAATGTTTAAACAGGATTTTAAGAACAAATAGTGATGGTAATTTCTGAAACTTATTTTTGAAAATTTTGAAATTTTTAGCAAATAAAAACATTAAAGGAATGCATTTTGTAAATATTGCAAGTCCTCATTAAAAGGGCAGTGTTTTTATTGATGCAGTAGTTCACCTGTTCAAAATGCGTCATCAAATCATGGAATTTAGAGTTGCAATGTTTGTGTGTATGTGTGTGTGCGTGTGTGCATTTGTGGTTTGGGTGAAACTGGTATTTTTTCATTTGAATCAGACAAAGGTGGGGTCAGGGTGTTTTCTTTCAGGCATTTATTTATCATAGCTTACCGTTTGCTTTGTTGTTCAAATAGTATGTGACTCCACCCTTTCTCATTATTGCCAAGCAGGGATATAAGGCCGCGTTAGAGAGTTTCTAAGTTAACAGTAATGAGGTCTGGTATCAAGTTGCTTTCTAATACTTTTAGGAGCAAGACTTTGGAGGGAAAATGGTAAGCATTGTATCATTGCTGCAAAAATCTGTCTCTTTAGAAAGAAACATAATGTTGAAAGAAAATTCTTATACTAACCTGTTCTGTATTTAATTGGAAATAATTGTCCCCTTTCACTCCATTCCAAACTGTCTGTGTAGTTAGCCTGTGTGAGTGCAGGATTGCAACTGCTGTGTTTAAGCATGTGAGTTTGATCTCCTGAAAATATTTCATAGGAATATGCAGACAGTAAGTGTAAGCATACCTTCATCTCCCCCACAGACAGGCTACAAGAAGTGGTTGCTCATGCTGAAAGGAAATAGTGCTTCATGCTAAGGGTGTCACAAATCACACCCAATGTCTCCAATGCAAATGTAGAGCTCCAGGAAGCAATCTATTTCCTTCTATCCCAGTACTCCCTGCAGGGTGATGCAACTCCACTGTCTTCAGCGTAGAACAGTAGCTGCAGCTAAGGGTTAGTTCCTGAAAATTATGGGTGAAAAGGAAAATCAACCCTGTTAACTACTTCTGTATGTGAAACTGGGTCATGAGCCCATACAGATTTGTTTTGCTTGGACCTTGTCTATTACAGCATTTCTTTCGCAAGTCCTAAAATAGCAGGGCAGAGGGAGTGTGGGGTCAATGAAAATTAAGGTAAATTGTCAGTCTCCTTGGAAATGCTGTCAGTATGCTTCCTGCTACTGAAGTGTATTTCTTACCTTTTTGGAGAACAAAACTCAATGGTAGACCTGAAAAAAAAATAAAAAATCATGTTCCTTGTTTCAGTGGTGGCTGCTGGAAATTAGTTTATTGAAGAATTTGGTTGTGTTCCAGTGTAACCCACAGAGAAGGTTGTCTGTGCCCTCTGTCGTAAAATTTTCCATCTCTCCTCAGTGGTGAAGTCACCTGTTCTTTTGCCAGATGTAGGTTTGCTCTCAGACTTACAACAAAGATTCCTCAAAGTCAGTGTGTGTAGCACCCTAGCAGAGAGCACCATATCCAAAAGCAGAAGTAGCAACTACGTGAGGGAGAGGATTCATCAAAGGTCAGGGAGCAACATTTCTCGTAGATGAGTAATAGCAAGGGATGGGCAAACCTTGTGTTGTTTTGAGGTTTTATGAACCTTGTGAACTGTACTTTTGGTTTCTCAGGGTTTGTGAACTGTTCCATCTTCCACCTTGTCCTCCTCTCCATGGTATTTTTCAGGATGGGGGTTTTGTTGATTTTTTTTTTTTAACTGTAAAAGAGAGATCCCTTCCTGTATGTATTAATGCTTGAACAATCTTTCCGCTTCAGCAGGTTCTCAGCAAACTCCTGGGTGTGAGCAGTTTCTGTCCATATCATCTCCTCTTTTTCTCAGTAATTGCATGTTAATGATATTTTCTTCTCAGTATTAAAGCACAATATGGGAAAGGGACCTTCTGGGTCAGTATCAAGAGGAACTACAGCTTATTCTTTCTGTAGGTCTATCTAGCTCCAGTTTTAAATGTGTTAAGCCTCTTTTCTTTACTCTTCATTTAATTAAAATAATCTGATAATTCTATAGTATATTCTTTTAAATTGTATTTGTATAACATTTATCCTCTCTGGTCCGTTTTTCAGTCACTCAACTGATCTTTGAAAGCACGAACGAGAATCAGGACCCTCCTGGTTTCATTAAGTCCTTGCACCATTGAGTCTGGTCCTTGGACTCCACAAAATTTAAGAGGATTTTAGACTAGAAAACCATATTCCTTCTTTATTGTCATCTGTAGGAATCTCTCAAAGAGGTAGTTTTATATTATTACCTCCTCATTTAAATCTCTATTATACCATGCATGTCTGTTACATGTTTAAAACAGGTTGATTTATTGTGTATACTGCTACCGCTTTGCATTTGATGTATTGTGAGGAGAGAAACTTCCTCAGACATGATGACCTGCAAAGTGACCTGAAAGAAAATAGTCAATAATTTGGGAACTTTGTGAAGTGAATTGTGGCTTGAATATCTTTATTTTATAAATGGAATAGGTTTGTTTTGTTTTTTTTTTTCTTTTTGGGGTAGTGTTTTGGTAGATCATTGCTGTGTTCTAAATTTTACCTTTAGTGGATGCCAATTATGTTAATGAGTTCTGGCTGGCCAATCAAAGAAGCGTCAAAGCTATTTTCTGTTTGTTAAGTATACTAATTGAGATTGCTATACACAGTTTAATTGTGTTGGTAAATACTCTAATGTTTCATTTCTAAATAGTTCATCTTTTAATGGAGGAGGAGGAGTGGGGTATTCAGTAATTTGCCAAAAATGAAGACATATTTTCTAATTACACAGGTTATTCATTAGCATCAGTGCTTACAAAAAAAATCCCCTAAGGCACATACATATATATAAATTTTAAAGAAGGAAGTAAAGCTTTTATCTAAAATAGAGCTTAAAACAGAAATTGAAGCCAACTTTGATGAAAGCTTCACACATTTTAAGCTGACTCTAGGGTACACAACAAATAGATGTGGAGTGTTGCAAAACTCAAATGTTAAAGCAACAGAGCACAGTCTGTATACTGCCAAGATATAGAAGAATTGTCCAAAAGCCCTTGGTGCAATTATAATAAATTAAATATGCAAACTATGCTGTGTAGAATTTCTGCACTATTTACTATCCTGCCATAAAAAGATTTCTCAATGGAGAAAATGACTTTTACAAGAACTGTAGATTTGTAATAGAAACAGACGTCTTTCAGTATATAGCCTGAGAAAAAATGAGGCTCTTTAGTTGAATTCAGTTCTTTCTGCAAGAATATCCTTTTCATTTGCATTACTGCAACAAAATTAACATTAGGGCCACCGACAGAGATGTGATTTACTACAAGTAAAAGGATAGATTGGCAGATTTATATTCCCTAAGCACTTTCCCACAACAGCTCTTCTGATGACAAGCCAACCTAGCAAGTTTTGGCTTGCAGTTTCGGTGGTTTGCAAACTGTTTCATTTTGAAAGTATGGGAGTTACTCAACACCAGGGGCCAAATGATGATCTGAATTGTGCTGGAGTTACACTTGTGCTTCTCTGGTTACTATTTTGGAACAATTGCTAATATACTCTGCTGTTCCAATCATGATCCAGTCCAGTTGCCTATACATCGTAGAAGAAGGTGGAAGAAGGAAAATGAAATTCATCTCATCTGTGGTAGAGCTTTGAATGTGTCTGTCTTTTTTGCATTAGGTCTAGGGAAAGCCTAGGGCACATATTTTATACACCTACTGAACTGCCCTGTTAAGATGAGTATCTCTGCACTGACTGTAGGAGCAGTCTGGATACCTAACTACCTTAGACCAGAAGCTTAACCTTTATACAGATAGAATCAGGCAAAAAGAGTCCCACTCCAGGAAAACTGAATGGAAAAGGAGATTGTGTATTCTTCATCAATGCCTTTGAAAGAAAACATTCCTTTACATTAGCAATATTTTCGCTTGTAAAGGTGTTCATACTGTTTTTTGTAGTCCAGATTAATGTTAAAAGTTTGCTGAGTCTCAGAAGTCAATGTAGTGTCATCCTGCAATAGAAAGTTTTAAAGAATGTTTTTTAGGAAAAAGAGAGCAAGAACATGAAATCTAGTGTAAATACTGCCCTCTGCTTTATGCTGATTCTTCCCAATCAAGAGCAGTAATTGAGTTGCATCATGGAAAGTACTTTTATGGGTACCAGAAATCAAGAAGACAGGTTTTTTTCATGTGATTGCAATTGATTGACTTTGTTTTTCATGGCAGTGTGAGCTCTGATTGAAACTTTTCCCACAAATGAAATATTTATAAAGCCCTTCTGTTGCTCTTGATGTCTAACATGGAATGACTTCATGCTACAGGCGTTCCTTCAGTGAGGTTCAAACAAAGCCTATTGGATAAGTGAGGAAATAAAGAGGTACTGTAGGAAAAACTGCAAAGAGCATGTCAAATGTAGGCTAGCCAAAGAAGATGTAAAAGAGGCTGGAATGTTTTTTTACGAATATATCAAGGGACTAATTACCAGTAGGCGGGAAAGGAAAAAGGGTGATGGTGGCCCAAGGTAAAAATTAGTCATAAATCAGTTTAGACTGTGAAGTTGAAAGTTTTCAAGAAAGAAATGATGCTCTGGGGCAGTCTTCTGAGGGAGCAGAAAAACCAACTGCTGTTAAGTTGAGCTTGTTCACTTTAAGAGA
This sequence comes from Charadrius vociferus, assembly GCF_000708025.1. Lineage (NCBI taxonomy): Eukaryota > Metazoa > Chordata > Aves > Charadriiformes > Charadriidae > Charadrius > Charadrius vociferus. Next base: position 1,501,743 of record NW_009648043.1, read on the forward strand.
AAGGTTATATAATGTTAGATAACAAGAGACTGCACTTGGTGACCCAAGAATAGTCTTTTGACAACAGTTTTTGATCGCCATAGAACACAGAGCACTACTGCATTCTCTGCTTCTAGTCAAAGCCATTAGTAAATATCAATATATAGCTTATGACGCTTTCCTTCATGATAAAAAAGCATCTGAAAATATTGGAAATTGCTGATAATGTCCTTAGAATTCTGTGAGTGAGGAAATTTTCTATGATTTGATGGAAAAAAGAAAAAATGATACTAAGGTCTTTTCTGTAGTGGGAATAATTTGTTACCTATTTTTGGTGGTTGTTCAGCTATAGGGGTAATAAGGGTTACATAAATGATAGTGCACATAAAAGTGAAATCCCCCCACTATTTTACCCTCTAACTCTGAAAATATTCCTGTTTATATTTTGGTATTTAAAATTGCTTTTTCAACATTCAGGTTACCTCATTACTATGGCGCTTTTTTGGATCTGTGTTGTAAAAGACAGTCATGGGATAGTGCTGTAAGTATTTGAAATAGTTTTGCACATGTAAAGGATTTAGGTATAACTGAAAACTAAGCTGTAGTTTAAAATAATGGCAGAATTTGAACTAGTACAAGACACTTCTAACTATGCAGGGAGATATGTGTACTTGTTCTAAAAGTCACACACCTGCACACATGCACACACAGTCAGAGATAAGCTCTTAACCTATCAAAATATTATTGGTTAAGATTAAGAGTCAGACTTCAGTCTGCAGGTGCAAGGGCACTTTGAGACTGTAGCCTGTCCTTAATTCACCCTATTGTTAATAAGTGGCTTGATCTAAAACACATTGGGGCTTTCAGATAAGTCAAAATAGTGAACAGAGGTCTTGACAAAAGTCCTGTATATTCAAAATAGTTTCCACATATACATATGTTCGTACCACAAGATCTTATGTATATACTTTGAAAGCAGACACCATACAGTGACCACACTTAGAAGGATCACTAGAATCCTTTTGCCAGAGATTGGGCTAGCAATGTCTTAGCTAAGTCTGTAAGCTAAGCTGTATAGCAAAGTCAGTCTAGTTTTTTGTTGGTTTTTTTTTTCTTTCCCACACTACATGTTATTATTAGCTATATGTGATAATTAATGACTAGTGAAGTGTTATTTAACTATTCCTGAGCATACCAAAGGTTTGTCTTTAAATGTGATAACCATGGCTACCATGGATGTCCTTCTGCTTTAAACAGTGTCTCAATTGTGTACACGCTGTTCTCTCTGCGTTGATACCATTCTTGGATCAACCAGATGTACTCTGTTGAATCCTGTTGTAATGGTTTAAACTGTTTTCCCCAGATGTCTGTCTTGCCTCTCTGCCAAAGATTGTCCTGTTCAAAAAATCAACAGAAAAGAGTGTTTGCATGCTCAAAGACACTATCCCACAGTACTGGTCAAACCTATGGTTATTAGAGACTTAAGAAGTTTGACTTTTTATTGGAGCTGGATTTATTCAGTGACTTTTATTTACTTCTTCCAAGTCTTTTTCAAAGACAGTAATCTCTCAGAAGGTGATAGGACAGTCAGTTTGGAGAGCAATGCCTAAAATCATTAAGGCAAGATTTAACCTAAATTTTCCATTAAAGACCTTGAATGAAAAAGAGAAAATATTTCAGTATACTCTTTAATTATTTTATTAGTCCACTACCTGTGTTAAATTTATCAATATGTCAATGCTTGACATTTACTGGTAAAAGTATTCTGAAGGAGGGACTTTCAAAGATATGCATATAGATATCTGAGGAAATTCATGTCTTAAATTTGTGATATGGAAGGCAAAGGCAAAACAATCCCAAGATATTTATTTAATCCCTTATGACTTGAGAACAGAATTAGCATTTTCAATAACTGAGTTTAATCATGTTGAAAGTGGCCTCAGGAGTTCTGTAGTTCAACCTGCTGCTCAAGGCAGGGTTGACTCGAGGTTAGACCAGGCAATTCAGGGCTTTATCCTGCTGTGTCCTGAAAACCTCCAAGGACAGACAGCCTGTACAGCACCTCTGGGAAGTCTGACTGTCTTCATGGGGAAACAGTTTCTTCTCATATATAGTTGAAACCTCTCTTGTTTCAATTGATGCTCACTGCTTCTTGTCCTCCCACCGTGTGCCATTGTGAGGAATCTGGTTCTGGCTCCTCAGTAACCTTCTTGTAGGTACTGGCAGGCTGCTATGAGCTTCTCCCAAAGCCATCTCTTTTCCAGACTGGACAAGCCCAGCTTCCTCAGCTTCTCCTCACAGGGAGTACTTCAGCTCCCAGACATCTTCACGTGCCCCCAGACAACTCACTGCAGTTTATAAATGTCTGTCTTGTACTGGAAACACCAAACCAGAGCACAGTACTCTCACTGTGGTATGATGAGTGCTGAGTAGAGGGGGATAATCCCTTTCCTCAATTTACTGGCTACATTCCTGTTAATACAGCCCAGAACACTGCTGATGCATTTATTTTTCTCCTTTTTTCTCCCCCCCCCCCCCCCCCGCTAGGTCACACTTCTTGCTCATGCTCAGCTTGCTATCTTCTGAGACCCCTTTCCACAGAGCTACTTCCCAGCCAGTCAGTCCCCAGCCTGTGTCATTGCAAAGGGCTCCTCCTTCCAATGGGCTGAAATTTGCATTTGTCTGTGCTGAATTTCAAAAGGTTTCTCGTGGTTCTTTCCTTCAGCAGGTCTAGGTGCCTCTGGATGACAGTCTTGTCCTCCAACATATAAACTGTTCCCCCAACTTGGTGTCATCTGCAAGCTTGACAAGAGTGCACTCCAGTGCCTCCTCCCTCTTAATTTTTCCCAAGATTAGTTCTCCCTTAGTTCTCACTTGAAAGCCCTAGCAAACTGCAGTGACCAGTCACAGCAGAACTGGGTATGGCATGGTAATCATCTGCCAAGATTTAACTGTCCTTTAACTTCATGTTTTGGTTAATACAATAAAGAGCTGAAATATCGTGAAAGATGTGTGGATTTTACTAATATTCATGTGATATCATCCTGGAATCATACACCAGCTTTAAAAACATAACATTTTTCTGGTTTGGGACTTTTCTGTGTTGGCCACATAAGTAATAGGTTAAGCAGGATAACACAAGACAAGTGCAGGATTGGTGATGTATAAGATTTTTTTTTCACCCTGTACTGTTGATTTTCAGCTATACAAAAAAAGTAGCATTCACTTCTTTCAATTATTAGACTTAAATTTTCAGGTGATTCTGGGTACCAGTGATTCTGAGTATCATAATTTGGCAAAGGACAGCTTCTATCATGCTGAAAGATTTGTGGAACTATAGGACACTAGTCCTCTGAAAATCAGTTTATCTTATTGTGATATCATGTATGCTCATCAATTTGTGTGATTGAGGAGAGAAGATAACAGGAAAATAGCCTATTGACATGCAGTAGCATAGATACAATCAAGCAGGCTGGCCTAAATGATGCTTCCACATACATCTCTAAAAATTACAGAGGTTTCACATAGGTCAAGATACACAGAAATAGCAAATTAACTGCACATCTATCAATATATGACCTGGTTACTTTCTCATGAATGACTGGGGAATCATAACCAACTTCGATAACAGATCCGGTAAATCAGTTAAACAATCAGTGTTTTAATTAGCAATTTGAGCTTAAAATCTGCACAAAATTATGGTTCATCAGAATGGAAAGTGGGCATATGGAATTGTTCACTAAGTCTGTCCCAGGCTGTCTGTTGGTACCAATCATTTCTTCAAAGCTTTGTCACCTTCAGTGAGTATTTCTTATCTATAAAATGTAAATTACTTCTTCCAACCCCTACACTGTAGTTCCATGGTAGCACCTGTGGGGTGTACAGCTCATTGGGTGAGCGAGAAAGTGATATTGTGAGGTTTCACAAACCAGTTCCTTCTTCTGCCAGAAATCCCTGGTACTGGGTGTTGAATGGCACTCTTCTTTCATGGGTATCAGGCATGAAGGAAGTCATGTAGAGACAGAACTTCAATTCCTATACATTTATGTTTGCCACAGCCTTCACTGAGGTCAGAGCCATCTGGGTTTACCAGGGTTTACCCATGGAATTCACTAAAGAAGTAAAGCAGCAGTTTCTTTTAGCTCTTGACCTGTCTAATGTGTTCAGTTGGAACCACAGAAGATATAACTGCAGCCTCACTCATCATTTTTCTTACTTTTTATGGTGATATATGCTGTGATATATGTATATGTGATATATGCTCCTCCTCTTCATCTGTTCTCCACCCTAACAATTCAGCTTCAGGCACAGCAGAATAGGTGGGGAGGTAGTATTAGAGATGGACTCAAAACAAGATGATGTGAATTACAGCACTAATGTGTGATTCTGCAACACATAGATGGGATGGTATGTGTGTGTGTCTATGCATAAAAATGAAAATGTGTGGACTTAGTGGGTCAGAAAGAACCTGTGTAAGTTTGTTTAGGTGTCCTCTTTGAAACACATACCAAAGAATGCTGCTTGATAATTTATACTCTATGCCTGTGTTTTCCAGCAGTTTTCATATGGTTTTGGGAGTTAGAAAAATTAAGAGTATCATTAGACTAACTTTTTAAAGGGAGATGGGAAAGAGGTTTTAAAGGGCTATATTGACAAGTCTAACTGCTTGCATGTAAGGATTTCAACTACTGTATTCTCTTACCAGTCTCAAAGACTAAACATTGACTGACAACAGAATGGGTGATCTGGAGCTCACTGGTGTTACCACCACCTCCAAGGCTTTTCTTCAGGCTCACTGTGACCAGCATTCTGAACAAGTGAGGTAGAATTTTTTTCTTAACGCTGAAGTTAAATGTTTCCCATTTAATCAACATTTTTCTTGTAATGTAAGAAGATGGCTTAAAGCAAACAAAATCACCTCTGGTATACTCAGAGCTTGAGCATTTTCTTAATTAGAGTGCTGTATTTCAGCAACAGCCCTGGAACCTTGTCAGGGTCCCCTGCTGAGATGTGCATGAGGTGCATGTGACTTACAATAATCTCTTAGCAACAAGATTTCTATGAATTGATAAATTACTGCATATTTATTCTGCTTAAAAATTATGTCCTTTGACAGCGCTCTGTAGGAAATGTCTCAGCAAGAAGCAGAAACACAGTCTTGAAAAATGGAATATAGCTCTAAACCAAAGCAGAACAATTTTTTCAGTCTAACGCTGAAGAGATAAACTGCAGTAGGTATTAAAACCTTTGTGAGCAGCACACGTTAACCATTAAAACACACAAATACTGTTATTGCTCTGTCAATGTAACACACCTACAGCAGGCAGTAGGGCCTACCTGGTGTACAGATCCTGTAGCTACAACACCAAAAGCTATAAAAATGGGCCGGAGCGATGCAAATAATAAAGCCTCTGATCTACATCTTTGATGGTGTCAAGAAAAGTAAGTGGAACAAAAGATGCTCTCGTCTGACTCTGTGAAGAGTAGATTACTCTTCCTATGGCCAAATCTAATTGCTCAGCAGGCCTAAAACCTCAAAACTTCTAAAAAAGTGGAAGTGGAGGTTGGGTGATTTCAGAGACAACTGAGTGTCAGTGAAGAGCTGCCAGTGCCCCCCTGCCCAAATCCATCCCCGATATACGGTTGTTGTGAGCAAGAGGAGCTGCTTCCTCTGCTGAAGATACTGTTAGTTTGTCACCAAGACTTTCATAAAGGTGCAAATAACAGTTTTTAACTTTTGGGGAACCCACAGCTAGTATTTTAAAGTTGCTGGCAAATACTTGCATAATGCCCCAGGGGGAAATCATCCTGGGTCTTAAAGCCGCTAAATGTAGGGACTTAGAGTTTGGTCTTCACAGCAGAGAAAAGGAAGAACTTAATTCTAGGAGACTATGGGATATAGGAAATCACACACCAAGTGGCCCTGAAAACATCGCTGTGCTGGAACACATAATAGCCTTTACCCTGTGGGGCCATCTTACGGGCTTTTGTTTCTAATAGCAGAGTAAGTCTTAACACGTCATGAAGAAAGGACCCTTCCACTTTTCAGCTGTGCCTTTTGCCAAATGAGATGAATTTCACTCCCTCCTCTGAAAAAAAAAAAAAGAAATAGAGGCAAAAGGTAAGGAATGAGTGAATTCCTTGAGATCAACTGGTTTAAGGCAATAGCAAAGACTAAAAAAGGAACCCCAATCTCCTGAACTCCAGACAGCAATTCTGTGCGTGATGCTGCCTGACATCATCCTTTCATTCTGTTTGTTTTCAAAGATCACTCTTTCAGCTTTGCCAGTTTGCTAATAGATACTTGCTTTTGTATCAGTGGCTGAGGAAAACATAAGGATGTAGTACTGAGGCAGTTGGTCTGTTTGTAAAATGTCAAAGCATGACACCTGGAGAGATAGTATGCATTGCAGATGCACTATCTAACAAAGACAAAAAATGACCTACCAGAGATTTATCTGAGGCCTTCAGGGTAGTATCTACCACTTGTGAAAATTCTTCTGCTCCTCGAATCCCATTTTAAATAGCCAAACTATCCATATGTCCCTGAGCTTGGTGATAGTACTCTTGGGTGCACTGACAATGATTGCTGAAGTCAGAAATGATCAACATATCCAATATGCCACTTAGAGCAGCAGCAGATGTTTCTGGCTTTCAAATGATAAGGATATTACTGACTAGGAAATCTGGATTGTGGGTTGTTTTATGGTTTTCCCCTTTTTTCCCATTCTGTAGTCAAGATTAAGGTGGTTCTTTTTTTCTCAGATATTTATTGCTTCATATATGACTTGATTTGATTTGATTTCATTTGACTACCTTAGAACAACTCTTTACAATACATTCTCACAGAGTTATTGGTTCCCCACACAGGGATCTTGGTTGATTCAGAGGCAGAGCAGAGGGAAGAGGTAGCAATCTGTCCTCTTCAGTCTGTGATACTATCTCAAGCCTCGTGATCCCCAAAGCTGGGGTTGTGCTCGCATGGAGTCTCTTTTGCGGTACAAACCTTTCCACTAATGGCGTGCAAGCTGAGACAGTAAGACAGAATTCCTTCTGGAATTATCCAAAATCTCTGGTACAATCTGAACAAGGTACTTTCCAATATACAGGTAACACACAGCATGCAGAAATGGAAAGCATGACTCATCCCACTGTTTTCCCTTGGTGTGAAAGACTCATGTAATGGCCACGGTGCGCTAGTTCTCATGTGATGTACTTCACTCTTTCGCATATGCTGTTCTGTCTCAGTTAGGTAGAAACTTGATACCTGAAATATGTTTCTCAATATTGGAGCACATGGTATCCTTCTGTGGAAGTACTTCTGGAGGCATGAGGGTAGTGGGACTGGGATATATATACATATATACTTTATATATGACAGCATTTCCTTCATTTAGGATTTGTGAGAAGAAGGGATTTCAGATTGGCTTCACAAGGCTCAGGACAAGATGACACTAAGAAGTTGGAATATAATTCAAAAATTATTTCCATAACTTTTGCAGAAATGCCCATACATCTCTGTAGGGTTTAACCTAATTACTATTGTCTCTTTTTTTTATGCCTTGCTACTGAAAACTCGTAACAAATTAACTGTTAAACAGTTTCCAAACTCCTACCAAATTATCTCAAACTGAGGATAAAGACTTCCCTGATACCGTTCAGTTGATGACACTTTCACTGAATACAGAATCCATGTTTGATCATCCTCATGCTGAGGATGAAGAGTAACTCCACTGATGACATCGCAACATAAATACCATGTGAGCAAAAAAGAATCAGATCATAATCCATAAAGACATAGTAAAAATTAAAAGAAAATTAATTTTCCTTCCTTTCTTCTTTCCTTCCTTTCTTTTTCTCTTTATTTTTCCTTCCTTCTTTCTGTCTTTCTTTCTTTTTTCTTTCTCTATTTCTCTCAGTTTTCTTTTTTTTTTCTTTTATGCAGAGGAGTATGTAAATATTATAAGAAATATAAGTGTGCTAGTAAGTCAAACGTTATTTTTCCCAGGATTTGTTATTTGCATTAAGGTATAATATATTGCCAATGCTACATAAGTCATTAGTTCAGTTTCTCCATTCAGATAAATCCCAAGAGATTAGAGTAAAATCTCACAGCTGTCCATTAAACAGCAGGAAACATATGGTTACAGAAATGTAGTTATATTTTGATAAGTTTATTTTTTAAAGACACTGAAATTAAAATTATTCTATTGGATGTGTTCCCATTTTATACACATATACTTTTCCTTTGCTTAAAGTGCCTGTAGAGTAGAATCTTCCTGCTATAACATCCTAGATTTTGTGAAAAAGTCGACAGTCAAGAAATTACTGTGTAATGACTAAGTAGCTTCCATCCATCCTGATTTATTTCTGAAACATGAGAAAAACATCACAGATGCATGCTACATTGTTCAGAGAACATACATATGCATTTAAGTCACTTACATTATAGATTTTAGTGATGTAATTGTGAAATATGTTCCTTTTACATTCCTAATTATGGTGCAGAACAGATGGCAAAGACTTAGTTCAAAGTAATATATATCCATTAAAATAAACGATGTTGCCAACCATTCATCAGTGATAGAAGAGTTTACTACTTCCTTGGAATATAATTAGGCACTACTCTGGACTGCAGAAAATGTGAGTATTTCAAAGTTTATTTTCTGTAGTCGTTTACAGTCAAAATTAGTTAGAAAACTGTTTGAAAGCTTGCATTATCAGGTGTAACACATTTAACATAGGTTTGTCATTTGACAGCAAGAGATAGTTTGCAGGCAATATAACTCTGAGCAAGGACTATGAGTGACATTTATTTTGGCTCCATGTGTGACTTGTGTTTACACCATTATAAGTTACCGAAAGCTAAACTCTTTCTTTGAGTAACAGGTTGCAGGAAGGATGTATACCGTGGTGAACTCTCAGAAAAAGACCCTGAACAGTCCAGTCCCGAGGCAGCCCTGGGAAGAATCCCTGCTGTACCTCTCGGAAGGGCAGAGTTCCCAGTGCTGGCGGGCTTGAACATTATGCTAAGTGCTGGACCACGAGTCTTCCAAATCATAGTTTATGTAGCATCGCTGACTCTGCTCAACATTCGCAGTCCCTAGGCAAAGTGCCTTGTTGCTGTGGTGTTCCTGTTTAAGGCAGCAACAGGCAGTTCAGGCAACATGCTGTACAGGGATGCCAAACTCTTTCTCTCCTGTAGACATAATGGCAGTAAGTAAGTGCCTCTGAAAAGTGATCCAGAAGCCTGGAGAAAAATGCCATTCACTTTAAACTAACTTTATGAACAGCTATGTTTGGGTAGTTCAGTGAAGATAATTTCATTCCTTCATTTCTTGACTTTAGATGCTGTAGCAGATATTTAAATTTAAGTGTTATACAGCTCAATATTTTCTTAAAGCACACAACATCAAGGATTTTACCTGGCTCTTCCACTGGGGCAAAAGGCTGAAGGGAAGCCCCTACACCTGAGGCTACAGTCTGGGGGATTTTTCCCAAGCCCTAGAACTGAAATTTTCTACATCATTGAATTGCTAGTACAGTCCCCAGCATGGATTTGGCTTGAGCTAAATAGCATTTTCCTAAGCAATTCCTGGGCACAGGGCAGAAATTTGCATGGGCCCCTCAGACTGTTCACAGCAGGTGGTTTGTGTGCAGCCGTCTTCTTGCGGGGGTGGGAGAAGGTGCTGGTCTCTTGGCCATGGTCAGCCGGTTGCCTTCAGTGCCAGAGAAAGGTTTCTGTGTATTTACTTTGCTTGTATAGATAGCGAGGTTAGATTAGTTGGCCTTATTACCGTATTGCAGAGGACAAAAAAAGAAAAAAGTCGTACCTTAGATAAGCAAGAGGATAATCTGTTGACATTTAAAATAGATGGTGATCTGTGAGAGCTCCTATCAGAAGCTCTGTTCAGGAGCAGCACAGCAACCTACCACGTTCCGTTGTCTCCAAATGCACACAATAATCAGCTTGTACATGTTCATGGTGAAGCTACTTGTGGGCCTAAGGCTTTCACCAGAAGTTGAAGTTTACACTCAGACCCTGTATATTTGGTATAAACAGTCTTCGCTTAAACACACGTCTGAAATAATCAGTAGATAACAATTATTTTTTCCAAGCTGGCTGCCCATATGCATGGCTGGAACTAATGAACAGCCTTGAATGCGAGACTGTCTATGACATGATTATAAACAGATCCTTCTGTATTTAAAATACAACCTGAGTATAAATATCATTTTCTGTACTCTGGCAATGATTTAGACGTGCACATCACTAGCTCCCTGAACTTTACATAATTATTGCTTTGTAGAATGACTGCTGCGGTATTTTCTTGGGTTATGGGATTTTTTTGGTCACTCTGCGGTGATATTTGCTCTGCCTTAACAATATGAAGGCACCTTGTCTTTGCAAAAAGATGATTGCAGGAATTAGAAATCTTCTGTCTAAGTGGAACAAATTACTGAAATGAATCGAAGCCCTGTCTGCTAATGCAGTGCTTGTGTAAATCCACCACCGATTAATCAGGAAGAGTTTTCCATGGATTTCGGTGCTGGAAGGATCAAATCTTAAGCAAAACCCAACAATAATAATAATAATCCATGGTTTTTATTCTTCAATTGCTTATTAATTATAGACAAGAGGGGTAACAGACATGAGGTAAAGTCAATGGGTTTAACGTGACAGCTAGTCATTATTGAGAGATCTGTTCTTATTATGTGTGTCAAGAATTCCACAGAAGCCTGCGGAGAGTTCTGGAAAAAGTTCCCACAGCTTTCAGGCTTGGTTGTTCATAATAAGCAAAAATAAATAGAGTACAATGGAATACAACTGAATGCAATGCAATACAATGCCGTGCAATGCAATGCAATGCAACGCAACGCAATATGATGCAATACGTTACGGTACTGTACAATACAGTACAGTACCGTGCAATACAATACAATGCCATACAATACAATACCGTACAATATAACACAACACAATACAATACAAAACTTAGGCCACATAATTTTCTATTTCATCACTCTGCCAGTATTGCTGAATTGGTGGGAGTGTTTTCTATACCATCTTGGGTGTTTCTCTTGATTCAAACTGGCTTGAGAAATGCTTTAAAAAGCTGAATCTGAAAATATTTTCTTAACACAGGAAATTAAGCACCACTCAGATGTCATAAGCCTCCCAGATCTGCATGTGAATCTACCCCCCTCTCATGTGCAAAACTGAACTCAACAGCTTCTAGAAAACCTCTTTCTTCCCATTCTTAGTCTCTGTAGGTGTCTCCAGGAGAGCATTCTGACTCTTTTCTGTAGGCCAATGACCCATGTTATGCAGCCATATAATTGAGGTATATATAATTTATTATGGAATATATATAATTTCTTATCCTGCCATCCATGTTTGGGGCAGAAAAGTTAATATATGTCTAGCAAAGCTGGTTGTTTTTTGTTCTTTTCCTCTTTCTGGACAGTTTGGCACTGGGGAAGTCTTGACAGATTGGTATTGTGAAAAGATTGCATAGACCCAGAGCTGCAGTTTGAGGAAAAAGAGTTTATTCCCACAAAGAAGCAAGCCCTATTCCCAGGAAAAATGCTGAAAATGCTGTGGGAACAAAAAAATAAGGAGGTCAACAGGAGAATTCTTGTGACAGAGTCTTCCTTTGACTCCTCTTCCATTGCTTTTTAATTGGGAAGGATGATAGAACAAAATCAGATATGGATCATGCATCCCCATGACATGTTGTATATCCAGAAAGTCTCTTTACCAGGACTCTTTAATACTTGACATGTATCTCTCTCTCTCACATACTCCACAGCTGGTGATTCTGCTTCACCTCTGGAACAGTTACTGGTTTTGATTAGATGCATCTGTTCATTTCTTCTTTGCCTTTAGTACTTCTTTCCATACTTCAGTAATGCCAAAGAACTTTGTCTACTTTGGTCACTCTTTTCTCAGAGGAGCGTGCTCACCGAAAGGCACATTTATCACACATAAGGGCAGAAGTTTATTGCAAGGTGGCGAGAGGAAATTTCTAGTACTGCCTGCATCACAACAGTCACTGTTTTGAGCAATACTTTCTCAGAATATTCTTTGGAAGAAGAACTGCGGAAACGCTAGACAAAAAGTTTCAAAACATTATTCATATTTTTCTGTTTTTTCATCATCATACTGAGCTGTTCTGTATTATCTGGTATATCTAACAAACCGCTCAGATCACTCCTGACCTATGTGCATGGATTCTCAATGGACAGCCCTCATGCACATGGCAAATGCTGCCTACTTTGCTTGCAGCTTCTGTGATTTATTATGATGTTGGTCTTTCTGCTCAGTGTCATAATTCCTGAATACGAAGGGGCAAATCTCAGCATTCAAAGTTAACTGTGGTTCCCAGAAATACAGTTTGTACTCAGATTTTTATCAAGCCAGTGAGAAAAATCAGATGGAGGTGGGTTAAAAAGGAGTGAAATATGCAGAGAAATCATTAAAAATCCACCATGGCAAATAGTGTTGGCAAGAAATGCACTACACAACTGAAATTAATTACAGCTTATATTGCTTTTAATGGCAGAAGAACATGTTGACTAACAAACAGAAGAACACATTGTTCAGATATTACTGTGAAATACAAGGTAAAGAAAACACTGGATTAACTTTGGTGTCTGTTTACATTCAGACTGTGCAATTCAAACTGCGACCTACAGGACAGGGATACCAGATCATTCACTATGTCAAGAAAGCACCACAGTGACTTTTATTTCTAGACCATGAGAGAAGTATTCAACATGCTGCCACTGAAGAGTTCTTCAATTCTGATATGAATTGGTGATTCCAGGTGGTTTCTTTTAGAAAAGAGCTTATATGTGACCAGAATCTTATCATAATAACACTTGAGAAGTAAGACGTGTTTCAGGTGAGTCAAAATAAAACTAACCCTCTCCCCAGAAAACAAATATTTCCTATCATCTTTTTTAGCCCAAAATCTTGTCCTCAGCAGAAGTAAGAGTTTTAACATGATTTCTTCCATGGTCCCAGAAGAAGCTCTGCTTTTTAGAACCTGCATCAAACTGGCTCTGAAAATTAATGATTCTTTCTTGTTTAAGTAGCTCACATTACTGTTTCCAATGTACCCTTATATGGAAAGATGGTTTGATTTCTTTGAAGTGTCACTGCTGCATCTTCTTGAGCATTATATTAACTTAAAGACAGTAAGAAGAATATTATGAGCTTGTAGATATAGTCTGCCATTGAGAGGGCAATGGAAGATTAAAATGATTAGTAAAATCATCTGAAGTCTGAAACCTGAAACTGTACACTTCATAGCATATAAGAAAGCTTCATTTCCTTTCATTGTGATGTTAGAGAGTTTTAGTTTTACCATGCAAACTTCTGGGCTAACACACAGAATGGTTGAGGTTGGCAGGGAGCTCTGAAGGTCATCTTGTCCAAACCCCTTGCTGAAGTAGGGTCACTTAGAGTCAGTTGCCCAGGTCCATGTCCAGGCAACTTCTGAATATTTGCAGGGGTGAAGGCTCCACAGCCTCTCTGGGCAACTTGTGACATATATAGTAACAGTGACTGGCATGTAGTGAGTATTAAAGTAATTATTATGTGGTTGTTTATGAGCAAATGAGATGAGGAGAACATAACAGGCTGCTGCGAGAGTAGCCAAAGGAGCAGCAAGTGTAACGCCGGACACCGATACAAAAAACTGCAACAAACCAACTGATCATATCTCTGTTGTACATTGGTATTATTTAGAGTTTTAGCCCCGTACAATTTTGTTATTTGTGACTTTTTCCTGATTTGGTGGTAGTTGACTACATTCCACAATTTTCTGCTCTCCTTTCTCCTGCTTCCTCTCAGGCATGGATTTTGAAGTAAGTACCTTCTTGAAGTAAATACCTTCTGTCACTTAATGTTCTGAAAAATTCTACCTCTCTTTTATGGTTATCATTCACATACTTGGTGAGTGTGAGGATTACTTATGTTTAATTTATTCTTCCTATGTTGAGTCTGATATTGTCAGCATTTTTTAATTTCAGAGAGGGTGGTTTGCTCCCTTCCATTATAAGAGAATGGAGCTATTGAGCCAATGTTTGCTACCAACCATAAACTAGGCTGGATTACATGTTTTGTTCTCTTTGGTTTTGCAGTAAACAATGCAATTGCTGTTTTGTTTAAGATGGCATCAAAAAATATGTTTTTTCCTCTATGTTGATTAATAGAAACTCTTATTTAAATTGGGGTTATTTTAAATATATTATCAATGTGTTTTATATTGCTAAAAGGAAACATTTTATTTTACTTGTTATAAGTTTATCTTTATTTTAGTATAATACCCAATTTTAGAAGTATTTATGTCTATATTTTCAACATTCCTGTGATCATTTAGAGCAGATCAAATATTGCACCTATGAAATATTTATTGAAATTGATAAGAATTTTAGGTATTTTTTTTTTAAATGGCTCTTAAACTAGCACTGCATTTTTTTTCTGTATATCTCTAAGAACTGAGCATATATGCTGAGGAGTCTCAGTGCCCTTTGCATGGAATTAAACTCATCCCTTGCATAACTGAATTGAATCATTCACAATGAACTATGACACATATGAAAAACAGACGTACTAAAATTCTCAAGTGTGATTCTAGAGATGAGCAAACAAAGCTCAATATAAAAAAAAACAAAAACAAAACAGAACAAACTGCAAAACTTTTTCCCAAATGAAAATAAGTTAAGACCTTCAAAACTCAGGAAAGAAAATCTCTGTATGTAAAAGGATTGCCTCTTTGTTTATTGACTTAGTATGACTGATCTCACTGTAGGAGAAGACCAGGTTTGAGACCAGCTGAGGAACCTGAAGAGAGAGAAGTGAATTTGACCGATGGACTACTCAGTGGATAAAGAACTGGCTGAACAGTTGCACTCAAAGAGTTACAGGCCAAGGGCTCTGTGTCCAAGTGGTGAGCAGTGACAAGTGGTGTTCCTCAGGGGTTGGTAATGAGACTGGTGCTGTTTAACATCTTTGTTGGTGACATGGATGTTGGGATTGAGTGCACCCTCAACAAGTTTGCCGATGACACCAAGTTGTGTGGAGCAGTCGAATGCTGGAGGGGAGGGATGCCATCCAGAGGGACCTGGACAGGCTGAAGAGGTGGGCCTGTGCAAACCTAATGAAGTGCAACAAGGCCAAGTGCAAGGTCCTGCACGTGGGCCAGGGGAATGCTATGCACAAATACAGGCTGGGCGGGGAATGGGTTGAGAAGGAGCCCTGAGGAGAAGGACTTGGGGGATGTTGGTGGATGAGAAACTCAACATGAGCCGGCAATGTGTGCTCACAGTCCAGAAGGCCAACCGCATCCTGGGCTGCAACAAAAGTAGCGTGGCCAGCAGTGTGAGGGAGGTTATTCTGCGCCTCTACTCTGCTCTCATGAGACCCCACCTGGAATATTGCGTCCAGCTCTGGAGTCCTCAACATAAGAAGGGCATGGACCTGCTGGAGCGGGTCCAGAGGAGGGCCACAAGGATGATCAAAGGACTGGAGCAACTCTACTGTGAAGACAGGCTGGAACAAATTGCCCAGGGAAGTTGTGGATGCCCCATCCCTGGAAGTGTTCAAGACCAGGTTGGATGGGGCTTTGAGCAACCTTTTCTAGTGGAAGGGGTCCCTGCCCATGGCAGGGGGGTTGGAACTCAATGATCTTTAAGGTCCCTTCCAATCTAAACCATTCTATATTTCTATGAATCTATGGTCTCTAGTAGCGCAAACATTTGATATTTTGTCAATTTAAAATCTAATGGAAAAAGAGGTAAAGAAAGTGCCTTAAATAGCTCAGAAATGGCAAAGGACCTGACAACAACTATTAGGCTAAAAAAACCCCACAGAACACAAACCTAACTGAGATGTTTCTCTCCCACCCCATTTTACACATACCTACAGATATCATCGACTGCTGATGCTATTAGACTTTGTGCTGACTCTGTGTCTGCAGTAGGAATACTGGCAGGCAGCGCCGTATCAGCAGTCTGAAATTACATACAGACAACTATAAAAATGAATGCCCACTCTTAGGTGCAAGTTTATTTATTATGGGAAGGCTGTAACATGAAGGGTATGTGATCTTATGGATAAATCTGATACAATTTTGTTGTCTTTCAATATGTGGACTTACACTCTATTTAAAAGGAAGATTGGAAGCACGTTTGACAGTGCATGCTGATAATGATTCACTTTACATGGAACACCTGGTCCAACTCAGAGAAGACTAGTGTTCAGATTAATCTGGCATGAGAAGGGATCAAGCTATCTCTTGGTGTGTACAGTATTTAGCTAGGAATAAACAAAGCTAAAGACGAGCAGGTTCTTAAGAGTTTCTCAGTCTATTTAAATAACATAAAGACCACACTAAAGTGCCAGGAGTAATCTTAAACACCCAATGCCTAATCCAGGGCCTACTGAATTTAATCGAAAGATACTATTTTCTGTCAGTGGGTTTGAAAGCAGTTCCTTGAAATCATTGAGCCAAATTTGACTGATTTATGCCCTCTGCTGTATGACGAGGCCAGATTTTATATTCTTCTGTATCTAACAGCGTTATTAGAGAATCTGCTCATGCAAGTTCCGGTGCCTAACAAATGGAAACAAAAGGGCAAAATAAGTCATGATGTAAAGAGAAGTGGGAGATGAAGGAAGGCAGAGATCAGAACAGCTATGTGAAAAGGAAGTTCACGTCATATCAGATGTTGCTGTGGGGAGATGACGGCCAAAGAATTTCCGTGCCCCTTAGTGAATTTATGTTAATGAAAAACGTTGACCTTAAATAAACTTCATGGGGGGAACGAAGCACTCTCAGGACTCGTATGCTTTTGATGCACATAATTGACTGTACTTTGACTGTAGCTTGGGCTCAAGGGCTAAGCCTGCACTGTACTTGAACTAGTCCTGTGGGCTGGCTAGTCCCACAGGTGTCCTAAAGTGTGATATCCTCCCTGCATGTCAGTGTTTGCAAATCCCACACGTCTGAAAATGTGGAAGACCTTCCGGGGCTTCCATTGGCTGCCTTGTCTGCACAGCATGATCGCACAGCATCGCTTAGTTTGACAATACATAGAAGCGATATGAGCAGCATATAGCTGCAGGAAAGAAGTTTCCCCTTTAATTTTCCACATGTTCTAAACCCAGTCCAAAGAATATACCTGATAAAAACAGGATAGATGTCATGAAAATGATCTAGAGTCTAGCTATTAAAATAGAATCATAGAATCATCGAATGGTTTGGGATGGAAGGGACCTTAAAGATCATCTAATTCCAACCCCTCTGCCATGGGCAGGGACACCTCCCACTAGACCAAGTTGCTCAAAGCCCCATCCAGCCTGGCCTTGAACACTTCCAGGCATGGGGCATCCACAGCTTCCCTGGGCAACTTGTTCCAGTGCCTCACCACCCTCATAGTGAAAATATTTTTCCTAATATCTATTCTAAATCTGCCCTCTTCCAATTTGAAGCCATTACCCCTCATAATACAGGGGTATTACCTGAAGTCATACAGTCGTAATAGAGAACTAAACTTGAGACACCTTCTGGTGTAGTGAATTGGCCTATCTCACATCCCACCTTTCTATGCTTCATGGCTCTAGGTGGCCCTGCTTTAGCAGGGGGGTTGGACTAGAGGACCTCCAGAGGGCCCTTCCAACCTCAGCTGTTCTGTGGTTCTGTGATTCTGAATACATGGGAATGATTATGCTCATACTTATATTGCAGTTTCACTGTGGAAAGAAAGAAGTGTGAGTTCATAGTCTTCTCCTCCATAGTCTTCTCCTTTAAAAGCACATACAAAAATAAAAGATAAGGATGCATTATTTAACAATGGTAGTTCCAAAATTTAAGTATTAGTTTCCAGTGGAATCAGAAAGGCAGAACTAAACTCATTATAAATGAATCAACTCCATTACATTGTTCTCCATCTATATTCATGTCTTTGGAAGAATCTGTTTCTGCCATTGTTTCACAGTTTCATTGTTTCATTTATCTCATCTGTTCCTACCCCATTTGGAAGTGTAGTAAGAACAGTGGATTACTCTGTAGAACTGATTAGTTGACAATAGGGATAAGGCTTGTCTTTTATTTACTTCTGGTGCATTTCTAAATTTTCATGTGCCTTGTCAGTGGTTTGTTTTTTTTTAAATTACATTTCTCAGGAAAATGTTATAGTAAAATGACTAAATTCCACAAGACAGTAAACTGAATGATTGAGCTGAATGAACAAAGAAGCAAATTATATAGTAGGTTAATGACACTCCCCAAAACTTGGGTGAAAAGCTAAAGCAAGAGTAGAATATTAATCAGAAGCTGCTCTCTAACCAACAATTATATATACTTGTGAAAAATACTACTTTTACGTTACATTAAATCCCCCCTTTTTTTTCAGTAGTAGCAGCAATGATTTCTTAACGTTTATTTCTTACTAAGCAAGAGAAATATTTGATCCATAATAAGCCATTATTGAGCGTGAAGGAACTAAATACAGAATGTATTTCATGCAGCAAGCACTACTGTACCTCGAAGGCTCCGCACATGAATCTGTGCTTACACAAGGGTGTGGCTGTGTACGGCAATTTGAGGCAATTTGGCATTTCCCTCCATGTCGATAGTGTACCGCTTGTTTCTAGCAGACAAGTGTCTGTGCTGCAGAAACCACCATAACGTCTTGCAGTAACTGCCCCCCTTGTTGGCAGTGGCAGCAGAGTGCAAGAAGGGAGCGAACGTGGAGATAATTACCCTGGCTCCACAGAGGTCGGGCCTGGGAAATGTTTGTGGGGTAGCGTCTGCTGGAGCTGACTGGGCTTTAGCTAACATAAAGATTTCATACAGAAGACTTGTACCACTAAAGTTATCTTTCTGATCCCTTTCAAGAAATCTGAAGTAGCCTATTTATTTTTTAACAGTGCACGGGTCACAGATATTACAGGGCTGGTGCTATACTAGAGGTTTGAGCGTTCTTATTAAAAGCTTTATTGCAAAGTCAACTGGGAGGTATTGTAGCATTCTCACTTGTGAAAAATACACCAAACTTCTGTAAAGAAACAAAGAAAATTCCATTTAACACCTTTTACTGACAGAGCCCCAGAAACTCCTGTGCCAGTCCCAGCACACACACAGAGGAGGAGACAGTATTTCACCTGATATGAAAGACAGGCAAAAGATGGTGAGGGGAAAATAGGACACTAGAAAGTGAATTGATTTGCTGAAGGTCACTCAGAACATTTATTGGAGAGCTGAGAAGAAAGAATGGGTCTATGTCGTGGTTTGGGCCAGACCGGCCACTGAGGCGAATGGTAGATGTTGTCCCCCACCTCTCTCTTCAAGGAGAGGAGGGAGAGAGAGTAAGAGACTTATGAGTTTAGGAGGAACTAAACTGCTTTAATGAAATACTAATAATAAAATAAAGAGAAAATAATGAAATATATACAAAACTGTATCAAGATCCCAGGATGACAATCACATCACTGACTGGCACTGGGGAAGTCCCAGACTGGATTCAGTGATGGACAGGAACTAGATTCTGGATCTGGATTCAGGATTGGGATCAAAGGCATATGAACAGACAGAGTCCTCCTCAGACGTGGGTCATTGAAGAAAGAGAGCAAGAGAGAGCTGACCCTTTGATCACTCAGCTTTTACACTGAGTGTGAGGCAGACGGGATGGAATACCCTGTGGGTCAGTTTTGGGTCACCTGTCCTGTCCACTCCTCCCCACAGGTGGGACCCCTCTAAGCTTTTCCGCTTCCCACCCTCCAACGGGGCAAATAACCAAGTGAGCTGTCCTTGGGTGTTATGGCAAGAAATATAACTCAGAGCCTCTCTGCATACCATTCCTTGGCATCAGCTATAAACATAGGTCTTATCACTCTGAGAGTGAACAGTTTCTGCCCAATACACTGTTAATTTCAGTAGTTAGAAGAGGCATAGCTAAAAAGTAAAATAACTGAACAGAAAATTGGTTTGGTTTTACCTCAAGCCAGGATGTTCCACCCCTTATTACGTACCATTTGCATCATGCTCAGGTCACTATTATTTTTTATCTACCAAATCTATGCACACACATATATATACCAGGACAGTCTGCTGACTACTACTTTAGTCTCATATCCACTAGATTATGGGATTCTCATGCCCTTCCCACAATGGTATCATGTTAATGCTCTGCATATTCTTTCTTTAACAATTAATTGTCCTAACACATTCCGTATGTGTCATGGTTAGTGAACACAGAGTGACAATATTTACAGGTTACAGGTTAGATCCAAAGTCCACCAATATGAATGTATCCCCCCAAAAATTTGGTGGAGCTTATAATAAACTAAAAGGGACAGGCACTGCAACTCTGCATGTCATTTAACAGATGAAAGTAAATAGATTTTTTTTTTAGTTAAGAGCAATAAATAAATTTTATCATTCCTTAGCAGAATATATATTTTTTTTTTCTCTGTGTGTGTGTGTAACAACCGTGAAGTTCCCATCATCCTTGCCTTGGCAGGAAAGCACCTAGTTCCCCAAGGCACAGGGTCCTTGGGCACTCAGGAAGACTGGGCTCCTCACTTTATAAAAGATAAATTTCTGAGGACCTCATATAAAAACCTTGGGAACAGAGCCCAGATTGTTGAAGGCTTGCAGTTTTTCAAGTCGCTTTGGTTTGCCAGCTGAATTTTGCCTTTTGAGAACCTTCGAAGTAAGAAGGTAGGTGGGTGAGCAAAAACTGGGCAAGAAATATGAGGAATGTTTTGATTTCACTAAACTGGCATCTTCCAAGGGGAGAAAATTGTTACATAGGAACATTTCTGATCAGTTTGGTTGTGATTCCCTATACTAATGTGAAGAACTTTGGATTCTATTTTTACAGCGTTGCATGCCTAGGGGCCAGTGACACGTGTATGTGTGTGCACACATTGTACAGGGGATAAAGATATACCGTTTCTATATGTCTTATTTACAAAGATAACGTAAGGCTCCTATAGCAGCAATGGGGATTGAAGAGTGAGATGATTACGATGCTATCAGTCCCCATTACTACTCCACATCAGCTGGCCAATTCAATATTTTTTGCTGATTATTTGTTATTAACATGATTTGTACATTACCAATCATTGCAAAAATACACATTGACCCTCATTAAAAAGTCAAGGACTATATAAAACTAATTAATAAAGAAACAGTATTCTTAGAAATGGAAATGGTCAATGTTGCTTTCTTTTTTGATTTATACAAGTAATATAATACATGATTATTGTAATAAATTATGTTAATAGGAAATTTCTACAATTTATAAGTGTACCTATAACTAGTTCAGTCTGAAAGAGATAAATATGTCAAGAAATGATACTAATTCCATTCCTTAAATATGAGAAGATGTAAAGATATGATTTAAAATGTCACACTTGCAATCAGAGCAAAAACCCTACAATCAGGAATCTGCAATAAATATTTACATCATGTTTTTTGAAGACAGAGACAGTGCAAGCATATTTCAAGCAGACTAAACATGTCTGGAGTAAATTCTAAAAATAAATTCCTCTGAAGATAGGTTAATTGTTGTTTTATAGTGCAGGGTTACAGCTAACAAAGTCTTTCCCGACTGTGAGCTTCTAATGTAGAGTATTTAGATAAGCAAGTGGTTTACTGTAAAAGACTCGTATCTGAAAGCTGAGAGGACATAAGAATAAACCCAGATGCTGTGGGTTATATATCTTAGTGAAGGTAAAAGAGGCATATCACAGACTGTGCGTGTGTGTGTGTGTGTGTGTGTGTAAAGGTGTCATTACGTTACTTCCAGTTTTGGACTACTGCTAGGAGTGAGAAACATTTAAGATGTCACAGAGCCAAAACTCGCACGTGAGGCTGCACAGCACGAGTGCTCCGTGGCACTGCTGAAGGCAGGGGAGGCAGGGAACGCCAGCACGCTCCCTCTCTGCCTTGGGGGAGAGCCCATGGGAGAGAAGGAGGCGCGTGTGGAAACCCAGCACCACGCTCCTCTGGTGGGAATTCTTCAGTGCCTTGAGGACTGCTTATGGCTTGTCTATGCCACAGGGATGTGACTGTCCTGTTTGCTGACAGACCATATTACTGACTTACTCAATCAGTTGAGGCACTTTCCCAAGCTAATATTTCCAATTTACAAAAACAAAACAAACAACAAGAAAAAAAAACCACCATGGCTAGTAAAACTCCTGAAAACGAGGCACATTTTCTGCTCATATTCAGAGTCTGGTGCCTGCAGATGTCACAGAAATACATTTATCTGTGATTTCCTGTGCAAATCTGTCATCTCCTGCAGAACTATGACAATGCCTGCCATAAGATAGTGCACTTCTCCATCGATTTTGATCCCATCTGGCATGAAAAAGGGGATGGAAGCTTTTCCTCACGTTAAAATGTCTAGGCAAGCCTTGTTAGCAGATGCGCTGCTCATTTTTTACAGTAATTGCCTATGACATTGCAGCAGACCTTCCTGAGATAAGGTGGCTTGTCTGCTGTAGAGACTTGGATTCCCATCTCCCTGCCTTGGTTTTACTCCTCTTTATGGTGCCTGTGTGAGTGAGTCTGATCCCAA
>NW_009648043.1:1524364-1564128 GCF_000708025.1 Charadrius vociferus
ATTAACAGCTTCTGTTGTAAGTACATGGCAGCTGGGGCTGGAGAAACAGGCTGTGTTGCCAGACCCGAAGCAGGAGAATGAATCCATAGTACAGAAAGTCTGACAAATCAAGGGTCTTGCTCTGAAGCTGTTCATGAATTTGGGCAGCAAGAATAAAGTAGGTTTATCCTTCAGACCGGCAGGATGGTTGCATTGATGGGGAAACAGGTTTTAGTTGGAGAGTAGTTAGCAGCTGAGCCAAGAGTGGTACTGCCAGAGGTGCGTGGGAAGAGCATACTTTGAGAGATACATGAGGAAAGGAAACACATCTTGGTCTGTTGGCCTTCAAAATTAGTAGAAAGCTTGCTGTAGACTTCAGTGGACTCTGGCTAAGACCTTGTAGGTGGCAGAGAAAAGTCATGGATAATAATGCAGAGATTCTGCATATTTGGCAGCAGAACTAAGAGATGTGTCCTCTGGTTTGGATCTGACAAGTAGCGCTGAAGGGAATGAGGTCATGGTCTCCAGGTTGGGATTCAGGAGATGCAAGGGAAAAGAGAGGAGTTTTTTACCACTTTGCATCTTAACTGATCATTGCGTGCTGTTAAGAGAAGAGATTAAGAGACAAGGAAAAGTGAACTTTGAGTGAAATAGCTCATGATTTGTGCTAAGATGTGTGATGCATTTATAAGAAATCTTCTCACCTCTATCATTTTTCTAAGTCTTTGCGAGCAGCAAATACTGAGCCAAAACCTCACAAAATCAGATGAGAAATCAAAATTGAATCATTTGGAATTTTTTAATTCACTTCAAGTAGCAATATGTTTTGAAATATATCTTGTGTACTACAAGAAAAAACACCACAGGAAACCCAAATATATATATTAATTATATAACCATACAAACAAACAATGAAACACTGAACTGTTTGCCATGTAATTTTTTTAATACAAAAATGTACTTGGAAAAAATAAATGTAGCAATTATTTTGGAAACCAAAATGAAATGTTTCCATAGACAACTGTTGCTGATATAATTTTTGCTTATTTATATTGATATGAGATCATAATATAATAAGTATTTTCATTGTATGTGATATTATAGTATAGCATCAATATTTTTATTCTTCCTCTGTGTAACTGTGTTGCATTTTCTTCTACTAGATTAATCAGTATAATTTGATTTTTACATATTAATTTGTGATAAGTAAGAGCACCCGTTTAGAATTCATTTTTAAAAAGCTTAAAAAATATTTTTTCTGCTCTAATACTTTATTCAAAGTCAAACAGAATTTTCTTTGTCTTCTTTCTTTATATTTGTAGCTTTTTCCAGTACTGTTTTTAATTTGTAATGAGCAATATTTGTGCAGAGACATTTTGTTATGAAGACAGCTGAGCTCTGCCAAACATTGTCCTACTAGCTTAAGCTAGAATTGTGAGAAAACATTCCAGACTGTGCCCTTTTGAGTGGCCATTTATTCCAAGTAGTGATAAAATAACTTCTTTCTAGCTGGTATTGCATAAATCAGACTATTTCTCTACTAGTTTTTTTGGTTTTTTTTTTCCTAAAAACAGAAGAAGATGTTTCCCCTCTGAAGTTTTTCTCCTCTGGAAATATAATAAAATCATGAAAAAATAATTTTACTATCGTAAATGATAAACAGTTATTGGAGAATCAATTAGTAAATACAAGGTATACAAATGACACAAATAAAGGCAGTGTTCATCCATCATCTGCCCTTAGCACCTCAATCTTGAATTCCTCATTGAAGATAATGGGAATTTTGTCCTCACTGGGGAATTTAAGAATATGACAGCATTTACAAGACAGGAACAATCAAAAGTCCAAGCTACATAGACAGCTGGCGTAATACAAAGGCTCTAGGGCACTCTTACTGTTCAGCTTCTTTTTTTTCTTTTTTTTTTTTTTTTCTAATATACCCAATGGAGATGACAGTGGCAAGATAGCACTGTTTTTCATAATTGCAGTCTGGAAGACCATTTAAAAGCTATCAATACTTTGACACTGGGTGCAGATCTGTTACAAAAAATATATACTCCCAGAGTATTAGTACTTTCTAAGAGTATCAGAAAATATATGTTTGTCTTAAAAAGCTGATCTATTTGCATCTGTTTTACTATAAAAGCCAGCAACTGAGAAAATTCAAGACTTGTTGCCCATAACTGACTGGTTTATAGTTGCGGTAGACTGGATTAACCAATATGGCATGAGTCTGCTCTCAGGAGACCAGCTTCCCACTCATCTTGTTATGGTGCCGACACAGTGGTCAGTTGAAAGGATCTGCAGAGAGAACCCGTGCTCTTTGAGAAGTCACTAATTACAAAGGAAGCAATTGCAATAGCTGAAGTTGCATACCTTTGAAATTGCTCCATTAACAGAATTGTCATCACAACTAAATGAAGCATTTTTAACTTTGATCTTGTAGTCTTACTACTGAAGCAGTCTTTGTTTCAAGCTTGTGGTGCTTTACACAGAAATGTCTACTCAACAATTACATCAATGTTTCTTGTGATACTGACCATTAGAATTGAGAAAACAAAAGCACAGAATTTCCATAAGCATTAGAACTTTTAAACGAATATTTTGACTGTATTTGTTCCCACTTATACTCAGCCTTTGAGATCCTTTCAAGCAATCATTTGATCACTGGTGGAAGTTAGTGGAAAGTAAAATACAGAAATGCCTCACTCTTTATGGAGACATTACGTTAAGGTTTGGGAAGTGCTGGCATGTCAAGCCAATCAGAGAACAGATTACCTGCCTATCGCACCTGGAAACAAAGCCCAACAACTTTCCTTGCCCATAGTTAAAATACATCTTTTCAATCTGTCTGTAGAATTAAGACATTTCAGCAGATTGAACAGGCTGACATTTGATAAAATCAGAATTGGCTCTCAAATGTGAACAGCAGCAAAGGTGCATTGAGTCTGGCTGGGATGGAGTCAGCTCTCCCAATAGCAGCCCACACAGTGCTGTACTTTGCATTTATAGCTAGAATGGTGCTGATATAACACCCCAACGTTTTGGCCAGTGCTAAGCAGTGCTCCCATAGCTTCAGGGCTGCTTCTCCAACCCCACTCCAAAGGCCAGTAGGCTGCGGGTGGGCAAGAGGCTGGGAAGGCACACAGCCAGGACAGTTGACCCAAAATAACCAAAGGGATATTCCATACCATATGACATCTACTCAGCAATAAAAACTAAAAGAAACCAGGAGGGGAATGGGGGGGCACATTTATTATTAAGGCATTTGTATTCTGAAGCAACTGCTGCGTGTCCCTTCTTCCCAGGCCATGGTTGGACATCGCCCGCTGATGGGAAGTACAGAATAAATCTTTTTGCTTTTCCTTGCTTCTGCATGGCCTTTGCTTTTCTTTGTTAAGCTGCCTTTATCTCAACCCATCAGTTTTTCATCTTATTTTTTCTCCCTGTCCTGCTGAGGAAGGGAACTGAGAAAGTGACTTGATGGCACCTAATGGACAGCCAAGGTCAACCCATTGCAAAAGGACAACACATTTTTATGATGAATTACAAGTTGCTGTTCTAAGCTTTATTCCAGTCATCATAAACGGTAGAGGACTTCACACGCTTCCTACAGTATTCCAAGTCTTAAAGAGATCTGATTTCCTCTTCAGTCTCATTTTGAAACAAAGAATGTCTGGAGTGTAATTACAACTTGGAGAGAAGCAAAGCCAATTCAAGTTTATGAAGAGTCACAGTCAATAGCCAGTAGATGGGAGAGCCTGCAAAGCACATCTGGCAGTCCTGAAGTCAGAACTGGGAGCTCTGGAAGGCTGAAGAGCTCAGAGCAAGCAGCCAGGAGAAATGGCAGCATAAGGACAGGACACACCTAGTAGCGCTGGAGGCTAGAGTTACTTCCAATGTATTCTACAGGAATTTTTATTACATAGAAAACACATTGTTCATATTTCCACATTTCTATCCTAAGTGAGCCTGATGGCTGAAAGTGCAAGTAAGTTCCACGTGCTCTCTTGACAAACTGAGAAACTGGTCTATTACCAAGAGTGAAACATCCCTGAAAGTATCAGTTATAAAGCT
Organism: Charadrius vociferus; assembly: GCF_000708025.1. Taxonomy (NCBI): domain Eukaryota; kingdom Metazoa; phylum Chordata; class Aves; order Charadriiformes; family Charadriidae; genus Charadrius; species Charadrius vociferus. Next base: position 1,528,421 of record NW_009648043.1, read on the forward strand.
CTTCATGCAGCGTTACAAAAATGCCTTGAGTGGGATGCCCAGACCAATTGCAGCTTGGGGTACATAGGATGAACACAAACTCCTGAAGACACAGAAGATCTGCCGCCTTCATGGAGAAGGCTCTAACCAACACATACCATGAGGCTTTTCATATAAGACATTCTGAAAAAGTGCAGTCATGAAGTCTGAGAAACCCTACAGTCTGGGACTACTCTCCCCATTTGGCTGGTAGACAAGCACCTTATCATGTCATGTGCCTTAAATAAATTTTGGCCAACATGTTCTGAGCAGACTTATTAATGGATTTTAAGAGTTCTTCGAGGAGCAAACAATCTGAGATAGTAGATCCATAGACTAAAGTTAAAAATTAACTAAAGTTAAAAATAACTTTAAAAAAATAAGCAATTTTTGAGGCAATTCTCTAAACAAGCCAAGACTGAAAATATGTTTAAGCTATGGATCACCTGTTTCAGGTGTTGTTAGAAAGAGCATCCACCAATAGGGGTAGTTCCACCCTTTCCTCACTCATCTCATGCAGCTTCTTGTTCCTACTGCCGTGATGAGTTTGCCTTATGCCAGCACAAACATCCAAGCAGCAGTGCAATGAACAGGACTGGGGATCAAATCCATTTTCATTGTGCTGAGGTTTTTTGGAGTGATACCGGTTCCCAGCTAGTTTTGAGTGCAGCTACACAAATGCTTACAGCATTGTGTGCTGTGTTGTGAAACTGAGCAGGCTGATGGTAAGAAAAGGATGGGATGACTTTTTTTAGTCACAGCACTGTATCTTGCCATCTTAAACAAATCATGGAACTGGGCTGCAAAAGACACTTCCCTCAGGACATAGACATGCTGTGGGATGAGGAAATCCACACTCCTGGTGCTTAAATGGTCTGGAAGAGTGCACATATCTTCTGCTGGACTGAGACCAGTGTTGTCAGACCAAAATTGTATATTGTATTTACACCAGTTGAATTCTGCTAGCTGAAACACCTGAAATACTTGCTTTTTGAAAAATCTCTTGCTTTTTGACTGAATCATTTGATGTCTGATACAGATGAACTGGGCTGCTGTGTGCAGAATTTTTATTGTATTGCTCAAGGAAATAAAGAATGTGTTTTGATGTCTTATAGGGTAAAATAATATGAAGTTGGGTTAATCTATGCACACCAAATTCGTATCGTGTTTACTATGCAAAACACATTTCAGAGTATTTGGGAGCAGCGTAGACAGAATGGTATGCCCTCTGATAAAAGCTTCTTGTAATCTAGAATTTAAAGATGTATGTTTATGTTTAGAACTAAACATCTAAATTTTGACATGTAGGCCTTATGTAAACATGGTCTTTTGGTAAGTATAATGCTTTGGCTATGCACAGAGTTGCAAATGAATCTTTACACATTTCTAAGTGTTTTTATTAAGTGGATTATTTAAATATGGCATATTAAGAAAAAATAATAAGTGTATAGTGGCAGCAAGTTCTATTTTAGATAATAACTTAGTGACCAGAGTACTGACCTGGCTTAAGGTCTTCTTGGTTTTGCTCTGCAGATGAAGGCAAATTATTCCTGCATGTGCCTCTTCTTCTCTTGCTATTTTTGTTATGCCTTGCTTGTAGGCTCCTCCGTACAGTTGCTGTTTTACCACTGTGTGTACATAACGGTTGGCAAAATGCAGTCTGGCTGTTAGCTGGGGAATCTAGACATGAATAAATAATGCTAATACTGTATAGTTGCCTCTCTACGTTGCTTTCCATGGGTTGAAGAATAATAACAGCTCATCAGGAGTCTCCCAGCATTTTTTTTGGTGAAACACAGGCTGGGCATGCAAGTGGGATTTGTAGAGACCTGGCACAGGTGGCTGCAGCTGTCTAGTAACACCATATCAGCCCAATATCGTGTATGTGTCATTCTTTGTGACTCAGACATAGGACATGCACAGGAATTGCTCAGGATGCTCATGAAGGACCTGTCCTATTATGTGCTGGTTTCCTAATTCACTAAGTAGTGAGCAGTGTACACATATGGCTGAGAGAGACACATTTGCTGGGGAAATTACAGTTTCAAAATTAACAAGCTGGCTGCAGGAAAACCTTCAGTGAACTGGGTTAAAAAATGAAAGCAGTAAGTCCATGGGAAGGAGAATGAAAAGTTAGTAGAGTTGTAAACCACTTTTTTCTCATTTAACAGAAGGAGCTCAGCTGTTATGCACAAGTAATGCATAAAACAGAAACAGAAGTAGTTTCCTGTCCTAAAATAAGGCATCATTATGAAAACAAAAATAAATAATGACAATGGCATAAACATTCATAAAGGTGTAATAGTTCCTATTTTTTTAGGGAAAACTTACATTTTCTGTAAAAATGTGTGCTTTATGTGCTTTCAAAACTTGTGACTGCTGAAAGCTTAATTAATTATTTCCAGGGAAGAATACAATTGCCTTTTCTGTTAGATTACAAAGCCTGTAATTTATTTTACAGCAAGCTACTTTTTATACAGAATACCTTTTATTACCAAGAGTTCTTCTCACAGCAGAACTGGAAAGAAAGTTAATGGGCATAAAAATCAGAGGTAGAAAATCAGTTGCTGTTCCCTGCCATTGAACTGGCTGCTCTCCACAGCAGTGTTTCAGGCTTCCTGCAGAATGCTCCGGAGGGCTCAATACACTATCTGTTACTGGGAGTGGCATAAAAGTGCCAGTGATTCAGTTTCTAAAATGCCCACACAGCAATGGGTTGGTCTTCCCCTGTTTCCTTTCCTGATACTAATTCTATGTATTGCCATTGTTAATTTTATCCTATAAACCCCAAATAATATATATTCCAGTAAACTCCAGTAAACTCAGACTGCTGTTATGTCTCTATTACACTGTTTCTGATCCAGACTAGACTTTTTAAATCTTTCTTAGTAAATTAGCACTTAACCATTCTCTGCTTTGACAAGACCCTGACGATAATGTAGATGTAGGAACTGAATAAGCTGTTTGAGCTTCCCTTTTCACTAAAGCACAGGAGAGGAATTCTGTGCTTTCTCTGCCTCTGTGATGTGTACATGCATAGGTAATCTTAGAATACCATTTCTAGAGGTTTATAGCTCCAGCTGCTATAAAACATAAATAACCAGGCAATCCTTTCACAGTGAAGCAATGTTTAACCTTCTCAGATATTCAAGATCAGAGAAGGGGAAAAAACCCCATGCAATGAGTTTTAAGAAGTCATTTTTTCCATAAGTTAGTCTTTCAACAAAATGGTTTCTGACCTTTGCCTATGTTGCTGATGATAATTTGTAATCCAATGGCATCCACAATGTACTCATGATTTTGAAATGCAGAGGTAGAGATAGGAGCTGTCTGGGTCAGCGATTGGGTAATAAAAGATGGAGTAATTAATCTCATGGTTCAGAGCAAATTTGGTGAAGTGCCGTTCAGCCTGACCATTTTATTTAGGAGTAGTAGCAAGAGCTGAAGCTACTATGCACTTGGACTTGCAAAGCAGAGATATCTGGTAGCTATACATCACTGGACCTCTTCTGGTGGTGTAAATGGCCAGGCAGTTGCTTGATGGCTCCACCAGTCCACTGCCATTCCAAATGTGCCTTCTTTCTCCTTTTCACGGCTGTCAAAGAGGATATGGCAAAGCTCAGCAAAGCCACTGAATAACAGCATTCTCCATCCTCAGTATAAGGAATAACCATTACAGCTCAAAAAACCGAGGAGGCTCAAGTAAGTGCTTACGATCTTTTATATATTGTAAGCAGAAAATGTAGTTGCCCTCTTCAATTGGCAAATTGAGGTCCCTTGGTAATGCAGTTGCATTTATATCATTTTATGGTGATGGCTGCTGAACAGAGCATTTTTTTCCTGCCAGCTTCCTTAATACAAGAAGCAACATTCTTTTAATGCAGATTTCTTTGATATACTGCAGTATCTCACAAATCTCTCTCTGTAGGGATTTAAATGTTCAGCAGTAAAACTATTTTTTCAATTCTGAACTCTTATATGAAACCTAACCTCTATCACTCCCTCAAACGCTGCAAATCCTAATGTACATCAAGAATGAAAAACAGAGAAGCTATTTTAATTGGAGGGTACATAATAATATTTTGACATTTATACATTTCTCTAGAATATAGGTATTCATTTCAGAACTCGAAATTATCTTTTGCTGCATCTCAGTTAAATGGATATTGAATTCATGGTGATAAAATGCCATACTAGTCCTCTGGCACTCGTATTTTCTAGTATAATTGAAAACTGAATTGTATATAGCATGAAGTCTAACTATCATTGTAGTGATATTACATATTTGTCATAAAGAAAATATGCTAAAATAGCCTTAGATGACTTAGAGTGATGCATAGTTGACCTTATTAGACAGTTTCTTGAAGTGTGACAGCAGACTAATACTTTCATGTGAGCAATGCAGAAAGTAAAGGTCAAGGAATGAAGAAGACAACAACAAATCTGACTTTCAGCACTGTAAAGTAAAAGCCATTAATGATAATGTATATTATTACAGCCAAGACATAATGTAGGGCTTGAAACTATGCAACACAATTTATTTGATTTATTTCAATTTACTGTTATTTTATTTGTGCACTTAAGAATGGGGATTGGTTATATAATGGGGAAGCAGAGGGATATATTGTTCCCCACCCTTTCTTTGTCTAAAAGGCAGTTTACAATTTTTTCCCATGGTTTGAATTACTTTTTAAAACAACGAAGCTAGAAAATGTTTTGCATTTTTTTCTGTGTTGATCATAGCTCAGCTTAACTTACTATGATACAAAAAGCCTTATGGCCTGTATATTAGAAGTCATAGATATAGAAGGAATTGACATTTTCTCAGAAATAGCTGAGGATGTTTTACAGTAGCTGCATTCTGAGGAGTAATGTTACTAGACAGATTTTTTTTTTTTTTTAAGTAACTCAGTAGGCCTGGCCTAGCCTAAAGATTTGTGTCAGCATTGGAAGAAATTGTACCGATGTGCCTCCTAAGGGCCCTGGCACACACCTCTGCTGATTCTCCTTGGGGAGGCTTCATGCGTTACAGCATCTCACAAGCTTTGTCTTGTCTCCCCGACAGAGGTTACCAGTGGAGTAGCCGGGGCAGCAGGATGGTGCACGGGTCTGTCAATCAGCTGTAACTCAGTTTTCTATCTGGCATTTTGAAGTAAACCTGCCATAACTTGTTGCAGTTGAAATCAGCTGGGTTAGCAAAGATTATGCAGTAGTATTTAAATGGTTTCAGATAAAATGCCTTATTGCCTCATGTTGGCTGAAACAGATTAGGCAACACTCATAGACACAGCCTTGTTGTCAGGACAGGTAGTAAGTTTAGGTTAGGGGTGATGAAGGGCAAGTGGGAACAGACACTTGCTCCAGTGGCACAGGAGAGGGTGTCTGTCCACAGCCAGAGAGTCCTTGGCTCATGGCTCTGCGCTCATTAATACCATATCCACCCATTCCTGGATCATCTGGAAGTGCAGATTTGAGCCACTTAACACCTAGATGCATGACCACGTTTCAGATGGGCATGACTGAGTCAGCATGTGATACTTGTTTTCACGTGGAGACAACCTCCCTTTGCAGATTCCACTGTCAGTTGTGACAAAGCGACAAGGCTGGCTTCTTTGCTGTGGGAAACCAATCCTGCTGCATTGTGGGGGTGTTGGCATGGGGCTTCTGTAGGGGGTCTAGTTTTCTGTCTCTGAAATCAGTCAGTACCTCATACATAGCATCTGATCATTGCCATCTACATCTTGCGGATCATGCAGTACACCATTTTCATCTCCTCAGTAAGTGGCAACAGCTGCATGAATCTATGCTTGACAGTGGTTGAGCAGCTGCTGTATGCAACTGGGGCAAGACTCTTTGTTCTAGGGACATGTGTCCCTCATCCCATGATGAACCACACACAGCAAAGGAGGGCACATATGGAGACAGAGTTGCAAAAGACTGAACTTTGCACGAGGTTCATTCTTGCTAGAATTGGTGGCCATTGATGATGGTGCTGATTTTGATCTTAAGGTGGTGGTGTGGGAGGTACTAAAGGTCAGAGTGACAGCCAGCACTGAGAGCAGGCATACTGTGGTTATTCAGAAGCTAGACAATCCTGAGTCCTTCTAAGGACAGCGCATGGGCATTCTTCAAACTTATTTCATGTCCTTTCCCCAGACACATGGGTACTGCTGCTCAGTTGTACTTACATCCTTTGCCCTCTCACCACAACATTTTTACTGACAGCACAGTTCATCACTAGGAAAGGGTGTCACATTGCACCAGTTAGGATAAATGCTTCACTGTGACAAGCAGTTCTGTCTGTCACAGTTTTTAAGTGGAATCTGTGTGGATCTGTCTCGGGAGTAGGTACAATTGCTGACAATTGTGTGTGCAGACCGCCAGGTGCACGATGTCGGTCTCATTCAGGTCTGCGGAGTCGTGACATTACCCTTTCCACTTGGCAACCTGGCTTACTCCTGATTCCCTATTTCACAGACCCATTCACTGGCAGCTTCAGTGATCATCAGGATCAGTTCAGCTGCCATCCAAGCTGATGGCTATGTTACATCCTCAGGAGGTTGTCCTTTGTACTGTTTGTGACACTGGTGTCAGCTCCCTTTTGAGGATCCGGTTGTCTGCTCTCTTTTGGCAATACTCCAGGGAAGCCATTTCCTTCTAAGATAATTACAGTGATGTTTGGCTTGTTGAGTTGTCCCCCCCTCTTTCAGCACAACAGCAGCAATCTATGGAGGGCCAAAAGATAATGCTTCCATCCTGAGAAGTGTCTGGAGGATGTTACTATACCACTTCAGGATGAATATCAGTTCCAGTTTTTCAGCTTTTGAAGTATTAGCAGAAATCCCATGCATAATCAATGACTTTTTGATTAAGTATTAGACACAGATGTAAGCTGCAAACTACTCCAACTCACTTCATTTTACTGACTTTTTTCCCCCATTTTATTTCAAGCAATTCTGATTAGGAAAAAAAGTGGTTGGTACTTCCGTGAGTGTGTGCGCGTGATTTCCGCAGTGATAATGGTAAGCTGGAGGGGTGAATGGAGGTGAGAGGAAAGGGGTAGCATGGATCTTTAGGTTGCTATGAGTACAAGACATAGTTTGTGGCATAGCCTAGCCAAAACTGCTGGAACAGGGCAGAGCACAAAGGTCCAGGTCCTCTGGCTTTGGTGCTTGCAGTGCTAGCTTATCTTTTCAGAAGCATGCCCAGACCCTGGTTGTGTTCCCAGGACAAGAGAAAACCTGGAAAAAACCACCCCAAAAACAATGGCCAAAAAGTAAACAACAAGTGGCCCAGCCCTAGAAGCAGGTTTCCTTGCCGGAGGGGTGATGCTGGGATTCATCCTGGAGGTATGGGTTCAAAACCAGTTCTACTACCACCAGTTCTTTGCTAGTCCGGGACCTTATCTCACCTTATCACCCACAGTAGCTTGATCAGCCTCAGAGCCATCTGCTCCCTCCAAGGCAGCAAACTACTCTGGAATCCCAAATCCTATTGTATTCCACAACTATCTTTGTATCCTAATTGAAGATACAGACAAGTTTCATGTAAAATAAAGTAGTGATCACAGACTCTGTGGCTATGGGAGTAAATTAAACATGTCTGGGAATGTTCTAGGTACCAGGGCCAAGTGCTAGTAAACAGCCCTCACCTCCAGAAGAAGGCAGGCAAATGGTTTCTTGGGTATTGTCCCTGGCTCGTTAGAGCTGCTAAATGACATCAGAGAATTTGGGGGGATTGTGGTAACTAGAACATGCCAAATCTGTGCCGGGGAATATTCAAACAGTTTACTGCCGCAGGAGGCCAAATTCACAAGCACACTTTATTAGTACAGACACATCTGGGGAGATCAGCATCTTCCTTGTCACCATTGTACTCCCATGTAGAGCCTTGTTCTTGATTCTTTGTTGGTTCAGCTTTCTTTGGCGTCCTTACTAAAGCATTTATATAAGAATGGTAAAATAAATTTAATTATTTTGCATATTGCCATGTTGAGTCATTTCGTGTATTGGACCTCTTGGACAGAGTGTCCCATCCTTCTGCCTGGGACGATTTGGAAAGATGGTAAATGGTTTCACACAAACACCATTGCCATACACATGTTTTCAAATATGGCTATCTTAGAGCCAGTCTCTGATACTGGGCTGGCACAAATGCAGCGCTGCTGGATGCTGGAGCTGGGTCTTAGGCAAAAACCATTTATGTCAGCAAAATCTGAGGAAAATGTCCATAGTAGAGTCACTGGGGTTGCATTCACCTCTACATATTTTGTCCAAAGAACTCCAGTGTGTCTGTGTGTGGGAGGATGCTTGACTGTGCTTTCATTTGGGATGCTCTGTCCTTACCTAATTGTGTTATACAAGTAATGATCCAGTGAAGTAGAAGCCTGGCATGGAGCCTAACTGCAAAGCATTTAAGAGTGTAAAATGTAGAAATAATATAATTTACTTTGCATTATTGGGAAGAACTTTTTCACTTTAAAGAGCTTTTATTGATTTGTAGAAGAAAGAGAGAAAAGAAAACCCATATTCAGTCAGCTTCACATACATCTTCTAAACGTCTTACTGATACTGAGTAGCCCACTCAGTTCCACAGTTTTCAACAGGATCACTCAGAGAGTAACAGACTACTGTGTCTTTTCTCTCAGTAAGGCTGGCAATATTGAATAAAGAAATCAAGAAATGTATTAAGAAATATAGCTTTAAAATATGAAAAAGATACCTGCAGATTTTAAATAATTCTGTATAGCTAATATTATTACTTGAAATGATTACTCAATGAGCTCACATGCACTCTAATCTATTTATTTTGAAAGGTTTACATGTCTCTGCATAGAAGTGAATTCCATTGTGTTAGAGTTGCCTGACTGATTGTAATTGAGTTTGTTCCTACCATTCAAAAGCAACTTACCATTCAAATCCAGTACTAGTTTGTCAGACTTGAGTCCTTATTCTGAGCCCAACCTTTTTCTGGGGCCTTATTTCTTGGCTGGAAATGGTGAAAGAGAACGTTCAGCTACCAACTAGCACATCTGCCTTCTCTGTGTGTTTGGATATTACAGTTACTGAGCTGAGCTCTGGAGGGAACTATTTTTAGCCCTCATCACCAGAGAGGAGACTGCTGTGGGTTGGAGCGATTGAGGGAAGGCAATAATAAATCTAATCCAGAGGGATCCTGATGTAGGACGGGAAAACAGAACTCAGATGGCCTACTGACAGCTCTTGTGGTGTAATTCAGTAGGAGGGATGTAGCATCTCATCTATTTTAAAACAAACAAATAAACCCTAAGACTAAGGAAGTTTCACTCTTAGAGTAGTAAACTGTGCCTTTGCACTCTGAGCTGCATTTGCTGGGAAGTCATAAATAGGAGCTATATAACTGCCAGCTACCATAATTTAAAGTAATTTCCTGGTTGAGCAGTATTAATGGAAGAGGTACTGCAGTCATTTGCATTGTTGCAATACTAATGTTGGAGTTTATTCATATTAAGGTTGAAAATGTCAATTGTCTTGCTTGTGGTAGCAATATTCTGAGCAAGTACTCAGTTTATAATGTTTAAAAATTGTCTAAGTAGTAAATATGTCTCAGCTTGTTATGACTCAGCTCATGAAAGACAGAATATTTTAATACAATGAAGGAATGCTGATGCCTTTTTTCCAAATTTCTCCAGTAATGATTTTAATAGCAGTAGACCAGAGTGTTTCTGATTGCTACTTGTCGTCAACCCATCTGGCAGAAAAACAATAGTGGCTGGGATTTTCAAAGGGGCTGAGGAGGGTGAGGCACACAACTTCCTTTTAGCTTGTGCTGATGGGCTCCATTCCTATTGAACGCAAACTGAGTCACTCTTCTCTATAGCCACACTCTTGCTATGAGCTCAGTGTGGGCAGATGCCCTTGCCAGATTAGGCACTAAAAACAGACCATTCTTTTTAAGGACTATTATCTTTACTAATTTTTTATGTCCATGAAATACACTAAAAAAGCAGTCACTGGATTATTCACCATTCCTGCCTTGGTAAAGTTTTTCCCCTCTGAAAAGGCAAATCTTACTGTAACTGTTGTCTTAGTTGGGAAAAACTTGTTATTTGTAACAAATTAGCGCTAAAGAGGTGAAGAACTAAGAAATTTGGATCTTATTTTATACTCTCTTTGCCACTGGGAGCCCCATTCTGATATGAGAGAAAACTGTTCTTTCACTTGAGGCCAAAAATGATAGCGCACACACCTACACAGCGCCTGTCTGAAAAGCACAGGAACAAGACTGTCTATTGTTCTAAGCTGTATTAATAGGCAGTTGTAGCCTTCCCCATCACTGTTCCTATTAAACACACCTAATTAATTGTATATACAAGTACTCAGTTTTCTAGCCAAAAAGTGTTATCTGCCATCAAGGCACAGGTAGAAAAGTACTCTGTCTCCATACCTCTGCTTTTACCTCCCCAAATTAGCCTTCCGTACATGTATCTCTTTCTCTCCTTGGGAACTTGAACAAACACTTACAGCACATTGTGATGTTCATCAGGTCTGGGGCTTGTCAGGAGAAGGTCTGGAGTGGGAGAGTGGCCTTCAAAGTCCAGTCCAGAATTCCCCAGTTCCCTCTTTCTTTCTCTCTTTGCTGATCACACCCTACAAACACCTACCACCTGAAGGAAATGGAGCAACATGAGCAACACAAGAATTCTGGAGATTTGGCTGATGTCTGTGACAGTGGTATGACTTGAGAGAATGGAAATCTTTCAGATAGGACTCGAGCAACTCAGTGCGTCTCTTTAAGGACTTCTGTTACATCCTTGCATGTTCTTAAGGCATTGTTAGGCCAAGTCTTGGGGACCGAAATGGCCATATCTCTATTAATCTCACAGTATTCTCATTGATAACGTGTTGCTATGAACTGAGTGTTCTGTTGAAGAACTGACAGAAAACCCTCAATGAGCCTCCCGTCAGGCTTAGTGTTATTGCCATGAAAGTGCATACTCAGAAAAGCTGTATGCCGGAGTTTTAATAATTAATGTCCTCCTGCAATTTGGTCCCTACTAAAGTCAAAGTGATTTTCAAGGCAAACTGGCTGTGATAGTCTGAACACGTTGCAGTTACCCTCCTGTGATCATGGTGAGGAAAAGCTTAAGAGAGCATGTGGTGATGGTGTTAGACCAACATGAGGTAAAAAAAAAACCAACAAAAAACCAAAACAAGTGCTGACCATACAATAAAGAACAAATATTTTCAATCCTAATCATATGTGTGAGATTTTCAGGGACTGACATACCGGGGAAAATGAAAGATAGGGAATTTATAGTACACTTCTGTCATCTTGTGACAGGGAAATGGCTTCTTCATCTTCCATCAAGTGTTTCCAGACACCCTGCACAGCCACAGCTACCCAGTGAGGACCTTGTCTGTTTTTCGGTTCTAGGAATAACACCAGTCTGATGCATCCAGCTGGCAATATTTTAAAGCATACAGTGAATTTTCAGGTTTTGACGTATAACAAAAGAAGAGTTGCATATTTTCAATCTACAATGCTACTGTATATACACACACAGAAACCCAACCCTTCATCTCAACAGCCCTAGATATGCTGAATTTTATGGGGCTATGTAGTTTAAATGCTTTGCTGATGACAGAGTCTTCCGATTTCTTATAAATATTTAGAAAGGCACGGAATGTCCTCGAATCTGTTCTTCATCCAAAACAAAATAGAGACGTTTCATGAATTTCATCCTCAGAGATCATCACCTGAAAGTTTATTTGGAAAGTTTAGAAGTGACTGGTTTTCAGCTCGAAAAGTCACAAGCATTCAGTCAAGGAGCAGAAGCACATATACATACATAAGCACTCAGACCAATAGTGGAAGAACAGTTATTTTAACAAAATCTGTTTTGGAACAAATCTGGAGAGACTCTGTTTCCCTTTATAGATCCTCTGTAATTCTAGCCAGGTAAGACAGCGCAGCCCATTGAAACTGTGTGCGTTGTTGAGAGAAGTTGTGATTTCCTTATCAGAACAGAGACTGTGGTTCTTAAGAACAGCTTGCAGTGAACAGCCCCAAGAATGTAAAAGCTCTATCTCCAAAACAAAACTTAAAATATTACATACTGCCAGGGACAAGATCAAGGCCTCTTGAGTGCTGGAGAAAGATGGTTAGGGCAGACCAGCTTCTGCAGCACATGACCTTGGGTGTGGAGCAGCACAGACATAGAAGAGGAGGATGCCGCAAGAACAGCACGTGGCTCCCTTTGCCACCCAGTACAAACGTCCAGGTGCAGACTGACTGGAGGCTGACCAAGGCTTCCAGGGAGAAATTCAAATAATGCATAGAGTATGCCTAGAAAATGTCTTATGAATTTTACCACTTCTTTTGTTTTGGAATGAGCCTTGCCTGCAGCATGACCTTAAAGTCCTTTGGGACTAAGGATTGTAAAATTTAATCATTGACTGTAGAGCAATTAAAGTAAAAGGAAAGAAATGATTGTACAAGTATTTATGAAAGACTTTTTTTTTTTTTTTTAGTATGCTACTTTAAGAATATGACTTCTGTGCAGAAAAGTAAATCTACTAATGCTTCTGAAGCAGGGGAGGGAGCAAGTGAAACAATGCTGGTGTTCAGCTTGTTATTAGAGGCCGCTTGCTATGCTTCTATCAAGCTGCCTGTATTTTTTCAAGGAATCTCTTTAGCAGAGCTTTATGAAATATGGTTTAGCTCCCATTTCAGATTTAAAATTAAGACCATGCTGTGTATGCAGACTTAACAAAAACAAGTTTAATTCTGTTTGCCTCTCCTTAGTAAAAAAAAGAAAATAATATTTTAAATAGGTGCCTTCTTCTGTTAAACACCGCTTCCTTCTTCCCAATCTCCAGCCCCCACCCTTATAACTGATGATTTAATACAGGAAGCTTGGACACAGCAGTTGTTCTGCCAAAGTGTTATGCAGCTAAGTGATAACTGTGCAGTAAAATGTAGCTGTTGAGAGAAAAAGGGGATAGGAAACTTAGAAAATATACACAGGTGATGGGAAGTTTTGTGTAAAAGGTCCAGAATGGTAATAATCAAACAGCTCTGGAGAAAACAGGAGATGAAAATAACAAGGAGGGGACAAAATTAAAGCAGCATTTGGAGGGATGAGCTTCCACTTCTTGAGGAAGTGTGGCTGTGGATTAGGGAAGGAGAATTACCAGTCACGTGGGTGTGTCTGTGTTTGTGTGTTGTTTCAGATCTGGACTGTGTTTTTGAGGTGAGCCATGCACACGCCCCTGCTCACTGTGCCTTGGTAGCCTAATGAAGAATGAAACCAACCTCAGAGATGTGCTCCGGGAATGAACATACTGCACTTCAGCAACTAATGTACATTCAGTAGAAAGGACCAGACTAGAATCAATTTCAAGTACAAATCTTCACAACCTATGTGGTGGGAATGTAATGTCTTCATCACCAACTGGTTGTCCCTGCTGATCTCCTCATATTGTTCTGTAAACTTTTTGCAAAGTCCCTTAGTGTCTAAGTGCAGAGATGCTTTCCTTCATCGTGCCTAACTGTAAGCATTTACCTGAGACAACGACATTAGAAGCATAGCTGATGGAGAGTAAGTGAGCTCCAGAAAACCACAGAGAGCAGCTGAGCTCTGCAAAGATCCAAGTCAGCAATGGACGCGTCTGCCCTTGCAGTGATAGTAAGGGTGAATGTGGATTTAATGAGGGTGCCAGTTCCTGTACAGAAGAAATATTGACAAAAACACTACAAATTCTGGATAGACTTTTAGTATATCTTCTGCCATCTCTATCACTTTCTAGTTTTTAATGCCACAAAAGCTCAGTTATTTACCTAGGTTCTTAAGCTGACCCACCAGCTCTAGCACAGATACTCACATGTGAGACTATTTGTGATCCTGACACGAATAATCACAATGTATGGTGATGTAAGGAAACTGCAATTTTGGCAAAGTTCTTTTTTTTTCTACCTCAAAGGTCAGGTCTGTTGCTCTGAATGCAGGATACAGACACTTTAGTTTTCAGGGAAGTGAGACTGGGAACATTATTTCTTACATTTCTAAGATTTTTCTCTAGTTAGGAATTTTTCAGAAACACACATTTAGCTTTTCCACACCAGAAGTTGAGCCACAAGATATTTCTGGTTCCACTGGAAGTTGAAAAGTAAAATGAAATGGATCTCTGCTAGGACCCGATTTAGCATTCTTGGCTGATGGTACAGAGTGAAGCAGTAGGGAAATTAAGAAACTTCTAAAAAAAAAAAACCTTTTGGAAAAGAGAAACTGAAATACTTTTCATTCAGTTGCTACAGAAATAATTTCTAAGACTCACAATAGATCTGTTACCCTATGACTGTATTCATTAAGTGAATCACTTGTGCAAGATCCAGAGCTGTTATCCTCATAATGCACTAGCACAAGATACACATTCCCTAGACTTGTAAAGATTGTCTACCAAATGGCTGATATTGAGTATCTTGAAAAAAAAAAAAAAAAAAAGCACTTACTTAACATTGCCTTTTTCATTAGCTATTTTTCCCATGTGCTCCTTAAGAACATTTTTATATCCCATGTTTGGCTAAAGAGTTGTGCTTTTTCAAAATGTTTTCACAGGGTTCACTATACAAAGGAAAGTTAGATCTATACCTATCCTTTAGTGATATATACAAACTATAACATAAATGAATGTGAATTCAGTTATTCGATGGGCATTAAGCTTGATTCCAAGTCATACAATCATATTTCAATAGACTACAACAAACGAAAAGTCCTGAGTGAACTTACAGGGGCACTTATCAACAGAAACAGGAGGTCTGTATGGGCTGCCTCCATAAAACACAAAATATATACTTGTAGAGTAAGAAAACCCTGGAGTCTGTCTGGGCACCGTGAGCACCCCCAGGCTGTAACCACCTCGACCAGCCTCACCCTGACCCCCATCCAAACCCCCACTGCCCCTGGGGGCTGTGGGACGGTGTCCATCAGTGAGGGTATGGCCTCCTGGGGTCACATGTAGTGCCTGGCTTGTCCCAGGAGGAGCTTGGCAGGGTCATCCACTCAATCTTGAACTCTGTTACAGTTTTTTTTACGTCTGTTTCCAGAAGGTATTTCAAATGTGCTGGTGGAATCTTCACTGTCAAAATAAAAGCATTTCCCTAGACCAAAGAATTACTAACATGTACACACTGAAATGCTATTTTTCATACCTGTGTCTATCATTAATAACAAATAACTACTCTTATATTACTTTGTAGAACAAGATATATGTACAGGAATAGATATATTAATATGTTCAACTGCCTGCTTAATTTATACAAACTCTGTTAATCTACCTACTTAATAGAGAGACAGTATACAAATTTTCAGCATGTAATAATTTCAGAACATTGACAATTTGTCTACGCTCAGGAGCCATTTATAAATTTTTCATCACCCACAAACATGAATTACTTCCAGGTGATTCATTTTAGATGAATGCTTTTATTTCTTCCTAGGTTTTCAAAATCTGGGGATAGCAGGTTTGATGGATAGATGCCATTATTTTGCAATATGGTGGTGATTCAAAAACTAAACCTGGTGGTGTACAACATCTGCAGCAGCAAAACAGCCACAATTCCCATGCCACAGCACCAGTTGGAAGATCAGCAAGAACAAGTTTCCTCTTCTGGTTCTTTGGCCAGATCTGTCCTTCTTCCCTCTTTCTTCCCTTGTTCTTCCTCTGTCCCATGTCAGAAGCAACTTGGTCCAGAACTGCTTCTTTATTTTGGGGATCCCACTGTTGTCAGCCAGGTATTAGGAAGGAGGCAGTCTGCGAAACCCATATGATTCTCAGAGCCACAGTCTGATTTGGATATTTTCTTGCTCTCCCTTGGAATCATCCTTTCTCCATCACTCTTAGCAGACAATTTGTCACTAACTACAGTTCCTGCAGAAATCAGTCTTTTCTCATTCTTTGCATGTTCTTTGCAGTCTGAAATTGTTTGTAGATGTAGTGCTTTGAAATGGGATCAATTCCCAACCCTTTGCAGTTGTTTAATAAACCATGGTCAAACTGTCTGTTCCGCTCTTCTGCCATTAAAATTCCTACAGATAACCAAAGGTATGTATATTTTTTATCCCATACAGTGTAATATCAGATATATTAACTTTAGGCAGTTTGGAAAGATCATTTGGATCAGTTGTAGGTGATTTGCTGTTAGTGTTGCAGAGTTGACAGCCTCTAACTGGCGAACTCCAATGAGAAACTGAAACAGTAATCTTTGTAAATGTTCCAGCTACAGTTGAAATGAATTCTCAAAACTAGGGTCTGTTCCCTTTCATTTGACAGCATAGTAGATGTGTGACTTATCAGAAACTATTCTTCCAAAACCATACAAATTGATGATCATCACACACCTTGATCTATTACTGACAAAAGCAATTTATTATTTATATTCATAATTACTAGTCACTGGTATTTCCTTCAGTTATGAAGCCTCTTGTGTTTTGTGCATTAAAAAAATATTTTAAATGGACATAATAGGAAATACGATGAGGCAAAACGCTGCTTACAGTGCATCATGTGTAGCGTATTCATTAGTGCATATACTAGCTTGCAGTTTTCACTTCTGTCTGCTTTGTACAACACCTACCATAGCATGATTCTGCGACATGAGAAGGCCTAATTTTAAAGATGTCTAGGAGTATTTTTTAGTTCCATTATTATAAATGAGGTGATTTATATAACTATAAAACCAAATAAATAACACATAGCTGTCTGCTTTTAATCTTCACCAGTAGCACTTTACACATAATAGCTATCAAATCCCTATAGCATCTTTACATAGCAGATAAGTATGACCATTTCCATTTTATTAGTCAAGAAACAGCTAAACAGACAAAGAATTTACTTCCTTTATACCTTGCTGACAATGAAAGAAAAACAAGCTTGGAAATGATTTGTCCAATGCCACCCAGTTAGATTATAATCAAACCATGTCAGGTTGTGCTGCACCCAGACCAATGACAAAATTGAGGGGGTAAAATCTTAAATGAATATTAAAAAAGTAAAATTAAATCAACCTTTAGGGTAGATGCTGTTCTTATTAGTTATATTTGTGATTTTCTTAAACAAAAAAAACCCAGCAAACCCAACCTATTTCTACATGTATAAAATAGACTTGGTTCATTTTATAGTTTTATTAATTTTTATGTTTAATTTTATTATCCATATTATGTCTGCAGAGACTATAAAAAGGTATTTACACTGGAATTTTTCCATTCAATAAATATCATGGATTTTTAATGGATCTTTTAATTAGGCATTGGTATTAAAATAAAGAATGGAAGACATTAACATAAAGTAATGCCTAAAGTAGGAAAATAATTTGATTAAATTTTTTATATTTACATGTTTTTGATAGAACAAGCTTTAAAGAATGCCCCACATGTATTCTACAAATCATCAAATATGCTTATGTCATTCAAAAAGAAGGAAATCCTGAGTCTTTTTCACATTATGATTTACTGCAGAATGATGCGAAATATTTCTGCAAGAACATAAAAAACAAACACTTTATGAAACATTGGTGAATGCAAAATATTGATTCAGCTATATAATGAATATGCATGTGTTTGTGTACGCATATACATACCTATGTATGCACGTTTAAAATGCACTGATTAATAATAAGGAGTGGCATTCTAACTCCGAGGTCAGTTGAATTCTGATGATGAACTTCCGGGATTTTGCCATCGAGCTATATGTTTCCATGCTACTTCTTCCAGAATTCATCTGTCACCACTGCCAGAGCTACGCTGGTTACACCCTAACTGGTGTAACACTATCTGTGATAGATGTTTTAGGTGTTGGCCTTCTGTTGACTCTATGGGAAGGACAAATGGTTGCATGCAGTCCCCTTTGAAGCAATGTGTGCTTGTAGCTTTTCAGCTGCCTAGTCATTCTGGATCACAGTCTGCTTGCAGGTGTGACTTCTCCCAAGAACCAGGGAACTAAGCCTGGAGAACAGAAAGGGGACAGGTGACAAATTCTGGGACAAAGAGGGCACTTTTGCTCTGGCTTACTCTCCCACATGGCTAATGAGACCACTTAGTGTTACATCACAAGTAGAGTTAGTAACCGACTCATGAAGGTTGAGGAAGCATTTCCTGGAAATTGCTAACAACAGTTAAATATTGCATATATACTAGAGACTAATAATGTTTGTGTAACACGCTTACACTTTCTGATGTCTTCTATGGCATTTACTATACATATTTCTGCTCTTTGAAATTGGCCTTAAAAGAATTTTGATTTTGTCCTTATTTTCTGTAATTAAATATCTGACGTTAGGTACTCATATTTTTTTGCCATCTTGTGCTTATCTCACTTGCCTCTTAAATGACTTAAATGACATTTGTGTTGTTGCACATCCTCCAGCTGCACACATTTTGAGGAAAAAAAAAAGTTTCAGTTAAACAGACAACAGCAAATGGAACATAGCTATGAAGTCTATGTTTTTTTTTTTTTGTTAACTCAGGCAGAGCATATGACCAACAGAAGAAGAACAAGCAAAACATGAGCACTGAACACTACTGAGATTTTTTTCTTTAAAAATGGAAACTAAACTTGCTTATTTACAGCTGTGTGGGAAAAAACCCAAACACACAAACAACAAAAACCCCACCCCTAAAGTATTGCAATTTGTATTTCAAATTCTCTGTTGTTTCAATTTTTGATAACATAGACAATTTTTCTCAGAAACATGTGAAACTCCAGGCAAACAAAATTCATTCCCAAAGTCATCATCTTAGAAAACTAGATTTGATAAATCAAGACATCAAGAGACTGTAATAAAAGAAAATAAATAAATAGAAGAATGTGTGTCTGTGAGGGGAATCATATTCTCTTCCATTTCTGACAGTGGGAACTTGAATAAGTGTATCTGGTAATGTAACACCAGAGCAAGTAATAGAACACCTGGAAAAAAATTAGACATTAATGAGCTGAAATGCACATGTCTTGATTTCCAGGAGCAACATCTACAGTCGACAGCATCACATCAGTAATGATATAAAGGGGTATGTAGGGACACACAGGTGGACATCCATGCCATATGGAACTTGGAATTAAAATATTTAACCATTCAGCCGACTAGGATAAGCTTTGATGGAAGGCAAAGGTTTTTCTACATGTAGTCAGGTAGCCCTGTAGTTAGTAGTTTCTAAGTCTGCGAAATCTTGAAAGTCCTTTTAGGGATTCATAAAGAAAAAAAAAGGAGGGGCGATAGATAAAAATACTCATATCACCTGACTTCTTAAAGATTGTGTTTATATCTTATTTTTATAAAAGGTACAGTATTTTATTATAATGGAAGAACAGTTATACAAGAGTTTTTTATGAGCGATAAGCAAGGCCAAATTACCAGTAATTAAAAAAAAATAAATGCTCAGTGTTCAATTTGACTTTTTAAAGCTTACAGTGTTTCAGTTTATGTTGTTATTGGTTTGAGAATATAGATATAAATATGGGTAGATCTGTCTCTTTTTTGCCTGAATAAAAGGTAACAGAATGTAATATTGAAGGCTCTGTGAGTCCCCTCAGATCATCTGTAACTGCTGAGACTTCTGCCTGCTTAGGCTGAGACTGAATTCAATCATCTATATCTCTTTCAGTCTAAAGAACAATGCGAAATGAAAGCTAAACTTTAAAATTCAGTCTAGGAACCTAATCAATACCAGAATAGTAACTACATTTCCATGGTTAAAATAACCTAGTATTATAGAATAAAATTATTTTTTTCTTCCCAGTAAAAACCCTAAAGGACTTTCAACTACCCTGGACAAGACAGACCTGATGGTGTGTTCTGTCTGTCTTCTGCTTGGTGACCAAAAGAGATCTGTTTGCAGATTTTCCATCCTTGATGGTGATCAAGACCATTTCTATATCAGTTGCAACACAGATTTGAGCAGTTTACAGACTGTTTTGAACTTTTTGTTGCATTAAGCTCTCAAGGACCAAAGATGCATGACAGGTACAGCTGCATGCCTTTCCCACAATGCTCACTGTGCTGGAGTGCTCAAGCAGTATATGTATAATGTAGTAGCATATGTATAGCTAGTATAGGTACAACCAATCGTACTCTCCCACTTGGGGTTTCTTTACACTGGCAAATGTGCACTGGAAAGAAAGGCACATTGCTTTGTGTCATCAGAATATAGAGGTACAAAGCTGAGAATCGAACCCAAGATTGTTAGTGGCAAAATTTGATATATTTCTTCAGTGGAATTAAGAATTTAACACTCAGTTCTCATCCTGTGGTAATTCACCAAGAGCCAGACACAAATTTGATACTGAATTCTCATACTGAGAAGTCAGTGCGAGGTTAATCCTCTTCTTGTGTTGATCCACAGTAGTGTCAGAATACAAGCCGCATGGAAACATGGCTAATGTCCTGTGGTCCAGGGCATGTGCAGTAACAGAAGACTACAAAAAAGTAATGAGTAAAAATCCCACTTGTTCGTAAGTTACACAATATCAGGAGAAAGTATAGTCTCATTACAGGCACCTGAGCAAAGCCTACTCATGTAAAATGCTGTTCAGAAGCTCAGCTGGTGCTGTGGCTTTCCCAGAGCTCTGCCAGCACAAACGGCTGGCAGTGGAGCTCGTATCCAAAATACCCTGCGTGCTCCTGGCCCTAACTTCTTGTTCATAAAATTTGAATGAACTAAAACTTGAAACCGAAAAAAGGGAAAGCTAGTTGTCTTCACAATACTTTGCTTTTGTGCCCATTTCCTAAGGGCACTATAATCACTTTCCTTGTTTAGATTGGGGTGACAGAATGGCATTTAGGTGCAAACACAGAAGGCAAACCTTTCTAGTCTCAATCTGTTGGACAAGTTTCTCTGCTTATACTTTGTGGTTGGCTTCTCACTAACAGCACAGTTTTCCTTGGGGAAAACTTAGGAGCTTCCTGTCAACAGTAGTTAGTTCCCGTGGTCCTCACACATCCATCCTGGCCAAGGTTACCAGCTACCCAGTTTTACAAATTCAGCCCATTTGTGAGTTGTGATCTAAACCAGACATATGAAATAATCCACTAAAAAAAAAAAACAACAAAACAGCCTAACCTAAATATGTGTATATTTAAATTGCTGTCATTACCGTTCTGTTGCAGAGCAAGGCCGTACAAATGTCCAGATCAGTACGACTGAGGAAACGGTAGCTGTAGGATGAGAGGGGAAATTAAGGTGCAGGTGTGGGCAAGGCTGGTACCTCATTAATGGATTGCTGCCAAAGGCTTTCCAATATATAACCCCACTTTTGGCACTCCCTAAAAATATCCACAATAGACAATTTGCATCAAGGGAGAACCTTCCGAAATGAAATCGTGCTGTGGACCGTGTTCTCAAATGAGCAAAAAATGGCTGCCTGTTTCTGAAAATTAACTTTTGCTATTTCTATGCTATTGCTCGTAATGCCAATTTCCATTATTCCTGGAAGTCCTAGCATTAGAATAGACCATTAAAACCAGTACTTTAAGTCACTAGGTTTGATTGCACTTACAGAAAAAGCTACACTGGGAAATTGACTGGAATAGCTTGCAATGAGAGCCTTTTTCTGGTTATCTCAAGTGGATTAAGTTAAATTTGAAAAGGGACAGAGGAAGCACTCTGCAGAATAAGAGTTCCCACATAGGGAGCTGCTTCAGAATAGCCACTGCACTTTAAAAGTGGCACTCTGCTTTATTTTGAAATAACTTCTAAAAGTAGATAAGCCTAAGTTTCTTTCACAGCTCTGTTAACGTGAAGCATCCTTAAAGTGGGCGTGAATGTGATTAAATTTAGCACCCACATTCCATTATGATTTACACCCACTTTCAGGTTACACTGCCAGAAAGGTGAAAAGAGGCCTTCATATCTGTCCCAGGTTATTTTATTTGTAAATTGTTCTGCCTACAGCAGTGGTTCTCTAACAGCAAGCAGTATAATGTCAGAATAGGTTCTTACAGTCTGTTTGATTGGGGGTTTCATTGTTTTTGTGGGGCTTTCTTCCCCCAAACTGCTGACTTTTTTGGTGTTAGCACAGGACTTTGGTTTCAGCACTGATATTTCAAGGAGGGAGTGGGATGGAAAAATCCTTTGCACCTGCAGGTGCTTCGGATCTCTAACTGGGGATCCCTGTTCTAAAATGGTCCACACTGTTATTACTGGCTGTGTTACCATAGCAATGCAAACTCTGTTTGATATGAACATTCTTCCCTACAATTACTACAGCTGATGAGCACAGTAATTATCATAGCTTCCTAAGGTGCACTTAAAATAGCAGAGGCAAGGGAATGCATTCTTGGAATATATGTTACATTCTTTGCAGGCTGTCCTGAAAAATCTCTCTCAGTGGGAAAGTTCAGCTTGTCTTCTGCAGTTATAGATGAGATATTTAAGATTTTTCAGGATAAAGGTTATATTGGGACAAGATACAGCAATAAGCGTAGAAAATATCCAGTTACTGTAACACAGCACGATTTATATTATCATTGCTTAAATCATCTTAATGTTACTAGTTCAACATACCCCCAGACATGACAGAACAGGCCCAGGAGCAACAGAAACTGGTGTCACACAGTGGAATGACTTAACTAGGAGTTTTTCAATATCAGAAAAACTAGTACCTGCTGTACAGTACCAACCAACCATGTTGCAGCTTCGCAGGTGAGAAGCTGCTGTAATAGACAGAATTCAGGACGTTTGTTTCTTTTTTCATAGCAGAATGGCAAAAACCAAGCAAAAAATCCTCTCACAGAAAAACTGAAAGCCTTTGTAGACCAATGTTTATACCAGTGGAGAGTATCACAGAATCACAGAATTTTCAGAGTTGGAAGGGACCTCTAGAGATCATCTAGTCCAACTCCCCTGCTAAAGCAGGATTGCCTAGAGCACATTACTCAGGACTGCATCCAGGCGGGTTTTGAAAATCTCCAGAGAAGGGAACTCCACAACCTCCCTGGGCAGCCTGTTCCAGTGCTCTGTCACCCTAACCGTAAAGAAGTTTTTCCGTGTGTTGGAACGGAACTTCCTATGTTCCAACTTGTGCCCATTGCCCCTCGTCCTGTCACTGGGAACCACTGAGAAGAGTCTGGCTTCATCCTCCTTCAACCCACCCTTTAGATATTTGTAAGCAGTAATAAGGTCTCCCCTCAGCCTTCTTTTCTCCAGGCTAAAGAGTCCCAGCTCTCTCAGCCTTTCCTCATAAGGGAGATGCTCCAATCCCTCAATCATCTTGGTTGCCCTTTGCTGGACTCTCTCCAGCAGTTCCCTGTCCCTCTTGAACTGGGGAGCCCAAAACTGGACACAGTATTCCAGCTGGGGCCTCACCAGTGCTGAGTCGAGGGGGAGAATGACGTCCCTCGACCTACTGGTCACACTCTTCCCTATGCAGCCCAGGATTCCATTGGCCTTTTTGGCGACAAAATAGATGTTTTCAGGATCTTAAAAGTTCACAAAATTACTGGGACTAATCTTTTGCAGCTACCAATTTTCTTCTTAATGTATATATTTAAACATGAATTCTCAAACTGTGATAATGCCTGATTCATTGAAAAGGAGATTTAAGGAAATTTTGATTTTTCACATTTTAAGTGATAGTGAGCTCTAACAGAAGACGAGACACTGCCAGGGAGCTGCTTGTCCTGTCTTAACCTATGAAATGGATTACAACCCATATATTACATTTGATTACACCACCACAAGTTTTCTCTCTGTAAGGTAAGCAGTCATCAACAGATTTAGCAGGAAGACCAGCTGTAAACGCAAAGTAAGATATTGAAGAAGGCATCAGCTGGACAGATCAAGAATTTGCCTTCAGAAATGATGAGTGTTTATTAATTCAAGATATAAGCAGATTTAACCAGTAGGGTGGTAATCAACATATAACTGAGGAAAACAGCTGAGTAATAGTGACACACTGGGAATTGTTTGGGGAAGGTGAAGGGACAAATCTGAGGGTGCTAATGATTTGGCTATCCAGAGTGCCTTAATCCAGATGTCTTCGCATCCAGACAGATCAGATTTCTGAAGCAACAGTCTAGTATCTTGTGATTTGTGGTAATGCTAATGATTTTTAAATGATTATTATTGGAGTATCTTCATTAACAGGACTTTAAAGCCCACCATTTGCTGGTTTTCCTTTCCAGAAAACAGTAGTGTGTACAATATTCACAGAACTCTTTAGCCACAAAGGTATGGATTAAAGGGTAATAAAGAGGTGTTGAGATATCAAGGGTATTGAGATATCAGCTACCAATGCCCCATGAAAGCGTATTGAAATATGAGTTATCTATCTCAATGCAAAATGCTGGATCATAGAGGTGATCCTTAGTTCAAGGGCAAAGTCGAAATCTACTCTATACCCGAGATCTTAGTGTCCTCTGTCGCCGCTTATATTTAATACAGAGGTAATTACCTCAAAATAGGTGTGATAATGTAAAATTAAGCCCTTTTAGGACAGAAACAAGCAGAAGGTATATGTTCACAAGGCTAAAGCAAGTGTTGCTCCCAGTTACGGCTGACTGTACTTGCCTTTCTGAGTGGTTCATTTTCTTTCAGGATTCATTCAATGTGTAAAAAATGGTAGTAAGCATAGCAATAGGACAAAAAGCATAAAGCAGTGACAGAATACATTGAAGAACACCCACTCTCCTTTGCACCCATTTATAATTGTTATGGAAAGAGCAAAAAATTTTTTAAGTTAGTATAGGTAAGGGAGTGCATGCCCATTAATACAAAAGGGAACCATGTGTTCTGCAGATTGGTTGCAAGCCAGGCTATCTGGACTTCTGTCGCACTGTAGACCAAAGTGGCCATGTCTTCCATCCCACTCTTGGGAAATATAAATAGACAAGCAGTGGACAGTGGTTGTCTCCTCAAGGAACCAAAGAGCAGAATCTCAGATTTCAGGAAGTTTTAGGGAATTGCTGCTATCAAAGTAATTCTTGTTCCCTCACTTGTACTATATTTTCAGGAAATATAATTAGAAAATGTATTAGATTTATAATTTTGCAATTTCTTTTTAGATTTTAATAGACATAATCAGTCATTAAAAACCAGTCATTCAGTGTATTCAGGCATTCATTCAGAAAGGCAAACAATTCTCTCACCACAACATCCTTATCCTGATGTGTACGTAATCTTTTCATATGTTACAGCACAGACATCGTTCTCTGGATATTGCTTTGAACTGCTTTTGCTCTGTTCCTTTTGACTGCTCTTTGAATCTCCGTATGTATTATTAGAGAGACCTTCTGTAGTATACCATTAATTGTTCAGTTGACTTACTAAAAGGACTTTAATAATTTACAGAGCTGAGTCATTATTTTCCATTTCTACAGTATTGGCTTCATATCCTCTGGTGTGATTTGGGATAGCGTATATTACTACGGATTCACTGCTTCAGGAATCTCTTTTCCATACAAAATGTACATTTCTAGTAAAATCTTCTGGCTTATTAATGTGTTTATACATTACATTTTTGCTGCTGATTTCTTAATTTCCTGGTCATTGGCAAACTGCCTAAAATGCCAATATGCATTGAGCTCAGTCCTGTGTGCTAGTGTTCTCATTATGGAAGTAACCATGCATACATGGATGCAGAATCGCCATGAAACATGACACATGATTTTTTACTTTCAGAAAATGTCAGCATGGCTCTTTTATTCAGTGTGGCTGAGCTGTGTAGAAAAAGTATTTCCAATGAGCTGGCCTTTTGTTTGTTTGGTTTAACATTCCCCAAGTTTTCTAATATCAAAATCCTTTCAGAGCCAGTATTGGAAAAGTTAGGTTTTCTGTGAAAACTTTTATATGCGCAGAGTGTGGTGGATGCACTGCACTGTGGACCTCAAAAGAGAGTTATGACATTCATCAAGTTTTCTATCTGACTGCTGAACCTGGTGTTCGTGGCTATATGTACTATACAAACTAACCTGACCTTATTTTCCATGGCCCTTTTTGTCATGAGGTTCCTGTGATGAAATGACCTCAGTGACATCTTCAGAAAGAGCAGACAACAGTGGTCTAACACTGCCTGATACCATCACTGACAGTGGCTAAAGTAAGAGATGTGTTTGTAGGATGCATCAGGCCTACTGCTTATGTTACAGTGGAAGATTGTCCACTATAGGTTCATCTGTCAAACTCCTTTACCTTTCATCCAGCCTCTATGTCCTCCTTTTCACTTCCACTATTTAGAGACTTCCAGTACTTTACTCATTTACTCGTACGAACCTGTACCACAGATTGGACCCAAATAATTTTTTATTATTAAGGAATTAAGGAATACCCAGTCATTACAGAACTGGTGAATGGCACTGGTGGTCTGGCCCATGGAAAGGTCTCCTTCAGACAGCATTGCCCAGCATAGATGCCAGAAGTCCTGTTTTTCAGACAGGGAAAAACTGTGGTTTAAAGAAGCCTTTGAACATTGAATGTAAGTGAGACTGTAAATGCCAAAATTCCAGCCATGCTTTGACCAGAGTGTCCGTAGGAGAGCTGCACTGAACCTCAGATCTACCTACATCCCACCTTAGATGTTCCTTGCTGCTGCTCTTGCAGTGTTCCAGCAGCATCCTGAGATATCGAAAGTGAATGCATTCTTTTTCCTAACTTGTGCCATGCATGTGATGGTATGTAACCTGTTTAAATAAACTCCTTAAGACAATTTTGAATGCTTCTCTGCCTAATTATTTCAAATAAGCTGCAGTTATATTGATGACTGAAGGGGTAAGTTATAATATGCAGTATCCATTGATGGATTCATTAAGTGAATGTAGATTCTTGTTTCTCCTGTGTTTTGATGCATGAATAGTTATATATAGACTAACTGTAGAATCTGAACCATCTAATGTATTTGTAAGGTAGCATATGACTATTATGTATAGTTAGGAGAGGCTGGTCTATGGTAATATGAAGTTAAAGAATTTCTTACTGCATCCAGGAAAAGTGCATAATTTATAGTTGCCTGGCATCATTTTTAACACATGCATCACGTATTAGTGTGATTATCCATTAGGAAAATATGTGTAGATTACTAACTTAGGCTGTTTTCCTTCTTTTTTTTTTTTTTTTTTTAATTCATCAGCCCTTTTGTACTATGTTATTACTTGCAGGAATGAAAATTTTCAGCTATGGCTCCAAGGAAAGGGCTGTTAGTTTTGAAACTGAAGGAAGAAAGTCTTCATCAAGTGCCAAGACAGGACTGCTGTGATGTTTTGGGAGAGGAGGAATTACACCTATTCACTGAACTATATTGCTATAGGACATTCATCACCTTGAGAGGAATAATAAAGACAAAATGCTGAGTAACATTGACTTCAGCCTTTGTCCCTGGCTAATGTAGGGTTAATGCTGAACTTCTAGAGTACCCACTAGTCCCTTACCCAACTCCCAACTTCTCCACACTGATATTTAAGATCATAAATAGAAAATTTCACTACCTGTTAAAAACTGAAAATGTTTTAAAACCTTTAAAATATGACTGTGCTCTTACTTTACATGTAATTTAATAAAAATGTCTTCCCCTCGCCTTTGGAGTATATTTACAATTGTCCAGAATTTCTGATAGAATATATGTCTTTTTCTACACGAAGAAGGTGACCCTGTTAAGGAATGCAACATACCTTGACAAATGGTAAAACTAACTAAGATTCAGTACTATGAACTGATTTTGGTACTGACTAATTTAGAATGCCTGATCTGACATTAGATCCGTTGATTGATGGTAATTGGCTGATAATGGTTAAAAAACTGTGGAAAAGAATATGGTTATGGTGACAGAAGCCATCTGAAACTTTATTGAAATCAGTAAGAAAAATGATAATAAAGGAACATTACTAGTACTTGCAAAGTCTAGATTAAGAAATGTATTGCAGTCAAAAACTTGTTGAAGACAGTAGAAGTGCTTTCATTGACTGCAAGCATATATGGATCAAGCCTGTCAAGAGTCAAATATTTATCAAACAGATCCTTCTTGCTCTCTTGTAGTACATAAATACCAAAGCCTTAGTGTTCTCCACTTTTAAAAGTAGAAGCATTTGGGTTACAACACAGAAAAAAAGTTTAGTAACACAATATGTAAATATGATGGGGAATTTGTCCAAGTGAGGAAGAACATTTTGTTTCATTCGTGTCATTTGTTATCTATAATGACTATGTCACCTGAGAAGAAGATGACGTCTAGTATTTATTGTATTTTGAGAACCAATCCTGTACAAGACCTTTATTAATATTTGGAAACTTCACTGTTGAGTAATGTTGGTACACTCTTGGCTTTTGTGCACTCATTGTGCCCCATAGACAAATATTAAAGATGAAATTTTTATTGCTTTTGAAAACAAGAAAGCTGCAGTTTCCTGATTTCAGCATGATTTCAGCTGAAGTGATTGTACCTTTCTTAAGTTGGATATTCGTTTAAATGAAGTGAGTGTGCTTTTTCAGAAGCAGGGAACCTATACAAATAAATAAGACAAATAGAAAATATTTACTAAAAAGAGCTTCTGCATTGTTCCTTCCTACTTTGGCCATGGAACAAGGAAATAGATCATAACTTATTCCTTAAAGAAATAAGGTGAAAGATGAATATAGTTAGCCAAATTCACTTTGAGAGATCACCATTTCTGTACGGCAGTTATATTCAGTACATAACCAGCCTTTAGGTTCACCTGCTGAAAAATAAAAGATGAGGAAAACAGTGAGGAATTCTGTGGTCTTCTATTTTCTTCCCTTTTCTCTTTCTTATTAACCTAAAAGATTTGACACAAAAGTTTTATATTGTCTGTTAAAATTTGTTTTTCTTGCACTTGTTCTTATACCTGGAAAATATCAAAAAAGTTGCATTTTCATTCCCTGTTTTGTTAATGGTTCCTTGGAGGACCTAGTGCCGTTCATGTTCTCTTTTTGACCCAGTTTTCAAAAAAGGTTGTAAACATACTTACTTTACAAAACTTGAATGTCCCTTGATTGCACATTCTACTTAGCAGTAAGAATATTACATGTTTGTAGTTTGTGATCTTACCCAAATGGTAAAAGAGTTTAATCTATAATAATGACCTTTACTTTAATATTGTGTCAGGTCTTTTGCATTAAATCCATGTTAAAAATAACTGTCCAACTAAAAAAAAATGCTTTCCTTTCCCATACAGTTTTAATTGCTTTGTAGTTAAAATTGAATGAAAATACTAGGTCTCTTCTTTGTCAAATTTTTCAGGAAAAAAAAAAAAGATGTGTAGAATTTCTAGCTCGAGAAGTGAACATGAACAATAGTGTGAGCAGGGTAGAAGCTGACTTTGCACAGTCTAATAAACTAGAAGAGGATACAAGCCCAACTTTTATTTCAATTTCTAGATTCCATTAATATCCTAAACTCAGAGGTAAAGCAACATAAAATGAAACATATTAGTTAATTTACAATTTATCATAGTAAGACTGGCTGTTTTATGTGCATTTGGATAAATATGCTATTTTTTTCACATATCAATGGATTGATGAAATATCCTACACCTTCTGCCTCTGTAGGTGCATACACTACATCTTCAATTTTAGATACTATGTTTCTAGAGTTTTAAGTTGGTGAAATTAGTGGTATTTATTGAATACTTTATTGGAAACCATTTTTCCCATTATTTAACTCAATAATTTTAATTATGCTGCTTCAATTAACTACATTAATATATTTTACTTTCATGTCTGAAATCTTACTTTAAATGGATATGTTCATCTACTGAGAACTGATGACATCTCTTTCTGGTTTTGAGACTCCCTCCATGTACTGTAGGAAGAAGTTATAAAAACTGAGGGAAAAGGAGGCGTAATGACAAAAGCTAGCTTTAGTCCAGCATGCTTGACTTTCTAGGATCCCTCTGTGGTCAGTGAAGAAATACAGTCCCGTCTCCTGAGAGACAATGCCTTCACCTGTAACCTAACTGTAGGCAGCCATCAGGATGTGACACCACAGTATCCCCTCATCTTGCCTGTGGCTGAGCCTTCCTGCCGCCCTGTCTGTGGTGGCACAAACCTTGTCAGGCAGTGCAACTGTGAGTTTGGTTGGATCAGCTCCCTGATCCAGCTGAAAACCAGCTGAAAACCAGTTAGGTCAGATTAACCATGTCTCTTCACTTAAACATTCCAACTCTCGTACAGAGGAATATATCTCTCCGTTGAAGGATGCTAGTGAAATCGGCTTCAGTAGACTAATGTCATCTTGTAAACAACCTGCTACTTAAAATGCAGTAAAATATGGAAATATTCATCATCATTCACTGAGAAGACCTGCATGTCTGCATACATCAGTACATTTAGTTGCCTCCGAGAAAGCAAAAACCCAAACAAGCATATGTCATTACTGCTTAGGAGAATCTATCTTTCTTAATCAAACTCAGATGAATAGATACTCTCTGAAGAAAGACAACTAAAAATGCTGGCTAGTAGCCTGGAGCATTCTTCTCGAGTTTTTTTGTTGTGTTTTTTTTCACCACCATCAGAGGCTGCCTCTGATCTCACATAGAGAAAAGAGCAATGTGCAGTGAGAGGTTTAGTGGATCCAGATGCTGAAACAGGAGACACCCAGATGTATCTGTATGTGGAGGAAAGACTGATAATGGCTGAACGAAGCTATGAAATGGGTAGGCAGAAGAGAGGAGAAACTGGTTAGATATGCAGAAGAGAAGAGGAATAGCAAAAAGGAAGAGATAGGTACAATATAAAGGAGGAAAATAGAATTAAATGAAATAAAGCCAAAGCAAGAGAAGCCCTATACATCCATATACACATAAATATACAAATAAATAACTGGATGTAAAATAAATGAACACATACAATTGAACACATTCTTGTGTTCACTTTTGGGTGCCGCAGTATAAGAAGGACATTGAGGTGATGGAGAGGGTCCAGAGAAGGGCAATGACACTGGTGAAGGGTCTTGAGAATAAGTCTTCTGAGGAGTGGCTGAGGGACTTGGCGTTGTTTAGTCTGAAGAAAAGGAGGCCTTATTGTCTCTACGACTACCTGAAAGGAGGTTGTAGAGAGGTGGGCGTTGGTCTCTTCTCACAAGGCAACCTGGTCTAGTGGGAGGTGTCCCTGTCTATGGCAGGAGGGTTGGAACTCGATGATCTTCAAGGTCCCTTCCAACCTAAACCATTCTATGATTCTATGAAGTTACAAACAAGAGGACATGGCATCAAGTTGCACCAGGGGAGGTTTAGGTTAGATATTAGGAAAAACTTCTACACCGAAAGGGTTATCAAAGACTGGAACAGGCCGCCCAGGGAAGTTGTTGAATCGCCATCCTTGGATGTATTTAAAAGCCATCTAGATATGGTGCTCAGGGACATGGTTTAGAAGTGGGCCTAGTAAAGTTAGATAACGGTTGGACTTGATGAACTTTTCCAGCCATAATGATTCTATGATTCTAAGATTATATATATATATTTCACATATGGTGAAAGAAAGAGAGAAGACAGAAAAAGATTATAGATCATCGGTCTCTCCTAATCACATTCTTTTCATGTGAAGATCAGTCTTAGAAGCCAAACTTACCTAATCAAAATCATCTACTGTTTCACACACAGTTGCACTGATCAGTCTTACGTATCACCCAAACTCATCGCTTTTTAGGAATTTTCCTCAATCTGAGATTTCTTTTGACCTATCTGGAAATTCATATTTATTTGCATCTGCTTTCTTCTCATCTACCTCTTCAAGTTAAAAACTAAAATTCTGAAGGTTATTGGCTTCCAAACTGTCTTCACAAACTGGTAGGGGTTTGCTGTACATTTTCACTTCTCTGACAAATGGATATGCTTGATGTTATGAGGGAAAGGTATAGAGCAGTTGCCCTCTGAAACTTGTTGGGAACCTTGCTCCAGGCACAGCCCGTGCCTAGATAGCTGTGTACCACTGGTGATATTTAAGCCTGCTGTATAGAATAATTCAAGGCATTTAGTAAGGAACAGAAAGGTTCATTTTATGTAGAATTAGTCAAAAAGTCCTCAGAAGTTATTGTTTGAAGTGATTGGGAAAAAGTATTAGACTGTTGCAGTTAAAAACTTTTTCTTACTGATTAAAGGCAGAAAAATTGGCTGGGCTTAATGTATCATCAAATCAAGTACATTAAACTGACATTAGCGAGTCATGTGACTGAACAAAGCCAGCCATGTGGAAGAAGCCAGCTGGTGCTGGTGGTGTGACTTCAATACCATATGTGTTTCAGGAACTTCATACTCACCTGGTATCTGTCTTTAGAATGCCCATGAGACCTCCCAGGACAAGATGAGTACTCCTGAACCATCTTGTCTTTGTTCATTGTCCTCCACAGGGAAACCAGTTCTTACTGTTCAATGAGTTCACATGTTTAATGAGAGACGATCAGGAAATTAATTTTCAAATTGAATACCTGTTCTTAACTAAAATGCTACATTTGATGCACTTTAGGGAGGTATAAAACAACATTATTGTTATGAAACATGATGAGAATGGTTTTCTAATATGCATTCAGGTTCATGTGAGCTGCAAAGATGATATTCCTGAGGACAACACGGTGTAGGGTTCCTTGGACATAGCTATCAGTTTCACCTGGACTTTGGTTTAATGGCTTCAACTTCCAAAATATCTTTCTAAAGCTAAAACTTTACTTAGCTTGGCTCCCACCTCAGTAAAATATTTCTTCTGTATGCTATAAGTGGATTGTGAGAAGCTGGAGACATTAAGTGGATTGTGAGAAGCTGGAGACATTCTGTGTCTTACAGTTTGGCAAATTAATAGCTTTTATTGAATTATAGTATTCTGGGACTTGTGGAATTACTTTTGAGCATTCCAGAAAGTTTATTATAAATGTCTCCTCTCTATTTTGAATTCTGGGCATTTTTGAAATAATTTTCTGTTTTGGAGCTTTAGAGCAAAAGCAGTGTAATCGTAGTAAATTGGTTCAAAAGAGGTCCATATTAACTTTTTCATTTCATGTGGATTCATATCCCCCAAGTTTTGCTTTGAGTACTGAGTTCAAAGAAACCAAAAATTCAAAGCAAAGCTCCACCCATACCATTGAATTTTGTCTGGGGAACTTTTTCCCCTTTGAGTCATAACCAGAATAATAATGAGTAACAACTGGTTTCCACCCAAACTATGAATGACCCATTTTTGCTAAATCTTAGGCCTTGTCTATCTGGGAAAGCTTTAAATCTTGGTGGCAGTTTTGGTAGACCAGGTTTAAATTTCAATCTTCATTTGCAAGACTGATGTAAATAAATTTCTCTTTTTTCCAGTTGCAAACTGCAAATCACAGAATCACAGGATCACAGAATCACAGAATGATCAGGGTTGGAAGGGACCTCTGGTTTGCATATTTTTGTGAGGTTAATTATTTACATATTTATTTTTATAGGAAAGATGATTTATTCACTTTTTCTCCTATGATATTTTTCTGTATGGTATGACTTCATCATCAGGTTAAGAGCACTTAATATGGCTTCTTTCACAATCTACTGCCAAAGGAAATATTTACAAGTGCAACTGGGGGAAGAGAGACTCTATGACTGCTATAAATTTATTGCTGGCTACAAAAACGTGTCATGATTCTTAGTGGTGCCACGTCTAATTTAGACCAAATGTAAACCTTTGTATAGACAGTGTTCTGACATCCCAGTTAAATCTGCAGAAAGACTTGTTACTTGGATAGAAACATATGATCTCATTTGAAGATCTAAGTGTTAGTGCCAACTGGCCAAAACTCTTTGGGGAAGAATTAAAAGTCAGGCATCCTTCTATGAGGGTCTCATCCATGTCCCATATATTTGTTTCCTTTGGTTTCAAGAACCTTTTCAACAAATTTATGCCGTGTGTGTACTTAGACTTTTAGGGATCTTGTTTGCATTTCTATAGGAAGTAAATTTGTCTTTTTTTTTTTTCCCTTAATTTTAATTTAATTACTAGAAATCTAATTATTGAGAAACTTTTTTCTTTGGCTCCACTATTTGGGCTGTTTGACTTTCTTCCTGATATTTCCTTACTCTTGTGTATTTAGATTTTAATTAGCTAAGATCACTGATTTCTTCCAGGATTCTAATCTAATATTACCTTTTCTGCCTGTGTATATGTTTCATACATGTACTAAATAATATCTCAATTGTTTAGCAAGTTACTACTATCTGTAGAAAAGGCAGTCTTTAGTACATAATAATTTACTGAAGATAGACTTTGGTTCCATCTTAAGTTGATATGAAAATTTAAAATTGTGCAAAGAAACAGATTTCTGAATGAATCTGATGATACTTTTTAAAAAAAAAAGTGTGTATATATTGTGAAGTGATAAAATATTATATATAGTAATTGCTTCCACTAAATAGAGAATGAAGCCTTGACTTCACATGTCGTGCCTTATGCACAAGAGACTTCAAACTCTTCAAAGGAACCATCTCTCTGTGTAGATTTAGAGCACAATAGTCCAACTTTCTTGCTACAGTAGTTCTCCTAAAGTCCAGTGGAGGCTTTTGAAGACCACAATGATATTCTTTTTCCTCATGACTGGATGTGCCACATAAAGAAACACTGGACTTACTCTGATGTGCTGCCCCATACACGTACACATATTTATGTGAAGGCAGTTCTTGTCTTCCCCTTGTTTGTACAGCTTCTGGAAAAAAGAGTAGCCAGAGGTACCATGTTGTTACTAGAAGAGTATTTGGAGTTCATTCCTGATCAATTTCTTTCTCAACAGCTCTTTAATCACTGAAAAGAAGGTGGCAACATGCCAGATTTTTATTCTGGAGATAGCAGCTTGTAGTTAGCCACAGTCTTCTATCCATTGGTCCGTTCGGTCCTTTGAGTCTATTGCAACCCCTAAATGCCATGTGAGAGCAACATCTGAGATTTGGTTGTGCGATGGAACAGAAACTGTACTTTCCTAAGAAAAACGGTATTAGAAAGCAAATTGCCAGAGCCAGAAAATGCATCTGCAGCTTGCTTGTGTCTGGTATCTTATGAGCCTTCCAGAAAGAGAGTAAATAGATGGAAGCACTATAGCTGAAATGAATTGTCATAGAATCATAGAATGGTTTAGGTTGGAAGGGACCTTGAAGATCATTGAGTTCCAACCCCCCTGCCATGGGCAGGGACACCTCCCAGTAGACCAGGTTGCTCAAAGCCCCATCCAGCCTGGCCTTGAACACCGCCAGGGATGGAGCTTCCACAACTTCTCTGGGCAACCAGTTCCAGTGCCTTACCACCCTCATAGAGAAAAATTTCTTCCTAATATCGATTCGAAGTCTGCCCTCCTCCAGTTTAAAGCCATTCCCCCTCATCCTGTCACTACATGCCCTTGTAAAAAGTCCTTCCCCAGCTCTCCTGCAGGCCCCCTTTAGGTACTGGAAGACTTCTACAGGGTCTCCCTGGAACCTTCTCTTTTCCAGGCTGAACAACCCCAACTCTCTCAGTCTCTCTTCATAGGAGAGGTGCTCCAGCCCTCTGATTGTCTTCGTAGCCCTCCTTTGGACCCGCTCCAACAGGTGCATGTCTTTTCTATGTAGGAGTCTCCAGAACTGGACTCCGGGTGTGGCCTCACCAGAGCAGAGGGAAAACAATCAGAGACAGGTTGTATACCCCTGCTTTTGTATGTTTTTGTAGTGAACAGAAGGATATAATATCCATGATGGTTTTAATTCAGTTAACAATAATAAAAAACACACAT
>NW_009648043.1:1564162-1590440 GCF_000708025.1 Charadrius vociferus
AATAAATGGATGTTTTCTTATGGTCCTTGGCAGTTCTATATAGACCTTTCTGAAGCTAATGTGGTCTCATCTTTATTGCTATTGTTATCCATACTAACCTGATTAAAACTAGTACAACTATGACTCCTGATATTGCAAAAATGTCTTAATGTGCAGTGTAGTCAAGCGCCAAGACCTTGATAGGGCAAAATATAAGATAGTTAAATTTTCACCAAGAACCATTTCAACAATATGAGCGATTGTACTTGCATTTAGCTATGTTTATATTTATTTTATTTTATTTTATTTTATTTTATTTTATTTTATTTTAATTTAATTAAATTTTCCAGAATATCTAAAAATCTCAAAGTAAAGAACTACTTCTTGCTTTCTGGAAAGTATCCCCCCCCGCCCCCTTTCAAGCGCAGAGGAAACATTGTTCTTGGATTTAAATAGTAAATTAACAGCTTTCTCATTAGTGCTGTGTACAGATATTCAGTGGATATTTCCCATCTATGTGTAAAAAAGCTATTAGAAATCTTTCATAAAGGATTAAAATACCCCTTCAGTTTCTGCACTCAACAAATTTGTGGATATTTGTGGATATTTCCCAACACATTTGGGATTGGAAAGTTCTGGTGGAACAAGTCATTTAATATATTGTTTCATCATCACTAGGTGCCTGGATCAAATTCATGGAAGTTAAAAGAAACTCTGCATTTGCATAAAACTTAATTCTCAAGAAATGACTCCTTATCAATATAGACAAGTGCTTATAACACAATTTAGTATTTTGACACTCTCTGTAATATTGCCAGCCTTTTCTGCTGATTTTTTGTAAGTAATTCTCTGCTTTTTAAATATTTTTTGAAAAGCAAGTCATGTTGAAAATTAGTACAATATGATTTTGCTCTCTTTCTGTCCTGTTCCTTAACAGGTTTGGAAAGTTAACTATAAATGGGTTAGTATTTTGAATGAATCATTGTTCATTAAAGAGTTTTAATGATTAAATGTGTTAATACAATTATGTCTTATCTATTAGACACAAAATGTATTCAAAAAGGATGTACGTGTTTCATAAGGTCTCTAAGAGTGAAGTGTTATAGACTAATAATAGAGCAAAAATTAGATAGAAAATTGAATTTAAAATCAAAATGTTCCAACTGGGAATTTTATTCTCTTTAAAGACTTCAGTAAAATGCATTTATTCATTTCTTCACTCTCTTCTGACTTATTGTCTCTACAATTGTTAGGAAGGTTTACCTTTTCTGAGTTACTTCATTACACACACACAGAAACCCTATAAAGTTACCCAATAATTTCTGTAGTATTCTAGTTTTCATTTGCTTATAAGGTTGACAAACT
This sequence comes from Charadrius vociferus, assembly GCF_000708025.1. Classification (NCBI taxonomy): domain Eukaryota; kingdom Metazoa; phylum Chordata; class Aves; order Charadriiformes; family Charadriidae; genus Charadrius; species Charadrius vociferus. The sequence goes on from NW_009648043.1 coordinate 1,565,507, forward strand.
TTAACTGTTTGAGCTGAAATGTTCCCTCCTGTGTAATTTCACTGGTGAGGGAAAAGGGAAGAAGTTTCAATCAAATGTGATTTGTCTGGGGTTTTTTGAGGACAGGGAAACTGCATTTAATTGCCAATGGTAGAACTGCTGGTAAGTATTTCACTGCGTTATCTTCAATTTTCTGTCTAGCAACAATTATGGCGAGGTCATTCTGATGTTAGAAATGCACTTGTTGCCACATCTGTGCATATTTGGCCAAATTGCAAGCCTTCTTAAACCTCAGAGGCTCATTAGATCCACATTCACAATAGAGATTATTAGTGTAGAGAAACTATCTGAAGATTCCATTTGAACTGGGCAGGCTGGAAGATTTGAGCAGAATTTTCCTTAGAGTTGCTGCTCTGAGCTATCAGGGACTATCGTCATATTAGGTACTGAAAAATGGCTATGAACTTGTCCTTTTTTCCCTGTATTGCTGCCTAGAAAGTGAGGATGCACCAATGTGTAGAATGAACACTGGTGAAGAGTTAAAGGAGGCGTAGAAATAACAAGGAGGTTAGGGTGAAGAGTTAGGTGAAGGCTAGATGAAGATAAATTTCAGAATGACTTGGACTCTAACAGTAACATCCCTGTGCTTCTCAGTTCTCCTGTCCCTGAAACATGGAAGTAATAATGCCAGTAAATCTCACACAGATGCTGTCAAGAGTTTTTCATTATAGTTTCCAGTGTATTCAGGCATTATACTGATAGCAGCATAAAAAAAAAGATCACAAGGAAATAGACAGTGATGTATTCACAGGTGAAAGACGTATAGGGAATACAGGACTCCATACTCAGTGATGGAAACTACAAAGTATTTACTACAATATTCAGGGTATCTTTCCATCATAACTACTAAACAAGTAGGTGCCTGATGGAAAAATATTTGTAGTCATGGCATTGAAAAAAAAAAATCCTTAAAATTGTCAGATACTTATGAACCCGTGATTCATAAACAGTTCTCAAATCTTAGCAAAAAAGTGAAATGAGCTTTCACAAATTAGTAAGATAAGAATATGAGGCTTCCATCACTGTTAAATGCCTCTGTAACTTAACTTTCACATACTGTCTTGAGCATAAAGAGCAGGGAAAGAAAAGATATTCTTTGCTTTCTGGCAGAAATCCAGTGCGTGTGTTACAATGCCTCATGCCATTTTATAAGGTTTTTCAACCCTTCATCTGAAGACAGACACTTTTTTTTAACACACTCCTTAATCTATATATGTATTTAGATCACGATAGAATACCTGGAGCACTTTTAGAGTTAAATGGTGCTTTATCACTTCAGTATGTAAATTAGAAAAGTTTACTATTTAAATAGCAGAAGTGTCTATCATCAACAAAAGAAAGAGAACCTAATGCACTTTATATGTCCTCCTTTGACTGATTTCCCTTTAATTTGTAGCACATTTTATTTACTCTAGTTTGTATGCTTAGATGTGTCCTCATTTGACTTTTGGCTCAAGCAAATAACTCCAGAAAAGAAGGATATGCCTACTGAGATCACTTCCTGAAGTCTGGTTTCTTGGCTGGGAAACTGGCTTCTCTTGTTCCTGCTGGAAAGTATTTACAATGGGGATGTTGTAGTATAGTGGCAAAGTTATTCCAGGACATGTTCACGAGTATAAATAGATATATGAATAAAGTTATGCTAAAGAATCAGAGAAGGCAATGAAACCAAAACCTACTCATAGTAATTTTCAATCTATGTTTTGAATTGCCTTGTTAGCTTTCCTCATAACTAAAGGATGCTGATATTCCAGCCAGGGAATGGCCATCCTCTGTTTCTCTTCATGAAGTGTTTTTTTGTGAATACCCAATGATCTAAAAGCTGTGAAAAGTTATAGTGATATACCAAATCACAGAGCGCAGGGAAGAGAACCCCTGCACTACATTACTCTTATGAAAGCTAATATTTATGTCAAAATTCCTTTGAGTGCTGTTAATATACACAGTGTCACTGTGTCATGTGTTTATTCTTGTGCTGGCGGCTGCAGTACCAGTGCTGGGTGCAATAGTGCTAAACACAAACTCAGGAAAAGTGGCGCCTGTGAGGTGTGTGCCTGGAGGGAAGGGCACAGAGGCGAGGAAGAGCTGGGAAGAGCACTGATACTTGGCTGCATTGCTGGACTGTTTATTCCTCACTTCAGGGCTGGTGTGAACCATTCTGCATCACCTTTCCTAAAGGTGATAAAAAAAGGTGTTTCCAAGAGTTGAATCTGCAATTGCTCACTACTTGCTATCTTCAGGTATTTCTATTGCTCAAGAAGAAATTTTTATTAACTGTCCTGTTTGCAAAGGAAAATATGGAAGGTTGGAGGGTTTTTTTTTATAAAAGATGCACACAAAGGAGGTAGAAATATTTATGAATGTGTCACTTAATTCAAAGTTGAAAGAAATAAATTTTTGGTACAAAAAGATTACTTAACATGCTATGGAGGTCTAAGGTCACTGGAGACAAACAAAGAATGAAAAGGACAACTCTAAGAATTAGGAAATTCATATAATTATCATAGAATAGTCTGGGTTGAAAGGGACCTTAAAGATCATCTTGTTCCAAGCCCCCTGCCATGGACAGGACACCTTCCACTAGACCAGGTTACTCAAATCCCCATCCAGCCTGGCCTTGAACACTTCCAGGGATGGGGCATCTCTATAACAGTCAAAGGGACTGAGAAAAAAATAGGAAAATAAGGAAAAAAAACCAACCTATAACTCAAGCATTGAAGAAACTGTCACAGATCACAAAATCACTAATGTTTCAGAGGTCTCTGGAGATCATGTAGTCTAACCTCCCTGCTCAAGCAGAGTTACCTATAGTCAGTTGCCCAGGACCGTGTCCAGATGGCTTTTGAAAATCTCCAGGGATGGAGATTCCACAATGTCTCTGGGCAACCTGTGTCAGAGACCACCCTCACAGCAAATATGTTCTTTTTTTAACGTCAGACAGAATTTCTTGTGTTTCAGTTTGTACCTTTTGTCCTGTCACTGGGCACCACTGAGAAGGGCCTGTGTCTGTCTTCTTTACGCCCTCCCATCAGAAATTTAGACACATTTATAACATCCCCTGACCTTTCTTTTCTCCAGGCTGAAGTGTCTCACCTCTCTCAGCCTTTCCTTGTATGAAAGGTGCCCCAGTCCCATTACCATATTTGTGGCCCTTCTCTGGGGTCTCTCCAGCATCCCCATGTCTCTCTTGTACTGGGCAGCCCAGAAGTGGCCACAGTACTTCAGATGTGGCCTTACCAATACCAAGTAGAGGGGAAGGAGATAACCTTCTGGAGACACTCCTCCTAATGCAGCCCAGGATACATGAGTCGCGGTTGCTGCAAGGCCTCCATCTCTTTCCCAGGGACTGAGGTAAGGCTGACCTCTACTTACTTTCTTGAAGACAGAAGTGACATTTCCCATTCTCGGGAACCTCCTCCAGTTACCATAACTGAAATTTCAAAGATGATCAAGACTGGCTTTGCAATGGCATTGACCGGCCTCACAGCATTCATGGGCGCATCCCTGGACTTGTGTGTGTTCAGTTTCTTTAAGTATTGCCTAATCTGATCCTCCTCCCCTGGAGGTGAGTTTTCCTTGTTCCAGACTTTCTCAGTGGTGTCACAGTCCTGGGAATCCTGAAAGCCAGTCTTACTGCTAAGGACTGAGGTGAAGAAGGCATTGAGTACCTTGGACTTTTCTGTGTCCTTTGTCACCGTCTTCCCTGCCCCATTCAGCAGCAGGCCCACATTTTCCCTTGACTTCACTTTACTGATGATCTATCTGTAGAAGCCCTTCTTGTTGCCCATCATGTCCCTCACCACACAGGCTTCAACTCCAAGTGGTCTTTGGCTTTACCAGCCCCATCCCTGCATGTTTGGATAGTGTCTCTGTGTTCTTCCTGGCTCACCTGTCCCAGCTTCCACCTCTTGCACGCTTCCTTGTGTGTCACACAACTGTAGCATAAAAGTGTGTCCATGGGTTCAGAAATATATATAAAGTAGGAAAACAATAACAAGGTGAAAAAGGTAGGGGGGAAAAATGTAGAAAAGCCTTCAGAAAAATGATAACTGTTGCTTTGTTTCGAAGTTTCTAAGCTGTGTAGTCTATAGATTCATAAGAAACTAAAGTGGAACAAGGATGAGAAATTAGAAGGGAAATGAATATTTGGTTTAGGTTAGCATCATTTAAATTTACCAACATATACAATCTTTTGGTTTTGAGTCAGAGAAATAATTTCTCTGTAATTATTTTGTGGAGGAGTCAAATATATCCCGCCACATCTGTTCAATCTGGAAAAATAATGAATGCATTTTTTTCTTCTTTTTTTTTTATTGTTTCCTTTTGTTCTTGATCTTCATGTTTCATCAGCAGTTCTGCTATAGCTTCTGAATTGCAAGCGATCAGAAGGTCACATAACCTTTAGCCTGTATGGCTTGTGCACTCCCATGCATCTGACAAAAGCTGCTTTACTCAGAGAAGTACTGGACAAGCCAGTGTCATTAGCTGCAGTTGTCAAAGGGGAATGGAAGGATATCACCCTGAAATTGTTTGGTCTTGGGTTCCCCACTCAGTTTGTCACAGTGCATGAAGCATGCTTGGTTTGATATCATGCCATTTGCCATCATTAAGGTACTAGTTACCTGCACACATTAAATATGTGTATGTGCATATTTAACATGTATACATGTGACATATAAAAATAGCTTATTTCTCTACAGACAAAGTTTCAAAAATAGTTCAGTGATATAGAGGTATGAGTGCCATTGATTTTCATTGGTCCTGATGGACTTAAATGCCTTGGCCTGGCTTGAATATCTACTTCATAATGTGTTTAAGACAGTCCTAGTGAGAATGAGACCTGATCTGAGTGATGAATTCAACCTGCTCCAGTCCTGCCTAGTAAAACTTAGGTTCCAATCTTCGCAGCTTGCAATGGTCTGAAAAACTTGATGTATTCATACAACGTGCAAACAAGATACCTAAAACTTCACAAGAGATACTTCTTAGTGGCTGTTACACCAATTCATACAAAGCAGCGCTCATTCTAGCCCTTTCCTGCAAAACTTTGTAATTATGGAATAATACTCTTTTGGTATTATGGTCAATCATGTTTGGTATTAAACTCAATCAACAAAGAAATATTTTAATATGTCTCAAACCAATCCCTTGCCCATCAGCCATGATACCTGAGAATCCATATGATTATGTTTGCAAATAGTTTCATATTAGTGTTATTTTCTATGTAATTCATTAGCCCTTGCTTTCACTCTTATGTAAGTTTAATTAGAGATATGCTGCTACTTCTGAGAGTTTCACATTAAAAATAGAATCTTATGCAACGTGTAGCCCATTTTAGCCTTTGATATGAAGAACTGTGTAGTTAAACCTAATGGCACCTGTTTTCTGTAGTTGATATTCTGTTGGCATATTTACTTATTGCCCATTGGAAAAATGGCAGTTGTTCAGCGTGAACTTTTCTTAACCCTTTCATAGCTAACTGTTAGATTTAGAGGTATTCTTATTACCACAGTTATGTTCTGCTGCTTGTTCTGACACCTCTTATGCATATCTACTTCTTATAAAGCTCTGGTAATTGCCCAAAAAGGTAACAATCCAATGAAAATAAAGAATAACCATTTTTTATTAAAGAGAAATTTTCCTTACTTTTTTTTTTTTTAATTGAATGCTCTACTTCTTTTGAAAAAAGATCGATCACGCAGAAAATGTTGATTCTTCGAAAAGATTCCGTTAATTCTATTCATAAAAAGTTAATAAAATCCTTTGTCTTTATGAATGAATGTTTATAATGCACTGGTATCCAATGTATACAAGAATGTGCAAATAAATATGTAGTTCCTGTTCATATTACTGTTGGTACCATCATTGTCATGTTTTGCCCAGAAACAGTAACTCTGACTTCTTCCTCTTTCTGAGTTAACCAGAGTCTTGGGCAGCCTGCAGCTTGCTCATTTCTCATACGTACCAAGCCGATGAGATTACCAGCTTCCCTGTTTACACTGCTGATAGTTTGTGCTTGCTGTCTCCCCATGCCTTTGGTGTGTTTCCTTCTCATACACAGGCATAGTTTTAGTGCATCAGTGTGAAACTTGAGTCAAAATGAGGTGCTCCAGCCTGTGTCCTCCTTTACATAACACCTCAGCACCTGGTGCTCATCTTGGGTCTCCAAATCCCCTTTGTACCTCTATAACATGGATTGACTGGACAGCAGGACAGACTGCTGGTGCTATGGACGTTGCTAAAATGCTAGCATTAAATCACGATAAAGGAGATAACACCACCATTTACTTCCACATATATATTATGAAACAAAGGGACACGTGTCCCCAGTGCCTCATGAAGCGTATTGAGTTTAATACTTAAACTGTTATTTCTGTGCAACACAAAAGTCTATGTATGGACTGTAAGCCCAGTGCCAGTAATAAAGGCACTGTGCAGATCTGTGGGGAGAACTTGCCCTTTATGTAGGTATTCAGCATTAAGAAACATTTGTACACAAGAGCAAAAAGACCCGGTGGAAAGGCATCTTTTCAACTGGCATCTTTTCAACTACTTCTGATGATTTAAACCGACCTTTCGAAATACACATCTGGGCTGGCACTAAAGCTTGCGTTTCTATTTTTTTAGAGTGTGTGTACATATGAAGAAAACAGTAAGCAGGGTTACCGAGCTATTGTTTGTGTCCACGCAGGTGTCTGTAGCCGGTACACTCTGCATGCACGCTGGTGAATGATGGCAGCTCCTCTGTTACGCTCTCTTCCCGGATGCAGAACAGAGCGTTGAGCTGTGCAATCAACATTGCCAAGGTGTTTGAGGCAAGGAACACCGTGATCTTTCTTAAGACAGCTCCATCGTTTTAATGATCTAAAAGGTTATGTTGGATTATAACAATATCTGTAGACGGACCACTGAGGGGAGGGAGGGAATTCTCTGGGGTATTTTTTCAAGATGAACATTCCATATGATTTTTATTTTAAAGACTAGTGCAGATGGGAAAATTTTAATAAGAATACAGAGTTTTCTTACCGAAAATAAAATTTTATATGCATATATAGACTTTCAACTTGTATCCAGTTGCCTTATAAGCATTTGTTGTATTACGAACAAATCAACTTAGGGACATAGATCTTAAGGGTCATGTTTTTAGCACTTAGAATCAGGACCACCTTTCCAGAGGAACTCAGATTGTGTTCATAAACTGGAGTGATTCATTTTTTTGAGGAAAGTTCAGCATAGAAACTGGTGGATGTGTTGAAAATCCTCATGTGGAAAATCTTTGAAGAGCTTGAAAAATACTTTTTTGGAGCAGTTAGAACCAGAGACCTAAGCTCTTTTGAAGGTCTGACCCTGTGTAGCTTGTCAATGGAGAGAAATCCAACTGTTTTTCCAAAACTTGCTTTATACCATGAGTGATAGAAAACTGTTAGTTCCAAAGCCCTGATTCATCTTATTTGATTTTACCACCTGAATGAGATGTTCAAATTAGAACTAATATTGTCATCAACTCTCTCTGTAGACAGTACTGAGAGAGAGAAGCACTTCAGCACTTATTAACTTCCTACAGGGAAAACTTCCTCTCTGTAGGTACTTCTTTCTCTAAATTTCAGTCAAATCTGGGTATAAGCTCTCTTCTTCTCTCTACTTTCTTCTTCATCTGCTAAGTTGGTTTTTTTTTTTTTTATTCCACAGATGAACCTCTGACACTTTTGTACCATCAAACATGTGATGCAAAAGAAATGATCCTGTGTCAGAAGTACTGTAGTTTTATTGACAAGAGGATCAGGTGTAGTATCTTGCTGCAGGAACAGGACTGTTGCCAGAAAGTGCCAATGAAGAAAGAGCACAAAGTCTTTACATAATTATTTGCTTGGTATCTCCTAAATAGTTGTGTATGATGAATAGTCAAGATTAGAACAAATATTCAGATGAAACCACCAAGTTGTCAGCCAAACTTCAATTAAATGTTCAACCATGAAAATTTAAAAATTCATTTGGTCTTTTGAACTGCAAAGAGTTCTTTATAAATTTATTATCTGCAGTATAGCTAAGGTTTGGACGTTATTTGTTCTGTGCCATAAAATAATAATTGCCTTTGTTGGAACTAACAGTAGCTGGCAAGTATACAAAAATTTTGTTAGTTAAGAGATGTTTGAAGGTTACTCATGGTTACCTGTTGTTTCAGTTATGTGAAAGAGTGAGGAGAAAGATACTCAGCTGATGGAAAAAAAAAAAAAGATAATCTTCAATCAATTTGATTAAATTGAGCAGTTAACAGGGAGGCATAAAAAAAGATCAGTATAAGAAACAACATAAGTATTGCATGTTTGGAATGGAGCAACAGATGCATCCAGGATAAGTACAGGTATAAATCTTTTGCAATGGTTACTAAGCCAGTAACAAGCAAAGAAAAAGAGTCTCTGTGCTCTAATTTGGCAACCGAAGGCATTGTGAAATTTCCAGCTAAATCACTAGAAGAGCCAGAAAAAGGGTGCTGCTCTAATGACCGCCTGTCCCTTGTTTGACGTTCAGTTGTGGTTGAAAGATTTCAGAAAAAGACTCTGTCTCTTTTTTTAAACTTGCTGAAGGAGGCCCCCACATGATTTTGTGATCTGAGAACAGAAGCTGGAAAAACCAATGTACACCAGATTCTGCAGAATTATTAAGCAGGCAATGCTCCATCTGAAGGAAGACTTAGTAAGATACTGAAACATAGTATTTACTTACAATTTGCCTATCTTATATTTGGTTAATTAAACAAGCACTTGCAAAATGTAGAGGGAAAATTGTTTCATATACTGTTAAAAATATATAAAAATATACTGCACTTGCGGATTCTTTGTTTTTATTATTTTGGTGCTTCTATGCTTTTGAGTTAATATGATCCACATTGTTTTTCGAACAAACCTGCACCAATGAGAATGCTGAAATGGTTTGGCAGAAATTAGATTGAACAGATGTTTCCCCATACCACTATGTATACTTATAAGGACACTCTCTATGGCAAAAGGGAATGCCAAAGAAAATAGAGGATCCATGTTAATTCCTAAGGAAACCTGAACTCTTTATATATGTTCGTGAAGCTACTAATGTCTCCTACTTGGTATCTTATTTTTGAACTCTGTATTTCTTTCAGTTTCCAGGTGAATATTTTCATCACTGGGAGTAGCAAAATATTTTAGATGATACAATGCAATACCAAGCCTCCTTATAGAGATTCAGAGGTGCAGTACTTAAGTGAAAATTCTGCATTAAAATACTGGATTTTGTTAGAATGAGTAAGCCAGGATTACACACCTTCTATTTAGAAGAATAATTTACCCAGAATTCCACAAATCACTAAAAACCATTTGAGATGCAGTGCAGGTCTACTAAGAAAAGAAAAGGACCTCTTTCTCAGGTTATTGGTGGTGGTTATTCTTAAGTTATCAATCGACTGAGTTCATATGATCTCTAAAGCAATCATCAGGGCCATAAAATGAAAAAAAAAAAACCAAACAAAACAAACCAACAGATACGTAGGCAATGCAATGAGGTTGAATACAATACATTGTTTATCTTGGTACAAGCAGGTGGAGGTTACAGTGAACTGATGTTTCCTCATATAGCTGTCTACTCTTAAAGGGTATATGTTCAGTGACAGAAGGGAATGTCAAAGGAGAGAGATGATCTGTGACCAGATAGAAAATACATTAAAGCACTTGCTTGTCTAGTCAATCTATCTTCACAAAATCTAATATAAGAAAGGAAATTTACGTTAGCCCTAGGAGTATTCAACCTCCCTCAGAGCAGGAGATTTTGACATTTGCTTTGGGTCAGGATGTATAAAGATCAGATACATTAAAAAAAAAACACCTCAAAACCTAAAACTCTGGTTTATGCTCCTGGGAATTCCTGGGAGCTCCTGAAGGAACAGCCTGCTCAGCCGTTATCCACACCAAAGAGTTTTTCCCGGGACCTTTCTACAGCGACTCTCTCTCTTAAGAATAGCACAAAATGGCTATAACAAGTGATAAAAATTTTCCTGTAGTGTTTTCCCCATTGCGTTTCCAGGTGATCATTGAGGAGCACAGCCCATTCTATGGCTCCATAATTTCCCTGGCTTTTTTGAAGTATTTGCAAGCTAGAAATTGCCCTTGTGAACTCTTGGCACATATACTGCTTCCCATCTGCCCTCACCCCTTACTCATGTTCACAGTTCGCCATTTCTGTGGCCTCTGGAGACCTGCACAGGGTAAGGTCCCATCTCCCTTAATGTTGCAGATAAGCTATGCGAAGGATATTTTTTAAATGGCCCATGATGCATTTGTATGTTACAGCTTTCAGTTGTCTGTACAAAATCTGCAAAGCATGGTATCCAAGAGGTAAAAATTAAAAACACTGCATAAAAAGTGATGCTACTCCAGACATTAATGTTTCAGATTTGTATTAATACCTCTCAGAAAGGCAGGTAAATAAAGTGGGCCAAAATAATTCTGAGGAAATTCCAAGTACATCCACGGAATCCTGCCTGGGATAAAGCTGACATTATAAATACTAATTAATCAAAGCTTTATGCATTAGAATATTCTGTCCAAATTTTTCTTATTCTTCATCTGTTCACAAATTAATATTTGCTAAATGCTTTGAAGAGTACAAGCATTGTTTAAATACCACACGTTAGTCATTGTTATTATTATGGATAGTGTTGTTGACTTGATTTGCAGAGTTCCATCTGATGACTTTCTAAAATAAATTACTAGTGGAATGACAACTGTACAGTTTAGGAAAGCATGCTGGAAACACTAGGTCAACACAGTGCTCTGCATTCTTCTTGAAAACACACCAAGTTTTAGTTTTTGCATGTCTTTTTATTGTGAATTAAAACATCTGTCTGGGATTTCTAAGAATCTGGAGAACAAATGGAAATGAGATGCAGAATGCCTATCTTTAGATCGTGCTTTTTTATGAATTGCAGATCAGACTACAATCCAAGGTCCAGGTGCAGTGAGGTTTTTAAGGCGAGGGTCCCAACCAATCTGTCTGCGAAGTGTGTGCGAGAACGTCTATACCACTCTGGGCAACATGGTGCTGAGTCCTCAGCTAGCTCCAGAGGAACTTGTCCCTCCAAACCACACAGCTCCGTACTCTGAGCTGGGGTCCTGAAAACAGTAAGGTGCAGTTAGCCCACTGCTAAGCCCTAGCAAATAAACCTCTCTGTGGCTGACATATCCATGCCATTCCCATTTCGAGTGTGAACCCTATTGCAGCCAAGTCAAAGATCTTTGCAAAAGGCTCCACTATTCAATGTAGATTTGCCAAAAGTGCTTAGGGATAGCACCCATCTGAATTTTGTTATTTGGCTCAGTATAAAAGTAAGAGATGGTTTTAAAAGCCAGGTTCGGATCTGAAACTAGTCTTTTTCACAGGACAATCGGAGGGTTCTCACTGGGGATTAATTCAAGCCCTTCATTTCTGTCAATCAGTGACTTCAGTCTCCAGGCTCTTGGGTGTTTTTCCTTGATCATTCTTCTACAGGAAAAGTGTTTTTGTGTTATCATTATATTTACAATATAAACATCTTTACATATATATATAAATAGCTTTTAGGGAAGACGTGTTTTAAAGTGAAATTGCACTAATATATTTGCAAACAGTGTCCGTGAAAAAATCTGAAAACAGTGATTGAGTAAATATGATACATATACCCACCAAGGAAAATTTTAAGTTCTGAAATCACATTTTGAAAATAAATTGCTTCTTAAATTTGGAGAGAAAAATATTATATAGACTAAGCAAAAAATAATTTTAGTTAACTAGATAACTAACCATTAAAAAAGAGTTTTTATACATTTGTCTCAGTTCTTTTAGGACAGATTATTTTAGATTATTTTACAATCAGATTACAGGATGATAATTATTAGTATACACTGTCTTCTCATATTCATTATTTTTTCCCTTACTTTTTTGCTTCAGTAACTTTTATAATACATTCCCTAGTCTGTAATTTAGTCATCTAATTCCTGTAGTATGTTAAGATGCAGAAAATACAGACTGTTATTTCGAAGTCTGTAGCTTTGTAAATAAATTCTCTACTTTTGTAATTCTGTGACATGGACACTTGATCTTTTCAAGATACTCCCAAAATGTATCTTAGCCTTAATTTATATCATGTAAGTAGGGTCAAGTCTTGCTTTCAATAACAAAATTTTAAGTGGTGAAAAAAGTCTGAGCAAGGTTTTGTTTGGGGGGATATTTTAATCCAATAAAAGAAGGTAAAAGTTACAAAGAATATTACGCTCATTGACATAATGTAAGCATTTACTTTTCTGCTCCTGCCAGATATCGTAAGCATCTTTGATAAGTACACCTGCTTAGTACACCACTTTAGAGTTCTTCAGAATAAAGCTTAAGTTCTTAGGAAAGAAAACTGTACTGACGTCATGGTGGTAGCTGTATCAGTCTGTTACCAATCACATAACTTCCTGAAGTTCATTAGAAGTTCAAACAACATACTTGTAAAGGAATCCCATGCCAAAAAGACTTGATTCAAAGAATGAAGTCTGTAAATGGACCTGAAAAGGACATTCAGTGCTTAATTGTTTCATCCCAAATTAGGTAACAGCTTTGCTGTGAGATAAAGGAGATTCTGCAATACAAGTTCAGCTAAAATATATGATCTTTGTTCCAGACAGGGGTGACTGATAATTAGATGCAATACCTACTAGAATAATACTTTAGAATTGAGAAATCAAAATTGCAAAATGATACTTAGCAAAGCCTAATGGTCATTAACTATTTAATACTCACAGCACTCTTGTGAGAGAAAGATAATCATATTTTCTATTTATAAGTTCTTCATGCAAAATACATAAAGGAAATAAGTATATTCCAAGGCTCATATAAAAAAATGCCCCTTATCTTGGCAGGATGGCTCTGCACTGCCACGTCTGCCGGTCTTGAGATCCACAAATAAAATGGACAATTGAGAGGTAAGGCTGAAGGAAGAGCTGGAAGGCTGAGGGACAGGCCCTGTGGGGAGGATACCAAGGTTATGGCACATCCCCTTGGTCCCAGGGTTCTTGTGTGAGGACAGATGCAGAAAGTGGAAACATGGGGAACCAGGCTAAACTGCATGAACTCAATTCAGAGACATAGCTACCCATAGCTGGGTGGGAAGGTCTTGACTTTTTTTCTTGATACCATGGTTAAAACCTTACCACTGGGCACTGCAAACACTTCTAACTGAGGTCTTACAGCCAACTCTGAGGTGCAGCACTTGCAATTAACTGTAGCTTCTTGAAACGCTTGAGAAATGTGGGGGCTGCATATGTAAGGGAGTGGTAAGATAGAAAGCTTTGGAGAAGGTTGCAGAGTTTTTTAATCTCTTCCAAAAGTATTTCTTTAGGACTCTGTAATCCAGCTCTCAGGGATTTACAGATATACAGCCTTATTGTCTCTGTTCTACTGTTGAGTGAAGTACAGAGATGTTGACTGACTTGCCCAAGGCCAAACTTAGAGTCAACAACAAGATGAAAAATGTGTTCCTAGCTTCCAGAGTAATGTCCTGTCCACTGCACTCATGATGTGCAAAATGGAAAAAAACAGAAATGCAGAAAGTAGTATTTTGTTGTGTCTGAATTCTCCTACACTGGACTTTTCAATTTACTTTTTTATTAATGTCTGTGCTTCCTAATATTTAAAAAAATAACAACTTGGAATGTGGATTTATACACAAAATTTTGATGCTTCTGATTTGATAAAAATCACACTAATAGCAAAGAAACTGGAATAACACTTTTACAAAATTTTATGTTGATGATATAAGTATCATAAATTCTGGTATTGTGCTAGACATACTTTTCTTGTTATTCTACCCACCACTTATTACATCTGCACTCTTCCTTTATTAATCCTCTATGTGATTGTAAATAACTTCCCAAATTTGTAATTGGACATGTATATTTTTAAATGTGTTGGCAAAAAATATCTTCCCTTTACTCCCTTAAATTGCAACAGCCCCAAACCACATATTAGTGATATACTACCCTTGAGCAACACAAGGAAAAAAAAATATTCTGTCTCTTTACTCTGCCAGTACAGATTACCTTTCTGGGAAAGAAGAGATTTCCAGGTTCCCAGTGGGATTTTATATTCATCTCTAGCCTTGGAATGTCCCCGCAATACTAGATTTTAAACCCACAAAATTTTACAATTCAAGAAATTAAAAATCAATTTTTTAAAATAGGATTTCATAGTATCTGATGACACTTTTAGAAATGGGTCTGATGGTGTCTAGGGAAATTGTTTTTATAGACAAAAGGCTACAGCAAGCGGTCACAATAAAAACACTAATGCTTTAAAGCATTATAAAGTGGCTTTTTGCAACAAAGGTGGTGTTTGCCACCCATATAGTAGTGGTATAGTGTAGTGTTTTATTGGCAGTAATTTGTGCCTCCAATTTGAAGGCAATGAAGTCTGCCCAAAATGATTTATATCATGTGCATGTTTGACTCCCTGTATGAATATAATCCTGGCTATTCAACTGAGATCAGTCCTTTCATAAGTGCTTCTCAGAATTTGGCTTAAGGTACCATGAAAAAGCCTGATTTTCATATGGGAAATGTATGTGTAATAAATTAAATTCATTTTTGTCTTCTGGTGTCATTATGTATACTGTAGATTTCTCCTTCCTATCATGTAACAGTTATTTTAAAAGTAATTCTCTGTTACTTCAAGATACATTTTTCTCATATGTCAAACGGTACAAATTCAGCAAAAGTTTTTCTACAAAGATGCTTTATCTCATCTCTTCTAGACTGTAGTAAATACAGTGGGAAAAAAGAAAAGGATTATGTTTTATTGAGTCACTTAAACTAGAATTAAATGATTGTTGAACATTAAACCTTCAGCTGTATGGGATCAGAGATTTGTGTATGTGCTTGCATCAAGTGTGACGAAAATGTTGTTTCAGGAATTAGCTGCCACCCTGTCCCCAGTCTACTCCACTAAACAATGATGTTGTTGATGGCAAGTGAAAATGGCAAACAAATGAATAGACAGTTGTGGAAAAATCCTGGAAAGCTATGAGTTTTGCTTGCTTGCTTAAGCGCTGCAAAACAAAGACAGTCTGTCAACCATAATTTGAAAAAATATTGTGGTTGGTTTGTGTGTGGGTTAACAGCATGAATGGCACCTAAAGTCATTACAGAGATTACAAAAGTGAAATTCAATAGTACATTAAAGCTCAGAAATGTTAGCTCTGGTCACAGTGTAATATTCTGTAATATTATCAACATCAACTCTTTTGTATTAAGCAATGGAAAGAAAATGGCACACCCTGATTTCACGATTTATTACAGTCTCCAGCTATATACATTTATTTGTCAGATAATTTCTAATGGTGCTGTTTCTCTATTTTAATTTTCCTTGCTTTAGTTCAAAAACTAATGCTTTAGTTTATATAGCTCCTTCTTTATTTTTTCTGCTTGAAAAATGATCTCCTTTTCCATTTGTTTGGTGGTGTTAGCTACAGCAGCCTTCCAGGATACTTTGAGATTGTGCTTGTGTATTTGACATATGTTGGAAAAGGCACTGTATGGACCATATCTCACCTACAGAACAAACTGTAAAGAGTGGTTGTAGTGTCTATGTCTCACTGATAAATGTACATAGGGTTTTATAAAAAGTAAGCTAGCATTCTTTTAAGGTAGTTAAAGCTACCACTTTCCTGTAATAGAAAACATCTCTCTTTTATTTGAAGAGATACCCAATTTTTTTTTTTGTTCATTTGTTTGTTTTTAAAGAATGGCAAAACCAACTTTCAGGCAGAAAATTTCCATCTGACTTGGGAAACAGAAAAAATTGATGAGACTGGTACTAGAGGGGGCATTGCCACAGCAGGCTGTAAGTGACAGTGTGTTGTCGACTCATCATTCCAGAAGCCATGTAAAGACTTTCCTCACTGCCATACCAACTCACTCCAGGTGTGGGGAGAGAACTTTCCTTTGCATTTTAGCAGTGGTAAGTAACTTTCCCTTTAGAGATGCTCTAGACATAGCACACTGCTTACAGCAGGTCATGGCTAGGTTTGGAGAGTGAGCTTCCCATATAACAGCCAAAGTATGATCTGAATTCTTCACTTTGATAACACCTTTTTATTGCTTCATGCAAAGCATGTGATGCACTGAGCTTGAATCCATAATAATTTCAGTCGTCTCTTTCTGTCCTGCCAGGACGTACGTGCAGGAACACATCCAAAGATGAACTTTGGGCTGTTAACAGGGAAGCTGGCAGATCAGAGAGTGGATTCATCACAGTATTTTCTGGGACTGATCTTTAAAGAAGTATACAATGTTCATCATTTTGTGTTTCCCTGAGCCACAAATAACTTGAAGCTCGGGTGGCAGATTCTGGGAAAATATTATTATATCCCTACTCAGTTCCTATATTCTCTCTCTGTTATTGTCTCCTGTCCAGGTTTAGACCTCATATGATCAATCAGCTGTTTCTCATGTTCTGAAAACCTTAAATAAATGTAAACTCTAACACACCTGAAACCAATGACATGTTGCTGAAGAACATTCAAGGCACTTAAAGCTTATGGGGAAAATTAACAGAGACCAGTTATCAAAAGAAGCATGGTTTCCTTCGGTGCTCTCTGTAGTCACTAGTGAGAGCAAGACTTCTTCTTGAGGGAACTTCAGCTAGGATAGGAGCTGGGGTTCTCAGGGTTACCAGTTTGGGAAGTCAATCTCCCCTGGCTATGAAGGAGCCTACAGAGTTGGGGTCCTTCACCAAAGCTGGCCTTGGTGGACAGCCTCTGTCCCGCACCAAAACAGGGTGCGAGAAGGCAGGGACACCTCTGATAACACACTTTTTGTTCTGGTGTACTTCTGGGAAGTTACTTCTGTAACAAAACCTGTATGGTTTCTAAACACGCTAAAAGGCCACCCTCAGTTTGGAAATTTTCTTAGCCTTGGGAGAAATTACAGACTTAAGACCTTTGCATATTGTAAGAACAGTCACCAAGGACATCTTTTTGTCACTCACTTGGCACTATATGCTCATTCAGTTAGCCCAACTGTTAAAGGCAATTTAGCAAAGCACTTAAACATATCCTATGTGTAGCTGGAAGGTATAAAATGGTACAATAGCTTTTCCTTTGCTCCCCTGGGGTAGGAACAAGGCAGTCTGACCCTGGTCCTCTCATTTTGTCCCTAAACATCTACAGAGCCGTATTACAGAGCGATCTGTTATGTCAGGTTGGGTGGAGATAATGTAATTGAAACAGCATGTCCACATGTATATGTGCATACACATATGATAAACATTTTGAAACGTGTGTGTCCCCTTACAGTGGGTAATGCTGTGGAAATCCAGCACTGCAGGCAGGACACACCACATCCTCTGATTCAGGAACGCTTTGCAAAACAGCTCATACAGACAAATATGCCAAATATGCCCTTAACAATTCCTCATCTATGTACCATGTTATTCTGAACATAGTGGAGTACTCCTGTTATTCTTGGGCTTTCCCACAGATGCAAGGACTGAGACGCAAAGCCTGAAGCCTAAAAAAATACATGCTTTCATATCTTATCACCGCTTCTTTTATTTACATGGAAAAAAATACAAGAAAAAAGGCTGTTTTCCTCAGGCAGCCAGAGTACTTGGGCAGGAGCATTGTTACAGAATTGTATAAATCTTATTCTTTCTTTCTTTACATTTTTAAGTTCAGCGTAGGCTTTCTCCCATCGTGTAGGCTTTGTGATAACAGCTGTGGTTCAGGAGGGGAAAAATGTCATATTGGGAAAACGTGTAGACAGATCCGTCAGATAACAAATAACTGAGTAGAAAGTGAATTGAGAGTGACAGCAGCAGCTCACTGGAGATAACAAGCAAAAAAGACAGGAAGCCAGTGAGACATGACAAAGAGAGTAAATGAAATTAATCTTCTTCCTGCTTACAACAAATTTTAGGTCAGCCACAGCCACCCAGCTTTACATTACCCACAATTATATTCTGGCTAAGTATATTTCTAAATTAACAGGAACTTGCTGTAGGCTTTGATCGACTGGATTTGTGATATGCAGGAATAAAAAGTAATTCTTTTTAGGTGGGCTCGTAGATGTATTTTCTATAAAGCATTAGGCTCTTGTCATACATGGTATTTTACTATCAGATGTCATCAAAAATGAAAAGCATTTGTTGAAAAGTCACGGAGCACTGACAGAGCGTCAAAGCAAGAATAACAGTGTGCAGCTTTGAATGGCAAAGACTTCCTTTCTCTTCCATTACAGATTTTTGATTTAAGTCTCTTGGCTTAATGTGAGATAAGCGTCTGAGCTACAACTGCATTGCATTTCCCTTGAGAGATTTCAGTGAGTGGTCACTTTTGCAGAGTGGTAAGCAAACACAAATCAGAACTAAATGTCTTTTTAAGTAAGGCATGATCTTCCATTTCTTTACACTGTCATGACCACAACTGATAGAGAGAATCAGAGTCCAGAAGTATAGCACAGGATGGAAAGGTCTGACTCTAAATTAGACATGCACTGATTGAATCTAAACTATGAATAACTGGAAACAATCCCACTTTCTCTGACAGGAATAATTGCTTTTATTGGTGCTCTTCCTCTGCTGACTTTGCCTGATATTTCCCTATCAGTCATTTATGACATGAACGTGTTTCCAAAGAGATAATATAAAGAGTGCCGTACTTACTACTATTATGTATACTGCTCATCTTTATATATGAATATGTTGAAATTAAAAGAAAAATATTTCAGAATGAGATCTGCCAGACATAATATATCAAGCTCATTTTCATATGTGGAACCAAATGTTGAGCCAGTTATATGAATAGTCTTAACTGTATTGACCAACACAACTTAATCCAGATGAGAATCTGGCCTATTCTATCTGGTCAGCACAGCCATCGCTAATTAGTTAGTAATCTAATGATAAAAGAGTCTTGTATGCCAGTTTTCAACTCCTAGTTGCTTTACACGTTTACTTGGTTTTGGACAGTTGTTTTCTCTTTTCATTTTGTTTTATTAACTCTTTCACTAACATATATCTATTAACCACTGCTTTCTTCACACAGGAAAAATCACCATCTGTTAGAACTGAGCTTTTTAAAGTGCTGTTGCTTTCATATAAAACAGTTTGTAAAAATTAGCTATTTAATATATGAGGGATGCAGAGGTCTGAAGTTTCACTGGGCACTCCTTTGTGTGTGCTCATGCATGAAAATGGACATACACTTGCATTGGAGAAATAAAGAACCATTGATCGTGGATGTCAATGGATGCCTTTACAAAAAGGTTAGACAAACATCTGCTAGGATTGCCATAGGTATAAGCAGATCAAGCCTTGAGGAAGGCAGATGGACTAGATGACCTTTCTAAGTACCTTCTTATCCTTATTTTATGATTCTGCAAAACATAGGGGCATTGTAGATGCACAGGTTTCATATCATAGGACAGCATCATCTTCCCTCACTTGGACCATGACACCTGAATTATTTCATTAATTCATTCAGTGATGGAGCTGTTGCCAGAAATGCATTGACTGCAAATTTCACAAAAAGCTAGGAAAACTCTGAGACAAACTGATATCTGAAAAGCACGATATTTCATTTCTCTTAGTAAGCATCAAAAGAAGTGGAGCTCTATGAGCTGTATAAGCACATGTAATTACAGAATAAAGATTTAGAAATTAGGTGAAGATATAGAAAAAAAATATTTTGGTTATAAAAATAATTTTCATGCTCAAACAACCCCCAGGCAACAGAAAAATCTCCAGAAGAATGTGAAAAGCCCATCACATGTATGAATTCTAAAACTAGATGAAAGTCCGAAAAAGATATGTTTTAGAAACTATCACTAGATAGTGACACATAAAGGTTAACAGTAGTGTAAGGCATCTCTTCTCTTATCTTGTGACTGTTCCAGTTGGAAAGCAAAAAATAAAACATCCAACAACACAATCCCCAATCTGACTAGGAAACGTAAAACATATGTTGGAGACCTCAGGTCAGGTTCAGAGCTGGCACATCTACTCACATCATGTGTGTAATTGGCAGACCCCTCATCCAAAGTGTAGGATGTGTTGCAGCCAAAGCTGCAAAGCATTGTAGTGGGTAATGATTATGTGTAATAGATGTTACATAGGTTACACAACAATTTGAGGAATTCATCTTCCTAGACAAGATGTGAGAAAATAGGAAGAAAATGCCAGATGTTCAAATTTGCTCTTTTTGGTAGAGGCATATATAACAACTTCAAAAGAACAGCATGTTTTAAAACAAAACAACACTAAATTAATTTTTTTTGAAGTTAGGGCAAATATTTCAATTGACTCAACACCAGATATCTGAAATTACTGTAAAGGAGTAATGCCTTTTTACTCTAGCTGAAAAACAAAGTGTTGTGTCTCTCCTAATTATTCAACAGGATTTTCATCAAAGATTTCCCATTTGAGTCTAAGACATCCCTTAAGTCCTACTTAAACTGTCAAAATGGGGTAAAAAAGGCTGAAATGGTCTAGAATTGACCTATGAAAAGAAGAGGAAAGTCATTAAAAATATGTGGAACACCTTACATAGTTATAGAACTTATCCAGCATAGAGATGCAATGAGCAACTCCCTAGCCCAGCTGGGTTTGACACGTATTTTTTATTCCATGTTCAAGCAATGCTGAATGTTGGATGAGAATGCTGTAAGTCAATAATTGCACAACAATGTGTTGTAGTAACACAGTATAAAAATACAAGTCGGGTTTAATTTATGGATTCAATCTGCATACAAAACCGTCAAACTCCTTGCCTTTAGATTCCTCATCTTATATGAGGGTTTATTTCACTTGAAGGCCCTGTCTGAGACGACAATCACTGTTTACACCTTAGAGGGACAAAACAGAAATGAGGAGATACCTCTGCTTTCTTGCCTCACAGCCTTACTCTAGAGCCTGAACATCCCTGAAAGGCCAGCTGCATTTTACCATTTGCACTGGTAATCTCTTGCAGAGTTTCTGTTTAGCTCTTGTGGAATGGTTCAGTCTCAAGAAGAAAATATCGTAAACTAAGAGCATTTCGTGCTGTAAATAGGTATAGCTCCATCCAAGTCAACATTCAATGATTACAAGAGAATTACATCAAGCTCTTTCTCTTTTAGTTAGGCATGGTTTGCACCACACTTATGTGGTTTTCACAAAAATACATACTTTTACTCTCCACACAGCAGGTATGGATGTACCCTAACACAGATGTGAGGGGAAAGGGGCTACATTAGCATGAGCTAACTTCCCACGTGAATAGTAGTGCAAACACATCACTCTAGGGATTTGAAACTCCCTCAAGCTCTTCCACATTTGTTTCTCAGGATTATTAGTGTTGGTCAAACCTCAGTAAGTTTGACAGCTCATTTCAGCCTAGATAAAGAGTGACTTTGCCAAATCTTATTTGAATTAAGTGTAAGAATTCTTCTCTTTCCCCCCCTCTACTCTGCTCTTGTGAGACCCCACCTGGAGTACTGCATCCATCTCTGGGCCCCTGAACATGAGAAGAACATGGACCTGTTGGAATGGGTCCAGAGGAGGGCCATGAAGACGATCAGAAGACTGGAGCACCTCTCATATGAGGGCAGGCTGAGAGAGCTGGGGTTGTTCAGCTTGAAGGAGAAAAGGCTTCAGGGACACCTTATAGCAGCCTTCCAGTACCTAAAGGGGACCTACAGGAAAGATGGGAATAGACTCTTTATCAGGGAGTGTAGTGATGGGATGAGGGGTAATGCTTTTAAACTGAAAGAGGGTAGATTAAGATTAGATATTAGGAAGAAATTCTTTACTCTGAGCGTGGTGAGACACTGGCACACCCTCTCTCTGGAAACGTTCAAGGCCAGGTTGGATGGGGCTTTGAGCAGCCTGGTCTAGTGGGAGGTGTCCCTGCCCATGGCAGGGAGGTTGGAACTAGATGATCTTTAAGGTGCTTTTCAACTCTAACCATTCTATTATTCTATGGTTCTACAAAAATTGAGCTAGAAATGTTGGCCTTTATCTCCATATAGCGTTTGGTTTTATTTTCAGTCCAGACCATAGCCAAGCAGGTCAGCAAGTGAATAAAAAAAGGAGGGGATGGAGGGAGGGAAAAGGTTCCTGGCAGGAAGTTACTAAACTTAGTTTTCATCTCTAAAAACTTCTATATGCAACAATTCAATATCTGGTCAAAGGTTCAAAGCATTTGCTATTTTTTATCAGTATCCTGATTTCTTAGGCCTATAAAATAATATGAGGAAAAGTTTAAACTTGTAATAGTCACTTTTAGCACATTACACCTGAATTAGTTGATAAAGGAAGATTATTTTCTTTATTGTACCTATCACCTGAGGAAAAATATCTGTAAGGAAGTGTGTGATGATTTATGTTAACAAAGTCTTTAGGAAGTGTGTCAAATGCATTTTATTTCACTGCATGTTTGATTTTTTTACACTTTTAAGTTAGTTGAAGGCCAGGTAAGTTTAAACGTAGTTAGAGAGCTTTTTATTAACTTTGCAAGAAGGTTTGTGTATTGTGCATTCTAGTGAATTTATATAAGATGTTGAATCTTCACCATATTCTCTTGATAGCATAATAATAAAGTACAAGGGAAGACATGCAGCATTGACTTTTCTCAGCTGTAGGATATGCCTTACCAACACAAATATCTCTGAAAATCCATGAAAATCTGTAGTTGTAAAAGGCCTTTCACATGCAGATTTCAAAACCGCTTGCTTCCACAGGAGTGGTATTTCCCAGGTCTAAAATATCCATCTTGGCTGTGCTATGTCTTCCAGTCCTGGGTTTTCTTCCAGTACAAATGCAAATGATGTTTTACCAGCACTTATAAGGCCAAATCGTCTTGTGATGTTGGTGTGGAGGGCTCTGCCACCGCTGAAACCTCCTCAGCTGTGGTGTCATCTGGATCCCCTAATCGCAGACACACCCAAGAGAAGCACTTTTGATGATGGTGGCGACTACAGCTCACTTTTGCCTAGTGCATTGGTCCCCAAAATCGCTTCTATTGAAAATCCAAATGCCATCCTAGCCTGCCAGATTGTAGCCCTGCGAGGCAAAATAGAGACTTTGACTCAAGAACTTGGCTACTACTTAGCATGCAGGAGTCCTACTCCCTGATGTCCTTTTTACTGGGAGAAATGACTGCCTTCTTGGCAGCTGGGTTAGCTCCGGCAGGTTGTGCCAGCAGGGGAAGCCTTGCTTACAGAAGCTCCTGCCCTGGAATGCCCGTCACAGCCATGGAGGGTCCAGGGTAGCCTCGGCCTCTCTCTTGGTAGCCAGGATTAGCTGCAGTGAACCCACTGAAGGCTGCAGAAATATGTTTTAGTGCTTGGGATAACAAAGGCAGCTACAGATGAGTTAAATAATCTGTGAGCAGAGACCAGATGTAAACTTTTTTTCAATTCTAAACATATTCTTTGCCAAGTATTCTAACTTGACCACCCCATAGCTGTCTGAAGCAAATGGAGCTCATTTTTCTCTTCCTTCTTTCTGTTTTTTTTTTTTAAACAACAGATGGCAAAGCTGTTCATAGACTCCGTTTAGACTAACGTATGCTGTATTGTAAATAATCATGAACTGAACTTTCAGTCCGACCATTCCCCAGCCCTCAAATATTTTTATGCAACATATGATAAAGTGGTTCTCAGAAGTTCATATGTTTCTTTTGTTATATTGTCTAATTGTTGGGATTAATTGTGTCAGGTGGATGAACAGCCTGCCAAACTCCAGGAAGCGAAAGAGCATGAGGCCTTGTGAGCTTTCGCTACTCCTGTTTTGTTGCAGAGTAAATATCTCTGCTAGAAAGTGCAGATTGTGATATTGCCTTAAGGGTCTAGTGTATCAACAGCATTGTGTTATAGTTTTCAAGTTCTGACATAATATGCTTTGGTGATTTATTACTTTGAAGTGTGGTGACATAACATGACAGCTCTGTATATAAAATGGTAATAAGTCGATCTTCTACATTTTCTGTTTCTGTGTGCCTTTGGAACTTAAACAGGACTAGCTCATCCTGTTCTTTCTTCACTGTTACTTATTATTTTGCAATATAGCAAGATATTAGCTCTTCCGGAAAATTGCAAGTGTCTGCATGATGAAAATTTTCTTATATATTTACATTTGAACAATTTTATTTGAGTGTTACAATGTCAAAAGCTGCAAATATATTTATTCTTTTGAAATAGCAAAGGTATTTTCCAAAACCAGTGAGATTTCACCGTAGAAAATGAACACAGCTTGAAGATATGTCTAAAAGATTTTCTATTTATAGTCCCTTGGAAATATTGATATATTTAATTCTCTACAGATTTCCACTCTTTTGTCACAAAATGATAAAAACAAAGCCAAGTTCTATCTAAAGATATCCAGCCAAAGAAAGGTCAAATAACTGGCGTTTGATAAGGCTTGGATGACAATTAGTTTATGGCATCTGCCATACTGGAAGAGGAATAGATCCTGCACAGCCCTGAACTTTTGCTGTATCATATGAAAAAACAGTATTTATGGTACACTGAGTGATGCTAACTGAAGGGTAATAGTCTACTTAATCCTTTCTTCACTCTTCCCTAAGTAGAGCAAACTGCAAAGCAAAAAGATGCAAAAAAAATTTCATATGCCACTCACTGATTTTATTTTCAAATCAGAGTATATATGATTGACAGTCCTTGCCTTTTCTTGATGGATTATAGTGTGGGGTTTACTTATAAGGCTTGTAGATACCTTGCAACTAGTGATAGACACATTGATCAAGTCTAAATTGTGTTTTTCCGCAAGAAATCCAGTGTTTTGGATGTCCCATGATCCAGAGTAGAGACAATGCTTGTCCAAGTCTCCCTCTAGTTCCTATACCCATGTCTCTTTC
>NW_009648043.1:1590461-1603951 GCF_000708025.1 Charadrius vociferus
TTCCCTAGCGACCAACACATTGTTGGGAGTAGGAAGAAAGGTGGATTCCCAAAGTCTTGCCCCACTGTGAGGTCAGAAGAAAGCTGACTTTGACCTAGGATGTGGGAAGTGCTCCTCACTCCCACAATTAAAATCAAGCTAAGTTAACATACTGCTGTATGACAGTGATCTGAACTTAGTAACCTGCATGACTCCTTCACAATTGTGCTCAATTTCATGTCAGTCTTTGTTCAGGTCATTTTATGAAATTATCAAATGTACACAGTTTAACAGAAGAAATTAAAAAAAATGTGCAAAAAGTCAGGTAAAAAATGTTAACCTTAGACCTCACAAAAGAGAAATAAATTTTTTTTTAGTCTCAATATCTGTATTCTTAATGATTGCTATAACAGAATGAAGTTAAAAATAAGCTAATTAAATTAGCCATGTCTTATCAAAGCCAAGTTGGCTTCAATATTTCTCCTTAATTAAAAATGCAAATCAGTACCTAGTGTGATGATCACCTTCCACATTGAACAAACACTCAGATGGTGCCATAGTAAAGTGTAGAGAATAGAATAACCATAAAAATGTCTAGAAAGAGAACTGAAGATACATAGGAAACAAAAACCAAAAAAGACAAACAAAAACCAACACTGCTTTTTAAGTATTGCAAAGGGTTAAGATGCTACAGTCCTGGCCAACAAAAAAAAATAAAAATGCTGAATGTCCTGTATACCATGTCTTGTATAGGGAAATGAAGAACTTCCTGAAGAATTATATTTATTTTTTCTAACTTTCTAAAAACACTGTGGTATGCCTATATTTCAGAGAATCACTGTTAATTGCTTATCATCTCCATCATATAAAGGACTTCTCAGAAGCTATGATAAAAAATGTGGCATTAGGGACCTTGTTAATCAGCAACTTAAATTCTTCATGTTATTAAGTGAGTTATACAAGTACCCAGTCAGCATGGAAATTGACATGTGCTAGCAAGGAAAGCCACTCATCTCTTGGGACAGACAGAGGTGAAACCAAGACACTTATGTCCAGAGGACAGAAATTCTGCAATGGTTTCATTATTTCTTTCATCCCAACTGACCGACCCACATTAATCATTCAGTCATGTGAATACTTCTGCATCAGATGGGTGGTTTTTAGCTCTATGAGTACTGATGAAGGGACCATTTAGGCAGGACCCTCGCACCTGAAGCAGCTATGACCAAACACAACTCCCTTCTGCAGCTCCAGTTGCAGGGTCAAGGCAACAGACCCTTGTCTGATTTTTGATCTTTCTAGTATTCGTCATATAGATCTGTTATTATTTACACATCATCAGGTTTGTCTCATTCTTCTTTGAACAACACCAGTTTCACGCTAGCAGAAGTCCATTAACTGGACTGGTGTTAAACGTTTACAGCTGTTGAGCAGCACCACAGCTTTTACATTCACATGGCTTTGAAATCAGTGGGAACGTTACTGCTGGGCTTTCTGCTGTGGAAAGAAACCCGTCTCTTGGTGTTGCTCAGTGAGACAGCCTGATTAAAAGAGAAACAACTAACAAAATTTTCTTTGGCTGTGTGAATGTAAAATGTAAAAGTATGCACTTCATAAGCCAGTAAGAGAGCTGCACACATATATGCTTTGTTTCATATCAGGCATAAATAGCAAAAACTTTAACTGTTGCAGATCAATGTAGTTCCAATTATTTCAGTGATGTGATACTAATTATCAGAGATGGAAGTTGTTTTCCTTGTGGACAATTTCTAGAGATGCTGCTGTTTGCCGGAAGGGAAAGCTGTGACTTCCCTTAGACTGTAGAGGAAATGCCCACCTGAGGGGGCACATCATGCTTGCTGAGATAAATCCTGTAAGACACATAGACCATTGCCTCATCTTCACTTCCAACTGCGATATTTAGGAACTGGATTTAGTGAGTGTATTTTGGGCCCCACTTGCAGAACTTCTTCAAGAGAACTGTGAAAGTTTTTGTTCATTTTGGAGAAAGACTGAATCCCCTACCCAGGTTATGTTGCGTGCCTGGTTATGCTCAAAGTTCAGCTGACCTTTGATTGGCTGAAAAGAATACTAATGAGCTGCAGCCTTTTGGATCTTTCCATGCTTTCTCAAAATGACTATACCTATTTTATTCTTAATTTTCTGTTCACCAGTCACATACATGGCAGATTAGAAAGGAACCTTGCTCATCTCAGAGTTGTAACTGCTGCAGAGCTTTTGGCTTCAATGCAATAAGGCACTGAGCTCCCTAACCCTACTCCATTGAACAATGTAAATACACAGGGGAGAAAAGCAGAGCTGCTCTTAACCAGATTTAAATATTTTTAAAATATTTTAAAAATAGTTATTTACAATATGAAATCACATAAGGGCTAATACACCAATAAATGTAAAAGTTTTACCAGTAAAAATGCCAGTTACTTTTGTCGTGGCTACTAACATAATCACATAAGCAAGAATCTCAGTATAGTTGTAGTTGTATCTGCAGTTGGTGACATACTGTTATATGCTGGCTTTTAGAAAATGGAATGAAGCTGCAAAAAATTCTCCCTGAACATTTCTGTACGCAAGTTTGACACAAATCATACTTCAAGACAACTTTATACAAAGTTCTGTAACATATATAAAGTTGCGTAATAGATATTCAAAGTCATGTGATGTATATAAAATGCTAAAACTATATCTATGTACAAATAATTATAAAGAAGAAAACTATGGAGTGAAAACTGCAAGGTACTGAAATATAGCTTTCTATAGAATTATTTACTTTCTTTTTCTTAAATGACAGATTGTTTTATAGGCAGTTATCATAAAAGACCCTGGAATAAGAAGGTGAAATAAGTAAATATTCTAATTATATACTAAGGCACGGGTATGGGATTTCTTTTTTCTGCTTGGTTTCTGAGAAGAAGAGTGAAGAGTAGTGATCATAAAGAAAATTTTATTGACAAAATGGCTAAGATTCAATTCTTTAAACTGTATTTAACTTTGTAGCAGCAATACATGATGTAAATTATTATTATTTTCTCCCTGAATGAAAAGATTAAGAGTAGATTTTTCATTCTGAAGCACTTACACAAGTTGTCTCACTCATAGACAAAACACAGAAAGGTTTGTAAATAGAAATAACATCTTATCTAAAACTACTTAGCATAATAGAAAAAAAGGCAAAACTTTGGGTACACAAGCCATTCTTCAGCTCATTTTCTGAATTTGAAGTATGACTTGTGTCTGAAATTGTGTGAGAAATTTTTGATCTGTATTTGTTGATTAACAAAGTTGTAACACTTGTTGGTCTACTTATGAACTTTGTTCTACATATGTCCTAGCTGCAGCTCACACATTGATTTTACAAATACATGAAAAATATTTTTGTAAACAACGAGACTGATCACTCTTTCTTATGAGGAAATACGTGGGACTGGGTGAAATTTTCTGTGAAGATTTCCTTTCAGATGCTGTGGGCACGTTTATCATGTGATGAAGATTCCTCCTGTGCATTCAGTAAGAGAGGGATGCAACACATCATTTCTTCCAAAACCACAGAGTTATTTAGATATCCACAGATGACAAGGAAGAAAGACATCCATATCCTCATTCTATCACAATTCACGTTTATCAAAGCTGATATTAATATAATTTCATGGTCCCGGATAAATGTGATCTTTAAACTACCCTGACAAAAGTCTCTTATTACCTTGCATTCTTTCCTTAAGAAAGGAATTTCCTTGCATTCTCATTTCTTAAGAACAAATAGTGCAAGACATTTCTTTTCTATTGGGAACCCTGATCAAGGGAAGAGGAAGAATGCCTTTTGATCCAGTCAGTCCTCACTCCTGATGCCCAACATCTTTACTTAACTCATAAATACCTGGAGCAAGTTTCTCATTTTCTCAGAAGCTCAGAGATTCTGATAGCTTTCCTGCCAAATGTGTAGTTTAGTCATTTCTTTTTACATTTTTTTTTTTTTCCTACCCAAAGGGGCACATGCTGGTTGACCAAAACCAGCATGTGATTTTGAGGTAATTTTTCAGGAAGTGAAAAAAAAAAAAAAGCTATTCAATATACATGATTTCAGTAATTTGAAACAATCATTTGCTTTCAAGTGTACTTAAAACTGTTCTTAAAACCAAAGCAATTGGAAAAAATATTTATTTGCTCATTTATCCATTTTAATTCACTGAAACTTAAAAAAAAAAAAAAAAAATATTTTCTTATTCCAGCTTTTTCAGAACTTATACTTTTGGTGGACCAAAAAATATTGTTTCAAATGACTGTACCTAGAAGCCCATAGAGACAAAATATTCAGTCCCAGGATTAATATGATAGGGAAATACACTTTCTTTGCTACAACTGATGCTTCTTTTTGACCGAATTTGGCCGGGTTAACTCTCTTTGGAAAGTGTAATGTCACTACCTCCATGGATCTGTTCTATTCATTGACAGTTTCTATCCCTTTTCAGAATTTTAAGACACTAAACAGTAAACGGAAGTAAGTAGACTACAAGTGATATTGTTTGGAGCTTTTCAGCTACTAATTTTATTTTTCCACATCTCTCTAGAAATATATCAGACCTTGTGGTTCATATATGAAAAGGAGAATAGCTTCCTCTTGCCAATACTCTAAACACAGATGTTCTTGGGGTATTCCCAGACAAATGTTTCAGGAACATGTGGCAAGAAAGTAGGAGGAAAAATAAACATTGAAATAAATGGAAGATAATCAGTGTACAGAACATGTTGCATTTTACAACTGCTAACCAACACTATAATACTTTGGAGAACTAGAGCAACAAACAAACATGAAATGCTTCATTTGCGGTAAGAGAAATACACAAGTTGAATTTGAGTTTGCCTAAAGATTCCAAACAGGCCAGACGATTTCACAGCAGACCATCCCTGCTTTTATACTACCCTTTGCATTCATCAGCAGTTCTCTGTTCATCCATGTTGGCTGGTGGCAAGGTAGACAAGAAGTTGAACTTGATTAAGCAGTGTGCCCTTCTTGCAAAGAAGGTGGCTGCTGCATATTGGCCTGCATTAATAGGCATGCAGTCCAAGGAAGTAGTTATTCTGCACCACGTGACACCAGGAAGACCACATCAAGAGTACTGCGCTGTGTTTGGGAATCCCTAGCACAGGACATGAAGATGGACATATTGCAGTGCATATATTGAAAAGCCACCAAGATGACCAGGGGCATATTACATACAGGTTCAGAGAACTGGGTTTGTAAAGGAGAAGTGATAGCATAAGAAACAATGAACACCAACTGGAATGTGGGTGAGATAGAAAGCTAAAATTTTTCACTGTGAGGATGGTCGAACACTGCAGAAGGTCGTTCCATCCTTGGAGAGATTTAAAATTTGATTGAACAAGGCTCTGAGCAACCTGCTCCAACTAGACCTGCTTTTAGCAAGAGGTTGGACTAAGTGACCCTCAGAGGACTCCTCCAACTGAACTTATTCTATGGTTGTATTTTATCTCTGTAGCAGACATAGAGGGAGGCTAAATGCAATTTACCTTCTCATTATTTCTTGTGAGGTAGCATAAAACCTTCAGGATCTACATGCATTTCAGTGCACATTCTGAACTCGCTGATATTATGCCCAAAGTATTCCTCCTGCCCCTCCCTTTCTTCTGTCTGTGGGCAGGAGGCAGTGGTTTCACTGAATTTACTTCTCCTTTTGCACTGTAGCAAACAGAAGAATAATGCTTAACATTCCTTCTGGCTACATGGCTACTGAAGGCCCAGCCTTGAGTTATAACTTTGATTGAAAATACCACATTATTGGCTGACAGAGGGACATTGACCTGTACTGATTTCTATGGAATTGTGCCAATTTACAGGGCTGTCTGTACTTCATGTTTACTTTTTAATCTACTTTGTTTCATTTTCTCAGAGTAACATTATCTAAAATTACTTTCTGTATTTAAATTAGTGCCTTTTAATACACAGAACAACTGGTTTATAGAAACAGAGAATTCCTTTTTTTTTTTCTCGCTCAGTTATTCAACATATTACAAGGGAAGTTTGTAAGATATATTTAAAGATAATATCAATAATAAGTGAGACTCAAATGTAAGAACTGACTACAAAAGTCTGACTTGGTGAAACTTCTACTGATACTCTAGTGTGACCAAAAAGACGACAGCATTCACCTCAGGTAACTTTAGCCTTTTAAAGCTGGCTAATTTAAACTAATCTCTAGGTGCTCCTTACAGTCAAAGGGAAATCATAAGCACCCCTAGACAAAAATCATTCCTGTAATAGATATACAGTATAGAATAGGATGAATCACCCTCTAAAATCTCCCATCTTTTACTCTAACTTTAGGTAGAGTCTAGATTATCTGAGTTAATCTAGATACCCTTGCTTTTTTATACTGCAGAAAAATGAGATTAATTCCATGCACTGGCTGGAAGATCCCTTTTGGAGTCATTGAATAGAATTTCCTGATACCTCAGAGAGCTAAGTGTTATAAATTCCATAAGAAGAAAATCATGCTCTATTTTAAAGGCTGTAGGTGATTGACGCAAAAAAAAAAAAAAAACCCAACAAAAAAACAACTGGGAAGATGTTCTAGCATCTCTGGTGAAAAGGTATAAACTTTGTCTCAGGTCCCTCAGGATCTTGAATTTCTTGTCCTATTTATCCCTCTTCTTTTTGTAATAACATTATCTTTTAGTTCAGAAAGTTCTTTCCACTCACAAAATTTACCCCACTGTATTTATGTAGAGCAGTAGCACCTGCAGCTTTCCCAAACTGAAGAACCCAACCAAGTCTATTGAAACCCTCTAAACATTTTCCTCTACCATGATTAAGCAGTAGGCCAGCCCTGCAGCTATTCTGGATCGAATATCTTTTTCATGGCTGATGGCTGGCAGAAGCTGTACACAGATGCTTCATCCTTTATAGTAAAAAAACCCAAAAAAGTGCAACAGCAACCATTGTTTTTTTACATTTCTTTAAGCCATGGATAGTTGCATTTGGATAAGGGTATAATTTCTGTTTGCTTCCGGTTGCAAGCGCACGACCCTGATGAACAGAAAGATTTAGTTTCCCAGTGTGCTGAGTGGTTGTACAAGGGAAGAAGAGAATCCCTAGATCTTCTTGGATGGTACTGATGGTAGGACTGTGGTCACTTACCAGGGCACTGTAGAGAGGAAGAAACTGTGTTATAAATTGTTTGAAGAGATCTGAAAATTGCTTGCAGAAGTCAAGTGAAAATAAAAACATACCAGACTGCCTTTTATATCTAAGCCATATTTCCTGATAAATCCCATTCTTTCTTCAAAATGGATGTGTGGTTAGATCCAGAGTAAGAAATATAAAAGGAAAGCTAGTTGAGGAGGTAGACACAAGTATGAATGTAGATTACATAGACAAGCAGGAAACATCTACTACAAAAGCAGGCCTGACTAAAAACTGGGAAAAAAATCATGCAATGGAGCCCCAAAAAAGGAAATTGTATTAACCCAGCAGCGTGGTTTGCTTTTTTGTTTGGAGAGGCTTAGTGGTTTGTTGGGTTTTGGTTTGTTTTTTTTTTTTTTTTTTCCCCTAGGGGGATTCAAAACATCCCCTTTACTTGCTTCTCCAACTTCATTTCAAGATTCTGTCCAAACATTCCTTTCTAATTAAGGTGATATATTTTGAAAATCTCTTCTGACGGCAAAATAAGAGACCATTAAAATAATTTAGTTTCTATCTTTTCTTGGCAGTAAGACTGATTTTTTTCTACCAGCCTTAAACAGCAGCATTGTAAAAAAAAATAATCAATTAATGATAAACATTAATGGAGAAATATTAAATGCAATTTTTAAGCATAAAAATAGGACATTTAAAATATTAACTTACAGTGGACCACTGAGACTGCTGAAGCTACTAGATTTTCAAGAGTATGTTCATAGATAAGTTACAGCAGAAGGATTGCGGCCATGTTGTTTTGAAGTTGCCACCAAACATAACTTTTATGAAAAGATAATATCTTTTATTAGGCCAATGGATATTGCTTCAAAAGCATACTAGCTTTTGGCTTAGAAAACCTTTAGAAATCATAAAAGGATCCTACAATCCAAAAGCTTCTCTAATTTCTTTAGTTATATTGACTGGAGTGATATTAGTAAAAATACTTCCTCCCTCTGCAAACATTTCTTTCCATGTCCTGTAAAAATTATAAAAAATGGTACTCCAGTTATCATGGTTGATCAACACAGTCTAAATTACAGCATGCCCTGCTCAGCTTAGACAGAACTAAAAAAAGGTATTTGCTCAGGTTATTGCACTTTTCTTCAATTTTCAGAATCGGGATTTGGTAACAAATCTTTCTTGCTAAGCTTTTTTTTTAATTTATTTTTATTTTATTTCTGTTTCATCCCCTAGTACAGCAAGTGTCTTGTCTGTGCTTGGCAACATTATTGATAAAAATTTATAGAAGATGACTCTTCATAGTTTTCTGATACCTTTTTAGGAAGGACTGGTGATTTTTCTTCCCTTTGGGAAGTATCTTTTCTCATCGTAACCTATACGGAAGAGCAGCATAAAAGCCTAAGGGCAGTTAAACACCTCTGTCTTCTGCCATTCTGAGTTTACTCACTGAGCTGAGCACGGGTATCATCTATAACTAGCATTGCTTCCAATCAGTTTAACAGTTTATTACTTTTATCCTACAGGAGGCCCAACAGGCCCATTCTCCCTTCTCATGTCTGAAGGCTTTCACACCATTCTAGTGCTAGTCTCGAGACTAGACACTCCAAAGTTAACTTTTGGGTAACTTACGCTAACTTAAGGTTTGAAGCAACCTTAACAGATTGCATGCTCTATTAGAAAGGATTTATACAGTTCAGAACCATCTTTTATTTTTTTACAGTCACTGAAAGTATGTAAATAAATAAATAAATAGATGGTGTCAAGTGCTCTTCACAAACACATTATTGCCAAAGGTGGTCATTAGGAACACACAAAGGAGAACAAGTTCTCATAGGTTTTCCAGTCTGAAGAGGCTGCTGGCAATGAGAAGGGGGATAAGAGGGATTGCTTAACTGAAGACAAAGGAAATGAAAGACTGCATCCATCATGACGTTATGCAAATGGATATTTCAGAATGGTACTATGTAAAACTCTGAGATGCCTTTCATCCTATGAGCACATCAGTATACATTAGTGCATGCAACGACACAGCACTTTACTTCCCCTGATGAGATGCCAGAATCACCTGCGTTCCTATCCCTACCGTGTTA
The DNA here is from genome assembly GCF_000708025.1 of Charadrius vociferus. Lineage (NCBI taxonomy): Eukaryota > Metazoa > Chordata > Aves > Charadriiformes > Charadriidae > Charadrius > Charadrius vociferus. The sequence continues at coordinate 1,599,702 of NW_009648043.1, forward strand.
AGCCAGAGAAGCACAAGTGCTATGACTGTAAATATAATGGCATATAATCAGTGCTAGAAGTTGCTGCTATGCCTTTTTAATGAACATAATTGAGGTTCAATAACAATGTTTTTGTAAGTGCTGATACATGTCAAAGTACATTAGTTTTAATACAGTTGCTCATTGTTTTGCTATCCAATAAAACAACGTTATGAAGCTGTGATACATTTACTAGATCTAGCAAAATAAAATAAATCATAATGGAGCAAATTGGCTCACATACACTACAAAAGTAGTAATAAATATTTACAGCTGAGAAAGGTAATACAAGTCTTGAACAGAATGATAGTCAGTGAAAGTATATTATAAAGCCAGTATATGGTGAAATAGTAGTCACTGGAAGGTCCACAATATAAAAAAAAAAAGGAAGGAGAATGCAAGGGTTACAGAATCTTAATGAGCTGACAGTCTGTACAAAACTAGGAGTCGGTAACATAGTCAAAGAAGAAACTATCCTTCAGCCTGTTTAGAACTGAGACTGAAAAAGCAACTGCAGTTGCCTTTGAAAACCGCAAGCAAATAGTTATTTATGTTTGAGTCAGGATTTATATAAGGCAGCGGCAAGTTGTACACCTCTTTTGTTATACATATTCAAGAACATAATCTTCATATTACAGCTAGCGACCAGAATAATTAAGGGATTTTGTGTCTGCCCTAAAGTAGGAAGTGCAGTGTGTCAGTTGCTTAGCTTGACCAAACTGACCTTGAGATAGGAAGAATATCGATCTGTTGAAATAGAAGTGAAATAAACTTTAGGGAGTGAAAAAACAAACAAAACAAACCAAATCCAAAACCTCCCTACACTTAAGAACAATGTGGTCAGTAATTATATCATAATAATTACATTAGAAAAAGACAAAGGAAAAGAAAGAAAGAGATACTATGGGTATAATATAACTGAGGTTGGAAATGAGAGAAATGATAGAATTTGACTAATTTATGACAGGAATCATATGAAATGGTTTGCAAGAGAAAAGGATTGGATTCAGTGAGTGGAGAGATTTCTTTCAATTCTACATCCCTAAACTAAAATAAATAAAAAAAAATGAAATCTATATATAAACCAAGTATATGGGGAAAGCGGTTTTCAAGAAAAAAATAAAAATAAGAAAAATTGCAGTAGCAGATATTTCCTCATGTCCTGGACCAGGGGTACCAGAACCACTCTGTGTAAGTGTTTTGAGGATGCCTATAGCATATGCTGATTTTCACTGCTTTTTTCTTTAGTTTATTCATCTTTATTGTAGTACTGCATTGACATTCTGCAAATATGTAAGAACCATGCACTCCAACTCTAAAAGGGAGAAAAGAACTATTATTTGCACAGTTCCATTTTTCTAACAATAAAAGCACAGCAGAGAACCTGCAAACTGGCAAAAGGAGCTATGGGTATCGAAAAAGTACTTCAAAACTTCAGAGGCAGAAGAAACTGTGAGAAGTGAAATCCCTTTCTCTACATTTCCTATAAGGTCTGAGAACCACTCTGGGAACCCACAGTGTACTTAAAATAAAGTGTTCAACTCTCAGGTACTGACCTATGACACACCGTGTGCCTCAGTGCCTCTTGAATCGAGGACAGGGGACAGGGAAGGACAGGGACAGGGAAGGACAGGGAGCAGCAAAGCACATGTGCCCTACAAACCTGACAGTGTTGGCAGCTGTGCACTGACAGAAGTCCTACTTATAAGATCTTTGCAGACGTGGCTTCTGCTCTGTATACATGGAAAGCACTTTTATACCGATATAATCATATATTAGTATAAATGGTATAATTGTGTTTTTATCAAGTGTGTACACAGTCATTATGTTTATAGTTCTCGGGCCAAAGGGGTCCAACAGAAGTTGGGCGGTTTTGTACTTGACACCGAATATATGCTGTTATAGCAGCATTTCTGCAGGTCGTAAATAAACTATGGTACAGGTATTTTGCATGCTGCATATATGCCTAATATCGTGGACATACAGCACAGATTTCATGTTTAGAAATACAAATCAGCTTTCTTTTTCTTTTTTGATTAAGTCATGAAAGCCAAGAGTTACCAAATATGTACAGTGACTGAGGTATGACAATTCATCTCCAGTTTCTGTAGAATGACATAAATTAGGAGAATTCAAAGCTTATAATAATTTCCCAATATATCTATTTCAGTGCAGCACAAAAGGCCTAAAATGGTGAGCTGCTAATGACTAACACAAGCTAATTGCTATTTGTATACTTCAAGGTAGTTGAAGGGCAAGTAATTCAGTTGCTGTAATAGCAAAAGTAAGTCATTAACTCATGGAAAGATCTCAGCTAACTTGGAGAGTAAAGAAATAACCATGGAAGTACTTTACTTTGCAAGGCAAAAGCGGACATATTTGGTTGTAATGGGTGTTGTTAATTAAAGAGGTAGACAATTTTACTATAGAAATATAGTAAATGTTCATAGAAACTTCCCAAATCTCTGATGCTCCTGAAAAGCCCTGTGTTTTTACTGAGCAGATGTGAAAGGAGCAGTCTGTGATAAAGGTCTGAGCAACCATTTGTAAAGAACAAGAAACAAGAACAAGCTGCTTATTATTAGAAAGCCCTACAATGCTGCAGAGCTTTGTTTTCCCATGCTGTAATAACGTGTACTATGTAAAAAGCCCTTAAGATACATAAATATAGTTTTTCTCTAATTCTGACAATACTGATAGTCAACCAGTTCTTCACATACTCCTCTGGTCTACAGTCATAGCCACCATTCTCTGGGTGAAATGCTGTTTTCTCCCCAGTTGCCTTTCACAAGAGGTCAAAATGCTGTTACCCTCCAGGAAGATGTTGGAGTGATCTTACTAAAGATATAAACTGAGGCTCAAAGATCTCATTAAAAAATAAAACAATATGTATCAAACATGGCAAGGAAGAGTCACATAAATATTTAATTATGTTCTTTGCTTGTAATATATTAATAACCCCAAGAAGTACCAGAGCCCCATTTTGGCTAAATGCTATGCAAACTTACTGAAAGTGTCTGTGACACAGACAGTTGTTACAGTAATTACAGCAGCAAGACCAGCATTGAAGAAGGAAATAGTGGGAATGGAGACGAGTCTTTAAAATAGCTAATGGTATGTGGGCTACAGGCCGGCAGGGTATATCTTTGTAAACTCATCAAAAACTAGTTCAAAAAGGTACCGCTGATCTTTATGCAAGAAGAGGGGCATTCTTTTAGTCAAGGATCAGCCCTTCCCCCTGGCATGTCCTGTTCTCCCGATGCTTCCCGCGAGCAGTATGCTGGCTATATGGCCTGCAGTCCTGGCGTCTCATGTCAGCATCTCTCTAGACCTGACTCACTGCAGTGCTACAATTTTTAGATTTCTTTCATGTGCTCAGCTTCTAATGAGAACAAACAGCCTCCTATAAAATTGAGTCTCCGTATTTCTTCAAAGCTCAATGTTACAGTGGTTCTATATCGTGTTGATGGCACATTTTACAAAGTTATCCCTATTGCAATTATTTTTTTGGGCGTTCTGCTGTGTACTTTACAAAGACATATCCTTGTTTAATTTACTGTTTGTTTTTGAAACGGGTTAATTAAACCAATAGAAATAATTTTTTTTTCAGAGTCATAAGGCTTATTTTAGTTTGGCTTAGGTAAATTGAGAGGAAATTTGAGCTGAATGAAGCTAAACAAAATAAAAAAGAAATAAAAGCAAAGCCTGGTCTATATGCTACATTTTTGCCAGCATAAATTATGTCCATTAAAAATCACAGCTCTAAGCAACGTCACAATCCTGGTTGAATAATGGTAACATAGATATACCAAAAAAAATGTCCTTTACTATATAGTTTATTCCAGTCAGGTACAAACTCTAACAAATTGTGAGGTTAGTATAAATGGAAAGTAATTTCCAAAATAGAAGTTGGAATAAATGGAAATTGGTATAAACAGAAAGCTTAGAAAGTTTTCTGGTACAGGTTTTCAGTGTGGACAGGCTATCAAATTCTTTCTGCTACAGTTAAGTGCTTAAAGATGGATTTGAACAAATGTCAGAGCATGAACAAAGCTCCCGAAATCTTTCTGTGCTTGTGATGGCAACCACCTTCAGTCCTCCCTTTCTCAGAGAGGTTACTGGCCTCCCATTCACCGACAGTTTCATACACTAGATTATAATGCTTTGCAACCAGGATTTAGTGAGCAAGAAGTCTCAAAAACAAAACAAAAAAGGATACTCTCCCTCCCCCC
>NW_009648043.1:1604005-1612306 GCF_000708025.1 Charadrius vociferus
GTCACCCCCCCCCCCCCCCCCCCCCCCCCCGATTAAATGATGATACTCACTGTTGCAGAATGTTGTATAAACCAGAGGTATAAACAGTTTTGAAAAGTGGTTATTATGGTGGACGGATTAATATTAAACAACATAGCCTGGTTACAATAACCAGGGCAGGAATCCTGAGAAATGCAGGCAGCTAGAAACCACAAGGCTGTCCCAGAAACAATCCCTGCAGGCACGCTCAGTTTCTCATATATCAGTAGCCCGTGCTAAAGAGAGTTGGCTACAGTGGTCTTTGGTCATGGCACGTATTGTCGCCCTTGTGCTAAATGAGACACTGGCAAGACCAGCCTGTTGGACTGCAGCAGCGTAGAGAGAGCTCAGGAACTGCTCCACCAGCAGATCTGAGGTGAGCAGGGGGCTGGTGATGAATCAGCCAGGGGTGAAGGGTCAGGCGCTTCACACCGCCCTCAGCAGAGCTCATCAGCCTCACTACCCTGCAAAAAGTTTCTATTTAAATAAAGCCAAATGCTGCAGCCCTTCAGAAGATGCATTCATCTCAGAGTGCTTCAAGTCCATTTCCACATCATGATTTCCAAATAAGTATTCCCTCTGTTCCATATAGCTTCTGTCCTTTGTCCTGCCCTAGGAGACTTGCTTTGCCATGGTAATTTTCCTGACAGGAGGTGTCAACCCGCATCCAGCTCAGCTCTGGTTTTAAAGAGTGAGGCCAATATATGCTTCTCTGTATGCACATAAAGGTATAGGCATAAAGGCCTGTCTATATATTATAATATTCTTCCACAGTAGAAATATATTTTGTATATCATAGTTTGTTTAATATTGTATTTGTCTCCAAGTTTTCTTCTGCTACATATGAAAAAAATGCTCATATATTAAACCTGATCTGTCAAAAACAGGTGTTAAGGAATTACATTCTGAGAAAAGACAGTCTCTGTAATAGTTTTTAATAAGATGAAAAATGAGAGGTTTTGTAAGTTAGGTGGTGCATATGTTAGTTTTTGGGCAATGATTGAGTAAATGATTGATTTGGGCAAGTATTGAGTAAAACAATTGCTATCCTTAAGCTTAAATGAAAGTTCCTCCCTGTGGCTTAATTGTATGCAAACTGATTTATTTTGAAGTTTTCTATTTCTTCTATGATAGTTAAAAGTAGAGACATGTTAAAAGGAGAAGAAGCACTGTCAGCTTTCTGAAAGAGCAGCAAAAGTAATATGGAGAACTAGATTCTTACCCATAGTCAGGGGAAATGTTCTCACTGACATTTAAAACTCTGGCTCAGGGCCTTGAATAGACTTTGGATGAAATGAGCAGTTTCATCAGATGATAAAAAATATAAATATGGGCAGAGCTGACATGAGTTAGTGCAGCAAAACACACAAATTTTTTTATCATGTTTCATTTTCATACCAACAAATGAACGTTGTAAAACTCTACTTGCGGTTTCCTGGAATAATTAGTACTGGAGGGAGATACCAACAGTTTGGCTTTGACAGTTTATGATATTTGATAAAGGTAACAATATCAAAGGAACAGCTGTAATTTACATGTGTGAAAGTTATTATGGAGCCCTTATAAACTTGTCATTTTCAAACTTCTAGAAGCCAAAGAAGTTAATAAGATTAAACTGTTTCAGTTACACTGGAAAATGCTTCATCATGTCAGCCAACATAGCATGTGTAGACACACTCTTTGTTCCTGTTTCTTTATTTTCTAATTTTTTTTTCACATGATACAGTAGAGCAGCAATATAGTAAATATAGTGTGGGGGGTAGAAGAAAGGGAAGAAACTCATAAACTACTGCATTTCATACCCATTGCAAATACCATCAAGTAATTTCCACAGGCCATACATGAAAATCATTACATGAGACCGATCTCAGGTGACATTATTTGCTTTGTGGATCCTGAAGATATACAGATAGCTGAAATCAGGAAGCTCAGTTCCATGAGTACAGAGAATTTTCTGCTGTATTCCATTTTTCCTGGTTCCATATGGAGGTTATGTGCTCAGAGGGGAGATCCATGAAGTAAGTCATAGCCCCTGATGGCATTTCCATTTCTTGTTTTCACTGCTCCTGCACAAGATTTATTTCCCCAAACTTCTTTTTCTTTCTCTCTAGAAAAAAAGCATCACAGTATTATTACAATGTGGACTGAGTAAAACATATGGGAATTATAGAACATTGTGTATGTATGGTGGCGTATCAATAATCAGGGAAACATCACTGTCCAGTTACTATCTGAAATTGTATGCTGAAATTGGGTGTTGAGAATAATAATCTTCCAGTTCATGTCTCTGCTTGGTCGTTGCAATGTTTATAATGTTTCCACACAAAAAAAAAAAAAAAATTAAACAAGGGAACAATATTTTTTGCACGAGGATTAGCATGGCCAAATTTTCAGCTGGGATTTAGTTTACTGAGCTATGTTAGCTAGAGATCCACCATTGGTGCCAGAGACAATAGTTGCAGTTAGTACTTGTCTCCCCTTTGAGCTGCCCAGGGAATACTGCCACATCAGTTTTATGGTTTTGGTATTTTGCTACTAGTCACTAACATAGAAATTATCAAATAAAATTTGGGTAAACATACCATAAGTTGCAACTTCCCATTTGGACATTTTGTTATCACTCAAACATCACTTTTAGAGTAATTTTCATTTTATTTCTCACAGACAAGCCCATTTTTCTTGAGTGCCAAGGAAGCTTTGAACTCTGAAAGATTTCCAACCAAATAGGGTTAATAAATAATCTGTTTAGCTTGATTTACAGGGCCAGATTGTGTTTTTGCTCATACCAATTGTATGCTGGTATAGCCGCATTAATATAAAGTGATTTTTTTTTCTGTGAAAAGAATGATTTCCCCTGCTCCCAATGAAAAGAAAGAAAAGGAAGCGGAAGAACTATGAGTAGTTTCTTATACCTTTTCCCCTCTTTCTTTTTTTTTTTAATAGAGTTAATTACAAGAGCAGACTTATGACATTTTGTGATGAAGAAATTAAGAACAGATAAGGAAGATAGTTCCTTATTTGTGATATGTGGTGATTCTATGAAGTAAGACGATAATTGTAAATGATACAATTCAATAGAATTTGGAAAAGGTGCATTCATTTCAAACAAAACATATAAATAACCATAAGCATATACTTTGTGGGTGGGAGTATAATGATTTTCAGTGTGTTTCTCTTGAATATGATGATTTGGGCTGTATTTCAATAATTATTAGCAGCTTGGTTTATAACAGCTCAAAGACCTTTCTGTCTCTTCCCTGTATACGCAATGACTTTTTTACCTCAGCCTTCACTGGCAAGCTCTCTTCCCACACCTCTCAAGTGGATGGACCCCAAGACAGGGATTGGGGGAGCAAAGTCCCCTCCACTGTAAGAGAAGATCAGGTTTGTGACCACCTGAGGAACCTGAACATACAGCAGTCTATGGGACCTGATGAGATGCATCCCAGAGTCTTGAGGGAATTGGCCTCTGTAGTTTTCAAGCCACTCTCCATGGTATTTGAAAAGTCATGGCAGTCAGGTGAAGTCCTTGGTGACTGGAAAAAGGGAAACATTGCACCCATTTTTGAAAAGGGTAGAAAGGAGGACCCTGGGAACTACCAACCTGTCAGCGTCACCTCTGTGCCTGGGAAGATCATGCAATAGATCCTCTTAGAAGCTATGCTAAGGCAGGAGGACAGGGAGGTGATTTGAGACAGCCAACAAGGCTTCACCAGGGCAAGTCCTGCCTGACCAACCTAGTGGCCTTCTAGGATGGAGTGACTACATCAGTGGACAAAGAAAGAGCTACGGGTGTCGTTTATCTGGACTTCTCTGAGGCCTTTGACATGGTCTCCCCCCAACATACTTCTCTCTAAATTGGAGACACATGGATTTGACAGGTGGACTGTTTAGTGGACGAGGAATGGATTGGATGTTTGCGTCCAGAGGGTAGTGGTCAATGGCTCAATGTCCTGATGGAGATCGGTGACAAGTGGTGTCCCTCAGGGGTCAGTTTTGGGACCAGTACTGTTCAATATCTTCATCAATAACATAGACAGTGGGACTGAGGGCACCCTCAGCAAGTTCGCAGGCAATACCACCTGAGTGGTGGCAACTGACACGCCTGAGGGATGGCATGCCATCCAGAAGGACCTCGACAAGCTCAAGAAATGGGCCCGTGTGAACCTTGTGAGGTTCAACCAGGCCAAGTGCAGGGTCCTGCACCTGGGTCAGGGCAACCTCCAGTATCAATGCAGGCTGGGGGATGAAGGGATACACAGCAGCCCTGCTGAGAAGGACTTGGGGGTACTGGTGGATGAAAAGCTGGACATGAGCTGACAATGTGTGCTTGCAGCCCAGGAAGCCAACCATATCCTGGGCTGCATCAAAAGAAGCATGGAAAGCAGAGCGAGGGAGGTGATTCTGCCCCTCTGCTTCTCTCTCATGAGACCTCTCCTGGAGTACTGTGTCCAGTTCTGGAGCCCGCAGCACAGGAAAGACGTGGACTTGTTCGAGCGGGTCCAGAGGAGGGCAACAAGAAATTATCAGAGGGCTGGAGCACCTCTCCTATGAGGACAAGATGAGAGAGTTGGGGTTATTCAGCATGGAGAAGAGAGGGCTCTAGGGAGACCTTATTGTGGCCTTTTAATACTTAAAGGTGGCTTTTAAGCAGGGCCTGTTGCAACAGGACAAGGGGCAATGGATTTAAACTAAAAGAGGTTAGACTGAGATTAGATACAAAAAAGAAATTATTTACCATGAAGGTAGTGAAATACCGGCCCAGGATGCCCAGAGAGGTGGCAGATGCCCCATCCCTGGAAACATTCAAGGTCAGGTTGGAGGGGGCTCTGAGCAGCCTGATCTAGTTGAAGATGTCTCTGCTCATTGCAGGGAGGGTTGGACTAGATGACCTTTAAAGGTCCCTTCCAACCCAAACTATTCTATGATTCCATGATTTTCCACAAACATGAAAGTTAAAGTGCATGTGGATTACATACCTGGGAAACTATTTCCTCTTTCTGGAATTCCTTTCCAAATAAGAGGTACAACTACTCCTATAGCAGCCTTGCTCCAACAACCCAGTGAGGCTTTTCACTGACTATTCAGTTACAAAATCTGTTGACAAATATAAGCCTTACTTTCCCTCATTCCTTGCAGGTGTGGAGGTGAGTAAGGATGTCCTGCTATTTATGCTTCTTTACTGATTCTGTTCCTTGTCAGATGGCTTTGTATGCTTTTTTGTACAGATAAGCTGCAGCTTTCAATTAGTTACTTTTTTTTACAATTTTTCAGACCTTGATATTAAAGTTTTCTGAATTGGAGCTCTTCTGATAGAGTGGAGCAGGAATTGTGTTATATCTCAGACATAACAATCATTTGAGTAATTGTGATCACACTAGGGTTAACATTTGTGTCTATCAAACGGCACAGAAAAGTGTTGCAGAAAAAATTAAGTAAATAAAGCGTAAGTTCAGGCTGCTCTTTCTGTAAAATAATTGTGTTTGTTCTCCACAGAGAGTCCTATTTTTTTGTTCATAATGAATCCAGACTTTAAGTTTCATGTTCATTGAGGTAAGTACTTACAATAATGGTCAAGGTGTTCTTTACATATTAGATAATTTTGCTTTCCTTTTCATATAATTTTTTTTTTCTAATAGAGAATTGTCTTGTAAGGACTAGTTTTCTAATGAAACCAATGCTAGTTCACTATTACTGATACCATTAAATTGATAACTGAAATTATTTTTTAAAATCTTGTCATATCATTACATTCAAGAAAGAGAATAAAAAAGAAAACAAGAATGAAATAAGGTTAAATACTGACGTTCCTATTCTGTATCAAGAAAAGCAGGTGATTTACAAATTAGTGTTGTGAGATTCATCTCCATTCACTTTAGTTACCTAAAATTTTTGTACATGGGGCCATGTGGCCTCCCTTTTTTATCTAGGGAGAGAGACAGGTACCTCAAAAATTATTTTCTCATCCATTATAGAAACTTACCTTTCAGTAAGATAAACCATTTTATGGACATCCCCATCTCTGTCCCCTGGCTAGAGGCTTTATACCTATCCGTTATATAGTTAGCAAAGGATTCAGCCACCTTAACGCAGGTCGTTGCAGGTAACCAGTGTAAGAGCATTATAAGTTACTGCTTGCGAGGGCCCCAGGTCTCCTAAATATCTCATATAATTTTAGCCAACCTCATACAGATACGCTACAGTGCTTAAGATGGCAGGAGACTCTGAAGTGCCTAAACCAGCACCAGATGCCTGTTTTAATGGAGTTTAGTTTTGGGGTTGCCTCAGGTTTCAGCAACTTTATATGTAATAGTACTGGTGGTGGCACAGACGAAAATGTATCTCCATCCTTTCCAAAGTTTCCTGAAGTTTTTTGGGAATATCATTGCAAAGAGTTCTGAGTTGGCTGCGTGAAGGCAAGCTTGTGTCTGGAAGCAGCATATCCACAATGAGATACTGCTGAATCCGACCTTCTCAGCTGTCAGCCGTTGGCTCTATGTTTCCAGTTTGCAAGTTTGCAAACAGCCAAATCAGGCATCCTTGCTCCATGTTCCCCAGGCCCGTGCTTCCACTTCTAGATTTATCATGGATGGTTCTTTGTGATGGCAGAAATTCAGTCTTAGTTATTTCTTCAGAGAAGGTATTCTGGCAATACTTTATGCTCTGTGTCTCCAGGCCCACAAAACCTGGCGTGGCCTGGTGTGCATTTAGTTGAGGTCTCTCAGCTTAAGGTTTCCATCCTGGCGCTCTTTTGTGGGGTGCAGACATGGCCTTAGGCAGACTCCCACAGGCATATGCGGAGGGAGGGAGGGGGCCTTTTCTGCAAACCAGTATGGTAAACCACATCTTTAATTTCACTTAGGCACTGTGGGCCACCCCTTCACTCTACTCCTCAAGTCGCCCAGTACGCGTGGCGTCATCCTGCCCCAGACCTGTACAGGTGCATGAGGAAAAGGAAGAGGCTGCCTGTGTTCTTTTCCCTACTTGGCACACCTTGCGTTGCAAGCCAGGATTTTGCCTTGAGCATCCGTTCTAAGAGAAAATATCATACAAATGAAAGCAAAGTCTTTCATTCCATCATGTCATTAAATAATAATCCTAAAGTAGAAATTATGTACAGCGTCTGCAAGATTTATTCTTTATATTAAACATTGTCTGTTTTTAATGTTCACTTGTAAACCCTCTGGCTTTCATTGCAATAAAACTAATCTTCAAAGTTCTGAAGCAATATGAAGTTTCCCAACGCTCCTTAAAAAACCTCACCCAGTTTCGAAGGTGTCCGATTTCAGAAGCTGATTACTTGGCTGAATAAAATATCTTTACTCACCTGTTTGAGTCGTAAACTTATGTCATCTTAAAAGCTGCGTTTTTCGCATGGAGAGAAACTATGAGTGACCACAAGTGCTAGGAAAGTATTTTTCTACTGAATGAGTGACTGAGAAGATTCAAATTAGTTGTGTTCAATAATGTAAAAAAATAGCGTGTTACCTACGTGTGTTGTTTATATTTGTCTTTTTCCACCAATGTTTTTATTTGCCTTTTTCCACCGATGTTTTTATTTGCATTACAATTGTGCTTGATGTAGACCAAGACAGGTAATGTGTCGGCAGAGGCAAAGGTACATTTCCTTGCCCAAAACCCCAGTTTATTTTCAGACAAGAAATAACAAGTGGGTGTAACCAATATAGCAGGGGGGAGAGGATAAAGGTAAAACAGAAAAGATAATGCAGCTGCATGGGTAACTAGTGCCTAATGGTTTTGATTAAATTAATTTGTTTTTAATTAGTTATATAACTCTTGCTTGACTCTCCCACATTGTGTTTGCAGAGTTGGCAGTTAGGAAAACCATCTCCCTGTTTGTACATTTCATCTGGAAATCATTTAGAAACAATAAACAACTATATGGAGCCATTTTACTGCAGAGAACATTTTTCTCGGAAGTCTATTGCTGTGCAACACTGTTTCTCTCATTTCTAGCCCTCAAATCTGGTACTGAGGCACTCATAAAAGTGTAGGCATTCATAACACTATTTTGCTGAGCTACCAACCTCTGTGAGACATAACTGAATTATATAAACAAAGAAATAGTCTATTTCTATATGCGTCAAATGTAAGCATAGAAATGAAGCAAATACGTCTTGACTGGCTTCTCCCCTCAAATTCCCCTCCTCCCCCTCATATAGGGGGAAATGGAAACTCTGCCATGTGGAATACAAGAGCTGATGAATAAAAAAAAATAATCATGAGATTGATGGGATGACATCTCCAGCAAACAGAGTGTAA
>NW_009648043.1:1612342-1614964 GCF_000708025.1 Charadrius vociferus
TAAGATGCTTTAAGCACCCATATGATTGTTCTAAAGCTTAAATCCTGTTTCCATGCTTGTATTCCTAATTAGTCATGTGTAGTGCTTTGCTGAATTGGGGCCAATAAGAAGACATTGCTGAGTAACCCCAATACATTTAATCAGTATCAGTGATCTGAATCACATGCCTTTATTTGGTTTAAACTGTTATCCTAAAAAACACATTGCACTATTTCTGATGAGTCTCCTACTTGCTGGTTTTAGATTTTTATTCCTTTGGGCACTTTGAATACTTAAGATGGGAATAATGTATGTTACATACTATTTTAAACTGGGGTTTTTGTTTGGGCTTTTTGTGGTTTCATGTTTTGGTTTTTAGGGGAGCTCTTTTTTTTGGTCGGTTTTGTTTGGTGTTTGGGTTTTTTTTTGTGCACTACTGACTAATCTCTTTTACAGAAACTTAAAAAAAAAAAAAAAAAAGAAGAGAAAAAGACATTCACGTTTGATTTGGGAGGAAGCCAGTGTCAACGTGACCAATGATGGGAACACTGATGATACGTTGGGTGCGTCTTTCAACTTCTGGAACATGTAGAAGCCTGTTAAATAGGGCTGAGAGATCCTGGCGAAAGAGCTCACCTGGCAATAAAACTCACTGCAGGGAATAAGGGAAAAAAACCCCAACCAACAACAAAACTTGTCAGGTTTTAAAATTCTGTTCCTTCTGCACAGGTCTCAAACCAGAGTAGCAAAAGTAACTGAATACTCTGTGCATCCCTGAAATGAAAAAGCATGAGATGGTCTTTAGTCCTCAATAACATCCCCAAAATATTCTTTGCTGTCTTTAAAATGACTCATGGGTGTGTTTTCCTTCATAATTAAATACTTTGTAACTTCTGTTGTTTCATTATGTCTAAGAAAACAGCGTGACAAAGATGTGACCTCTCTTACTTTTCTTTGAATTCAGTGTTCACAAAAACTGTTGGTTTGTCTATCAGATGGTCTTGTCGTAACTAAGGTTTAGCATATACTATATACCGTATACTTACACTACTATAAAAATTCAAAGCCAAAAATGTCCCGTGAGTTTCCCACCTCCTCTGCTTTTAGTATTGTGCAAGTTCTTCCCTCCTCCAGTCTTGCTTGCCAGTGTTCCTCTATTCCAGTCTCAGCAGGTGAGAATAGTTTCCACTATGCAAACTCGGTACTCTGCCTCTCTACTGAAACTGAAACAGGGTATGGCTATTATATCCAAGCCAAAGTCTGACTGTTCTTTCTTGAATATAGCTGGAATAAAATAACAATAGCAGCTGAGAGGTGTTGCCACAGGTTTCTGATCAGGCTGAAGGCGCAGAATTTTAGCATATTATGAAACCATACACTAGAGTTTCATGGTTATACACTCAAATTTGTATCCCATGCAGGTATTTGTGCTATGGTGCTGTCGGTTCTATTTTTATCTTATTTGGCCATTGCATCTAAAGTGGCAAAGGTTATTGCACCTTTGTTTTGATTTGTATATATACCCTAGTTGCCAATTAGTACTACGCTAGTTGCTTTGTGATCTGACCAGAGGATTTGGACTGTAATTAAAGTAGTTTTTGTATTTGGTACCAAATAACCATTATGGCTTCATCTAACTAGGATCAAAAAACTAACAAACAGATGTGAAATAACTTGTTCTAAAAGTGCAGTACAAGCATGTTATGTTTACACCACATTTACATGAATCCCACCTATCTGTTAAACCGATGAATTTTAACACCTCTTCCAGACAAGGTGGACTTTTCAGTCATGTCTAAGCTAATCTAGATTCAGCATAACTGTAGCCCTCCAGTCATCCTACCCATCATTTGCATAGTCACTGACTATTATCTCTAGCACAAAATAACAAAGCCTCATATTTTATTTTTTTTTCCTTTGTGGGTAGGTGGGGAGGAATTTAACAGTCTGAAGACCAGAGGATGTAATACTTAAAATTATGGTCTTCTCTAAACACAGATGACCTGAGAACTATGGACTAGGAAGCCTAATTAAACCAGGAAGGAATGAGCTAGTGAGAAATATGCCAGGGAAAAATAAACCATAGAAAAATTGCATCTTATAGTCCTGTAGAAGAACGACAGAGAATAAAACACTATGCATTAATTTAAAACAGACTGTATCGAGTATAGCCAAAACTTTTGCTTGAAAGGTAAAATAGCAGATGACTACACCTCTTCCATTTTATTTGTCTGCTGTTCTTAATCTTGTCCTTGTCAATACATTTAAAACAAAATAGGGGAAATTCATTCTATATTATCTTATGACTCCTCTTGAACATCTTTAAATCCAAGTTATCCTTGCAAATGAATATTCCTGAATAACGTTAAGCTTCGGCTCCAAACCATCCCCTACCCCCGACCCCAAAAACCTCTCCTGAATAAGAGAATAACTGACATTTAATTCTTAGCACTAGCATTGAAGTATTTTCTACGGCCATTCATTCAGAATGAATAAAAATGTGACAAACAAAGGACTATAAAGTACAGTGCATAGCAATAACGTATTTTGAATCTGCCCGTTTCTGTCCTTCCATCTCTCATTTGCTGTATGTCCTGTCATTCTTACTTAACCTAATGTATTGTCTGTCTGATTCGGAATGCC